>NC_054845.1:25136785-25448392 GCF_018345385.1 Vulpes lagopus
GGGCGCGGGGGCCGCGGGGTGCCTGGGGGCGCGGGGGGCGCGGGGTGCCGGGGGTGCGGGGTGCCTGGGGGCGCGGGGTGCCGGGGGCGCGGAGTGCCGGGGGTGCGGGGTGCCTGGGGGCGCGGGGTGCCGGGGGCGCGGGGTGCCTGGGGGCGCGGAGTGCCGGGGGTGCGGGGTGCCTGGGGGCGCGGGGTGCCGGGGGTGCGGGGGGGCACGGGGTGCCGGGGGGCGGGGTTCCCGGTCCCGCTCAGGCCCGGCCCCGCCAGGAGGAGCTCCGCGCCAGGCACGCCGGCTACCTGCGGCAGCACCCCGAAGCCCGGGCGCTGGTCGCCGACTTCCTGCTCTTCCTGCTGCTGCGCCAGCCCCGCGACGTGGTGGCCTTCGCCGCCGAGCACTTCGGGCCCTTCGCGAGCCGCCGCCCGCCGCCGCCCGCCCTGCGCTCCTCCACGCGGCGCAGCCCCTTCCGCTCGCCGAGCCCCGGGCGCCCCCCCGCCTAGGGCCTGCGGTGCGGTGCGGGTGCGGGTGCGGGTGCGGGAGGCCGGGCGTCGCGGGGACGCAGCGGGGACGGCCGGGACTCCCCGGAGGCGCGCCTTACCCGCTGTGGGGTTTTTTGCGGGGGGGGGGGGGAATAAATGGGCCCCGGCCCCGAGCTTCCGCTGTGGGCGCGGGAACCTTCCCTGGCCAGAGTCTTGTGTCTTGGCTTGAAAAGAGGAACAGGGTTAACAGGGTTCATCAGCGAATCTCAGGCTTCTTCTGAGGCGGTATCATCAAATCCCTATACCATCAATATCCCTATATCATCAGTATCCCTATATCATCAATATCCTTATGTCATCAATATCCCTATACCATCAATATCCCTATATCATCAGTATCCCTATATATCATCAATATCCTTATATCATCAAATCCCTATACCATCAATATCCCTATATCATCAGTATCCCTATATCATCAATATCCTTATGTCATCAATATCCTTATATCACCAATATCCCTATATCATCAATATCCCTATTTAACAGAGAAGAAAATAGAGGCACAGAAAAGGTTAAGTAGCTTAGAGGCTTAGTATTTAGGGAACGGGAGTTGGACCAGAGCCAAAACTCACGCTCTTAGTCACCAGGTTAGTAGGGACGGAGGGGCAAGGCTTCTGGGCACTCAGAATCCTTCTGGATGCCACTAATGGAATGAATTACCCTGCTTCCACCTCCCCATCTCCCCACCCAAGAAAAAGAGCAGGGCGTGGGGGGGGGGATCTGGATGACCAGCAGCCTTGCTCATCACCTCTGAAGCCTCCCAAAACACCCGGGTCTCCGGCTGTCACACACCACCTCCTTTTCCCCTGTCACACAGGAACCCCCAAACTGCGTGCAAGGTCCCCAGTTAATGACTCCCTGAGAACAAAGGAGAGGCAAGGGATCATGGGGTCCTTTAAGCTCCTCCTTATACAATGTCAGTACAGCCAATGGCTTGTTTCTGCGCAGGGCTGGCCACGGCTCATCGGCAAATATTAGGCAACCCCCTCCAGGACAGCTGGTAAGGGGGGTGCAGTCTCCATCCCTCCGTCTAGGCACTCATGGGCGGGCATCTTCCAGCTGAGGAAACCCCTCCCACCAAGAAGCTCTACCCATGATGACGGTGGCCGCGACTCCAGACTCAAGGTAGCAAGGCCCATGAGTTCTCCCCTGAGTTGAGCCTTAAATAATTTTTTTTAACAAGATCTTTTATTGTCCCCAGTCCTTGTTGCAAAAGAAATTCATGTTCACTAGAGAAATCTGAACCAAAAGAAGAAAGTGAATTCACCCCAATTTCTCAACCTAGAGGTTTTTTGGCAAATATCCTCTTTACTCTTTTTGATGTGTAAAAGTGGCCTGTGTTCCTTTAGCATGTACTCTGTCAAGGAGTTTTTGGACATTACCTTTTTTTTTCATTCTTGTAGTTGCGGTACAGCATTATATTAGCTTCATGTTAAGCACTTGTTTTAAATTCTTTTTTTTTTTTTAACTAATCTCTACACCCAAGGTGGGGCTCAAACTCCTGACCCCAAGATCGGGAGTCACATGCTCTTCTGACTGACCCAGCCAGGCGCCCCCACGTCAAGCACTTTTATGTAAGACGTTTGATCTGGTCTTTAAAATTCCGAGGGAACTTTTTTTAAAACAAAAATGAGACCATACAGTAATACATGCTCATTAACTGATAATTACATACTTAATTATGTTCCTTAAAAGTTTTAAACATTCCAGATAAAGCTGGAAACTTCTGGCCCCAATCTTCTCATGTTTTGTGACATTTTCCCCCTGTATTAAAGCTGGCTTTCTTTCATTTAACAATATATTTTGAAAGAGTTCCATGGCATTACACAGTCTTCTATTTTTGATGGATCTACCATAATTTTTTTTCAAAGATTTTATTTATTTATTCATGAGAGACACACAGAGAGGGGCAGAGACACAGGCAGAGGGAGAAGCAGGATCCCTGTGGATCCACCCGACCCACCCGACTCAATCCCAGGACCCCAGATCACGACCTGAACTGAAGGCAGATGCTCAACCACTGAGCCACCCAGGTGTCCCCCTACCATAATTTTTTTAGAGATTTATTTACCTATTTGAGAGAGAGAACACAAGCAGAGGGTGGGAGGAAGGGGCAAAGGGAGAGGGAGAGAGAGAATCCTCAAGCTGACTCCCCACAGAGTGCAGAGCCAGTCTCGGGGCTTGATCCCAGGTCCCTGAGATCATGGCCTGAGCCGAAATCAAGAGTCGGTCACTTAACCTACTGAGCCACCCAGGCGCCCCTAGACATGTAGGATTTTTATTAATGATCAGCTAAAGCATTCCAGGCAGAGAAAGTGGTGTGAAGGAAGAGTAGAAGTAGGAAGGCAAGGTGTATTTATGGTCTAGAGCAGTGCTGTGCCCCAGAACTTTCTGCAATGATGGGAATGTTCTGTATTTGTAATGTCTCACACGATAGCCGTTAGCCTTATGTGGCCACTGAGCACTAGAAATGTGGTTAATATGAGTGAGGAACTAGACTTTGCTTTAATTTTGGTTTCAATTTGACCAAATGTGACCCCCAGCTGCCATATTAGACGGCAACAGCTCTAGAGGGTAAGGTGTCTCCATCCAACCTGACACTCAGCTCAACAAATACCAGGTCCCTTCCACGTGCCAGGAACGTTCTGGTCAGTGGGAGGTCAGCAGTGACAGGACAAAAGCTCCCGCCCTCATGATGCTTACAGGGGGCATGGGGAGACAGATAAACACAGGAAGTAATTTCATATGTGCAGTTTTGGAGATTTATGGGGGGGGGAAATAAGGCCAAGTCTTGGGTAGAAAGTGACTCAGAGTTGGAGGGTTGAGGGTGGAGACCTCAGAGAGGGCCTTCCTGGCATCTCGGGTGAGCTGGGACCTGAATGAATGACCAGGGGTCGGACCTGTGGAGAGCTGTGGGAAAAGCACTCCAGGCAGAGGGAACCGCAGGACGAGGGCTCCTGAGCATGGCCCGCTGCAGTCAGAGGGCCAGGAAGGCTGGAGCACAATAGGGCAGGAGAGGTGGGGAATGCTCAGTCATCGTGAGGTAGACGGGCCCGGGTGGCAGAGGGCTCCCCACCCGGGCAAGTTCATTTCATCTGTGCAGAACTGAAACCCAAGGGCTCAGCCCAGTGCACCCAGAACACTCCCACAGGGCTCCTGAGAGTCCCCTCCCAGTCCCCAGTGCTCAGGCAGGAAGGAGGCCAGTGACATCTGACCCACTGACATCCTTCCTCTGCTGAGCTCCCTTGTGTCCAGTGACTCACGAATGAGCCCACTGCCCCCCCCCCGCCCCATGACATCCATTGCAAAACGGGTTCGTTTTTCCATCTTATCATTTGCCCCCCAGAACTTCGATGACCCCTTCCTCTCGCTCCCTCGCCCCAAGGCGTATATGTCTCTGGGTGGAGGAGAACCAAGCACTGAGCACTTACGAGGCACCAAGCACTGGGCTAGGATCTGGGGGTGCCGTGGGAGCATCAGGGCCACCCCGATCCGCGTGGCCCACACTCAGCCTGGACCCCAGACCACGGGAAGCGCCGAGAAGGAAACGCATACCTGGGACAGTGGTGTGTAACGTGCACGGGACCAGGCGTGGGAGCTCGGGGTGGAGGGCAGCGGGCAACGAACGACAATATTATTACTGAGCGAGTGCTAGGCAGCACGTGATGTTTTGATCCCTCTACACACGGTAATTTGTGAGATTTTCACAACAGCCGTGTGAGGGCGGATCTAGTCTTGTGCCCATTTTACAGATGCAGGAAAGCTTAAGGCCAAGACCATGCATTGGCTGGTGGCAGAGCCAGGATTTGGGCCCAGGGATCTGGCTCGAGTACGCGTGTAAATTCACTCTGATACACAGATCAGATGTGGCTCTCTGGAGACAGATCTCAGTAGAGAGAAGACGCATCTTCCTGCTGCAGATACTCCCATAGTAGGCTGGGCTGTACCCCGTCCTTCCCCTTCCCCGAGCTCCCAGAAACTGCCCATTCCCTCCCCGCTCTCCCAGACAGCAGCCTCATTCCTGTGGCACATGGCAAGGACGTTGCACTGAGAGAGCCCACAGCCCAATTCTGGAGAAATCAAGGAGGGCTTCCTGGAAGAGGTCACCCCAATGCTGCCTCTTGAGGGACACAAGGCCGTTTGCCAGACAAAGGGTGTCAAGGGTGCTTGTGGAGGAAGCAGCATGTGCAGAGTCCCAGAGCTGAGAGGGAGGGAGCCCTGAATGTTCTAGCTGCTGAATCCAAAGGCTTGGGTGGGCAAGTCTGGGAACCAAACCACCAGAGGCAGCAATGTTTGCAGCAGAAAACGTATCTGGGGTTCCGAAGGACTGGCAGTGGCTGCGGACTTCGGAAGCCCATTTATAGGAGCAACCATCAGGGCACCCGGGGGGGCTCAGTGGTTGTGCGTCTGCCTTTGGCTCAGGTTGTGATCCCGGGGTCCTGAGGTCGAGTCCTGCTTGGAGGGAGCCTGCTTCTCCCTCTGCCTATGTCTCTTCTCTGCGCCTCTCTCTGTGTGTCTCTCATGAATAAATAAAACCTTAGAAATTAAAAAAAAAAAAAAGTGGCGGGCAGGAAGCAACCAGCTGCAGAGTGCTAGGTGCATTTCTTGGGCTTCACAAACACTCTTTGGGGTGAGTACTTTTATTATCACCACTTTCCAGGCAAGGAAACTGAGGGCCTAAGGAACTTGCCTGAGTCACAGAGCTAGTAAAAGCAAGATTGAAACCCAGGCCATTTAATTCCAGAAGTTCTGTTGTTATTGGTTTTTTTTTCTTTTTTGCTTTTCGTTTTGTTTTTAATCAATGTTATTGAGGTGTAATATCCATTCAATAAAACCCATCCTTTTCTTCCACTTGAAATATTGAGATCACTGCAGATTCCCACATATCTGTAGGAAAAAAATAGAGAGAGATCTCATGTACACTTTGCCCACCTCCCAACAGTGCTAACATCTTGCAGATTCGTTATACAATATTACAGCCAGGATTTTTTTTCTCCCACTTTTTGGGAGGTGCCAAGATATATATAAAATTTAGCCTTTAACCCTCTTTAGGTGTATAATTCAGTGATATTAAGGCTATTCACACTGTTGTGCAACCATCACCATCATCCATTTCCGGAACATTGCTAGTGTCCTAGACTAAACTCTAAACCCATTGAAGAGGAACTGCTCCTTCTCCCTTCCCCTAGCTCCTGGAAATCATGGTTTTACTTTTTGTCTCTATATGTCTATGCTGAATACTCATGTAAATGGACTCATACTTGTCCTTTTGTGTCTGGCTTATTTTATCTAGCATAATGTTTTCAAAACTTATCCATGTTATAGTATGTACCAGACTTTCCTTTTTATTTTTATTTTTTTAACTTTTTAATAATATTTTATTTACTTATTTTATTTACTTATTTGACAGAGAGAGGAGAGAGCAAGCCAATGGGTATGGTGGAGGGTAGAGAGAGAGGTGAGGGTGTCTATGGGAGGGTAACTTGAAGGATCCTTTCGGTGTTAGGACTGTTCAAGTATCTTGACCTTGGTGGTGGACCCACAAACCTACACACGTGATAAAATTGTATAGGACTTCACACATACACACACATACAGACACACACACACACAGATGAGTAGAAATAAAACAGGAAATCTGAAAATGATCAGTGGATTATGTCAATGTCAGTATCCTGGTTGTATTGAAACTAGGGGTTTAGGGGCACCTGGGTGGCTCAGTCGATTGAGCAACTATCTTCGGCTCAGGTTGTGTTCCCAGGGTCACAACCTGAACTGAAGCTAAATGCCATACCCACTGGCGGCCACTAATCTGACTTTCACTTCCAAAACTTTGTCATTGCAAAAATGTTCTGTAAATGGAACAATAGATTTGTAACCTTCTGGGACAAACTTTTTTTCACTCAGCATGATTTCCTGGAGATTCATCCAAGTAATTGTATCAGTGGTTCATTTCTTTTATTGTGAAGCTGTAATCCATGGTCTGTACAGCCATTAGTTTAACCTTTCTCCTGTCAAAGGACATCTGGGCTAATTCTAATCTTTATCACAAATAACACTCGAGGGACGCCTGGGTGGCTCAGCGGTTGAGTGCCTGCCTTCGGCTCAGGGTGTGATCCCAGAGTCCCGGGATAGAGTCCCACATCAGGCTCCTTCCATGGAGCCTGCTTCTCCCTCTGCCTATGTCTCTGCCTCTCTCTCTGTGTCTCTCATGAATAAATAAATAAAATCTTTTAAAAAATAACACTGCAACTTATATACAGATTTTTGTGTGTATGTTTTTATGTGTGTATTTGAACCTATGTTCAAACCTATGCTGGTTTTAGTTTCTCTGGGATAAACGCCCAGGAGTATGTTCTACGGTTTAGATACACCATAGTTTGATTAACCATTCCCCTAGTAAAGGACAATGTGGGTTGCTTCCAGTTTGGGCTATTACAAATAAAGCTGCTATAAGAATTTGTGTGCAGATTTCTGTGTGAACATGAACCATTTCTCTGGGAAAAAATGCCCGACGGTGCAGTTGCTAGATCATATGGTAAGTTGCATTTTTATTTTTTTAAGAAATCCCCTAACTATGTCCAGAGTGGCTGTAGCATTTTACCTTCAAATGAGGGATCTAGTTTCTCCACATCATTGTCAATATTTGGTATTGTGACTGTTTCGTTTTTCTTTTAGCCAGTCCAATAGGAGTGTAGCAATATCTCATTATGATTCTAATTTGCAGTTCCCTGATGGCTAATGACGCTGAAAATCTTTCCAAGAGTTTGTGTGCCATCTGTACATCCTATTTGGTGAAATGTCTGTTCATGATTTTTGCCCATTTCTAACTGAATTGCTTGGTTTTTCGCTGTTAAGTAAGTAGTAAGAGATTTTTCTCTTTGTCAGATATGTGGTTTGCAAATATTTTCTCTGACAATATTTAGACAAACTAAATTAGTTTGTCCTTTCATCCTCTTAAAAGGACCTTGCACAGAGCAAATGCTGGTAATTTTGTTGAGGCCCAATTTATCAATTTTTTTCCTTTATGGATCATGCTTTTGGTGTTGAGTCTAAGTCTTTGTCCAGTCCTAGATCCTGAAGATTTTCTCCAACTTTTATCTTAAAATTTTTAGTTTTATATCTACTTTTAAGTCTGTAATCCATTTTGAGGAAATTTCTTCATGAAACCTCACCCTAAACCCACAGGGTTTAGGATTCAGCGGCAGTTCCAGGCCCAAGGGGACTGCCATGGAGATTTCTGGAGCTCTAGCTTAGTAGCTCCCCACTTGCTGATAACTCTGCCAGGAAACTCTGCTCTTAACTATCACACTGCACTGCCTCTTCCATAAGGTAGAGGTTGGGCAGATATTGATCAGTTATTAATCAGTTATCCTTGCTGAGTCTACCCTAGTGTTCTCCAGAGAAACAGAACCAACAGAAAAATATAGATGATAGTGCACCTGGGTGGCTCAGTGGTTGAGCGTCTACCCTCAGCTCAGGTCCCCATTGAGTCCCATGTTGGGTTCCCAGCAGAGGAGCCTGCCTCTCCCTCTGCCTATGTCTCTGCCTCTTTCCCTGTGTTTCCCATGAATAAATACAATCTTAAAAAAGAGGAAAAGAAAAGAAAAGAAAAGAAAAGAAAAGAAAAGAAAAGAAAAGAAAAGAAAAGAAAAGAAAAGAAAAGAAAGAAAGAAAATAAAGATGGATAGATAGAAAGATACTAAAGACTTGGTTCACGTGAGTATGGAGACTGAGGAGTCCCAAGATCTGCAGGCTGGAGACCCAGGTACACTGACGGTACATGCAATTCCAGTCTGAGTCCGAAGGCCCGAGAATCAGGAGAGTCAATGGTCTAAGTTCGAGTCCAAGGCAAGCCTGAGGGCAAGAGAAGTTCTCAGTTCGAAGACAGGCAGAGAGAGTGAACACTGCCTTACTCAGCCCTTCTTTCCATTCAGTGGGTTGGATGAGGCCCACCCTCACTGGGAAGAGAAATCTGCTTTACTCAGCCTGTGGATTCCAAAGTTAATCTCCTCCAGAAATACCCTCGCCGACACACCCTGAATATCTGACCAAGTGTCAGTGCACACTGTGACCCTGTCAAGTTGACAATAAAAAGTAACCATCACAACATCCTACCCCAGCCCCAACCCCAGCCATCCCCTACAAGCCCAGATAGTGATTGGGAAATTTGAGACTGTGCAGCTCATTGAGCAATAGGATTGCACAGTGACAAACCATGACGTTCCTCTCTCCACTATGAATGACCTATCATTCACTCTTCCTCCCATACCCCCACCTCTCCAGCCCCTCCAACCTCCCCCATCCTTGAGGAGCCAGGAAATTGGTTGCCAAAGCCTCCCACCCGACTCCCAAGCTTTGGCTAAAGTGTTTGAGATGACATGGGGATCCATCATGTCCTAGTTCAGGTCTGGGCCTGAGAGGTTGGCCCTGTTTTCTCTGGATCCTGAGATCTCAGACCTTGGAGCTGGAACCCCAAAGATTGGTTTTGAATTTTCTTGGCAGGAAAAGAAAGCCACAGGAGAGAGGACAGGAGTGGGCACGGGAAGGAGAAGGCCCTAAGGGAGGTAAGGCACACGACAGGCGAGGAGAAGCATTTGGGACCTGGAGAGTCTTACCCGCTCCCCCCCGCCCCCCGCATTCATCCAGAGCTTACAGATGATAACCCTCAAGTGGAAGCCAGCCTAAAGGAATCTTTTGTTTAGATTACACAGTATTTTCAATGTTTTTAGCCTATGATTCAAAAAGCATATGTTGCATAAAACTCAAAACCTTTCAATATTCTTGACAAATCAGAAGATGTGGTGACAGTGGGCACACCTTCCCCCATGACAATTGGCTAGAACTCTGGAGGCACTGCCCTGTTCAGGCAGTGTCCCTTGTGTTGCTACAGTCACCACCACTCGCTGTTACCCGCCGCCCCCCCACCCCCACAATGAGGCTCAGCACCATTTCTCATTTAACACTGAACCACCAGCACTGTTTTTCGTACTCCCTACCTGTCTTGTAGGTTATCTTACCTGCTTGGCCTTCTTG
This sequence comes from Vulpes lagopus, assembly GCF_018345385.1. NCBI lineage: Eukaryota > Metazoa > Chordata > Mammalia > Carnivora > Canidae > Vulpes > Vulpes lagopus. Next base: position 25,146,361 of record NC_054845.1, read on the forward strand.
GGCATCTAGTTTTAACCCCTCAGCTAGTCTGAGCCCTTCATGTAACAGAAGAAACAAGTTTAGAGAAAGGGCTGGCCTGCTGACAATCTTAAGTGAGTCAGTGGCAGGATCGGGACCAGAATTCCAGCGCCACGTTCTTCTGAGGCTCTCTCTGGCCCGAGTCATCAATGCACGTCCCTGTGGCACTGCCTGACAGTCTTCCCCTTTGAGCACTCAAGGGGAAACTGAGGCTTGGTAGCCATTAGGACTCCCATTGCCAGGAACTCCAGACTGAAATGAAGGGCCTGACTGCTTGTGTGGGGCCGGGGGGGGGGGGGGCAGCCATGTGATCTGGACATGAACGCCCGAGTAGCAGGAAATGTCTTGAAATCAGAGCTGGCTTGGGAGACACAGAATATACGGCGCCTGGCAGGAGGCCAAAAGTGTTGTGGGCCCCAGGCCAGGAGGGGAATGAAAGTTCCTGCATTTTGGTCAGCTAGACTCTTCCGCCAGAGCTGGCCACTTCTGCCTTTGGAAAGTGTTTCACAATGTATATGAGGACAGCTGAGATCAGCGGAGGAAGGCCAGGAGGGCGTGAGCTTTCCCGCTGCCGCGCACCAGCACTCAGAGGGGAAGCATGTGCTGAGTAGCTGCCAGCATCCCACTCACACGCAGACGGTGCCGGAGCCTGCCGTCCTCATGACAGGTGAGTAGTCCCTCCAGGGTCAGAGTCTGGGAGCGGGGGTGGCGGGAGGCGGGGAGAGTCAGGGAGGCAAAGGGGCCCCCAAAACCCCCGTGGGTATCCTGTCTTGACCCAAATTCTGGACACCAGCCTGGACCTGGGCTCCTTGCATCCCCAAGGGCATAGCATCCTCTTTGTATGTTTGGAGCTTACCTGGCTGATGCAGGAGCAAGAGTGAGGCCACAGGGCTGGCACACTGGCATCAGCATGCGCCCCTCAGAGCCCAGTGTCCCCCTCTGCAGCCTTTGTAGCGGGAGAGCTCTGGGTTTGGGAATCTCTGTGCCCACATGGAAGGAGAGTAACTCAAGAAGCTCTATTTCTACACATCTTCTGAGACATTTGGTCGGTCAGGGCGCCTGGGGCTCAGTTGGGGAAGCGTCGACTCTTGATTTCAGCTCAGGTCATGATCTCAAGACTGTGAGACTGAGCCCCAGATTGGGTGCTGAATGCGGAGTCTGCTTGAGATTCTCTCCCCTTCCTCTCCCTCTATCCCTCCTCATGCTCTCTCTCTCTCTCTCTCTCTCTCTCTCTCTAATTATCTCATAAATAAATAAATATCTTGAAACATTCGTTTGAAGGGTGGAGGTAATAGGCCCAAGATGGGAGTCAAGGGGCCCTGTTCATGTGAGCCTTAATTTCCCCACTTGGCCAGAAGGCTGTAGGAGAGAACAGATGGCTTTCGCCCTGGGCCACCAGAAAGGAACCAGTCACTAACCAAGCCTCATTGGGGCCCTTTGCAGGTGACAAGGACCCCCAAAGTCTAAGCAGGCCCAACTATGGCTCCATCTCCCACCCACCCAGCTCAGAGCCACAGCAAGAACCTCTCAGAACAACCTACCTGAGTGAGAAGATCCCCATCCCGGACACAGAACCGGTAGGAATGCTGGAAACCTCCTGGAGTCCTTCAGGACTGACAGGATGCTGTGGGCTCTCACAGGCGGGGGGCAAGAGGTCTCCTGAAGACCATGGCCAGTCCCTCCAGATCTGAGCAGCAGTAACTGACAGTGGCACCTGCCCTTCCCTGCTTCTGTCTTTAGTTCTTAGCTGGGGCAGTGGGGTGCGGGGTTGGGGGGGGAGGCTTATTTTTTGTCTAAAAATTATCATGTGGCTTTCTGAATGAACCCCAGCTTTCTTATAGACAGAAAGGGTCCTGGGGCGAGTTCAGGTTGGAGCCTCGAGGATTTGGGGCCAGGCCAAGTCTCGGAATGGGATGGGGGGAGACCCTAGGCTCAGCGGACTCCAGAGAGGAGAGACTGTGGCCTGAGAAGGGACTGGGGAAGGACGACCAGGACCCAAGGAACTTGATCCCAGGAAAGACCCCCTCTGGGCTCTGAGGATCTGCTGAGTCAGGGCAAGCTTGAGGCCAACTAGTCAGGTGCAGGCGGGTTGCCAAATTGGATAGATCCAGAAAGCAGACGGATCCACTATGACTCAGCAAATCCTGCTGCTTCCTCCCCCGCCCCCCCCCCCCCAGCCCTCTGCCAACCCCTAGGGGTGGCAGCTCCGGGCCTGGGGAATGAGGGCAGGGCTGGCCAGCCTGGGCCGAGGAGCCCAAAGGGCTGCAGCGGGGAGCGCGCCAAGGCCCACTGCTCCCAGCCCTGCACCCAGCACCTCCTCGCTTCACTCCCACCCACAGGGCACATTCAGCCTGAGGAAGCTGTGGGCCTTCACCGGGCCTGGCTTCCTCATGAGCATCGCTTTCCTGGACCCAGGAAACATCGAGTCGGATCTTCAGGCTGGCGCCGTGGCTGGATTCAAAGTGATTGAGTGGGGGCACCACGGGGAGGGCGGAGGAGACCCCCCAGCTTGCCACATTTCCCCAGGGTGGGCCACATGGCTGGGGTTGGGGGGAGCAGGCGTCAGGTTCAAATGGGCCAGAAACGGGTCCCCAGGGCTGCCCTACCAGGGTGCGGGGTGCATGGGGATTGCTGGTCTCGCTCTGGCTCCCCTACTCTCTCCCCAAGGGGCGTCCTCAGTCAGAGAGCACAGGAGCAGCCTGGGGTCAGGCTGCACCCCCACCTCCCACTCAAGGCCTCCCTTGCCTTCTCACAGCTGCTCTGGGTGCTGCTATGGGCCACCGTGCTGGGCTTGCTCTGCCAGCGCCTGGCTGCCCGGCTGGGTGTGGTGACAGGCAAGGACTTGGGTGAGATCTGTCATCTCTACTACCCTAAGGTGAGCTCGGGGGCCTGCACAGGGAGCACTCACAGGCCCCCCCACACCCCAAACAGCCATGTACAGCTTCCACGATCAAATAAATACACCATCTCAAGTTTGGCAGTTCAAGTCCATTTGATAGATGGGAAGACTGAGGCTCAACCTACCAGTCACAGACCATGAGGGATGTTAGAGTTACCTGCTCGTTTTATAGGAAGGGACATTAAAACCCGGGGAAGTGACTTGCCCAAGGTGCAGCATGGGTAGGCATTGGCTTGGGATGGTCATTGGCTGGGGTGGACACTGGCGACTCGGCTGCTGTCAGCGTCCAGCAGGAAAACGGAAACCATGCCACAAGGGACTTCAAAGGTGTTTAATGCAGGGATGAGGTCACAAAGGTGCTGGAAGAGCTGGGGGAGCCAGGGAAGGGATGTTACCCGGAGATCAGGGAGCTGCTGGGCAGCAGCCCAAGAGCCATCATCTGCTGCCAAGTTTCTGGAAGCATGGCCACCACCGTCCAAACCGCCACCAGTACTGCGGGAGCCCAGGCTGCCCGGTGCCCTTGCTGGCACCACTGCCAGAAACACCACTAGAAGTAGGGGGGAAAATGACATTTCCCCGCCTTTCAATCTCCCTTAATTGTTTCCTTCAAACCCCAAGTGGAAGCCAGCTGGCGAGGCCGGCACATGTAGTTTGCAGGCCTCCAGCCCAACAGGGGAGTGCCCGGTATGGAAAGCCATCAGGCACCAACAAGTAGCAAGGACAAGTGTGCCAGCTTTGGTGAAGGGTGACCTCCTCCCCGCAGGTGCCCCGCACCCTCCTCTGGCTGACCATCGAGCTAGCCATCGTGGGCTCGGACATGCAGGAGGTCATCGGCACGGCCATCGCGTTCAGCCTGCTGTCAGCCGGCCGGTATTGCCCCAGGGGCCCCAGCGCTGGCGTCCAGGGCCTTGTACCTCCCAGTCCCTTTCACCCTGCAGGCTCCTCCCACTTAGAGCTGTTGTGCTGTGTTGGTGGCGAGCATCTGACACATGCTGAAATTGTAGAGTGACTTGTGGAAAGTCACAGAGATGCAAGTGGCCACACAGGCTTCAGGACTGCAGCCCCCAGCTCGGGGCCTTGGGGGGTCATGCCCCCCCCCCCGACCTGCTTGGCCCTTCCTAGCGTTTTGTGCCATTTCCCCATGTCCAGCGCCCCTCTCCATTGGCTGCCTTGGGCCACTTGGGTCCCTGCTCCCCGGAGGCCAGACTCCACAGTGTCGTTTCCCCCACCCCCACGCCCGCCGCGGCTCCAGGGTGAGAGTCCGGGATCCCTGGCCCAGGCTGGGCTGACCCTCGTCCCTCCGGTTTCAGAATCCCACTCTGGGGTGGCGTCCTCATCACCATCGTGGACACCTTCTTCTTCCTCTTCCTTGACAACTACGGTGGGTGCGCCCCTCACCTCGGAGGGCCCCGGGTTGGGGGAGCCAGTGAACCTAAAAACCACACTCTGCTGGACCCAGAGAGGGAGAGCAAGGCTCCGGGCCCCCTGGCTCTGGCTGCGCGGGCTTGAGCAAGTTCCTTGGGCCTCTGTTTCTTCGTCTACACCACTGGGATGCTCCTAGCACAGATGCTGGGGCTGTGGCCAGGATCCACGCAGGAATATATGTTCAGCGCTCGGCACCCAGCCGGGCACAAAGCGCTAGAGATATTGGCCACTAACAGCGGCTCGTGCTACAATTTTTGTTGTTGTTGCTACTGTGCCCTTTTTGCTTCCCCCTAGGGTTGCGGAAGCTGGAAGCCTTTTTCGGGATCCTTATTACAATTATGGCCTTGACCTTCGGCTACGAGGTGGGAAGCCCAGGCTGGCAACACCCCGCACCGAGGCGGTTCCTCTGTGCCCGTGGCAGAGCCCCCTAGCGGCCAGGGGAGGGGTGCCCCCCTCCCCCATCCCCAGCCTGACGAGGCCTCTCCCCTACAGTACGTGGTGGCACGTCCCGCCCAGGTAGCGCTTCTCCAGGGCCTGCTCCTGCCCTCGTGCCCCGGCTGCGGCCGGCCGGAGCTGCTGCAGGCCGTGGGCATCGTCGGCGCCATCATCATGCCCCACAACATCTACCTGCACTCGGCCCTGGTCAAGGTGAGCAGGGACCCAAGGGGAGGGCGAGATGCCCTTGCCCCGCCCCCCTCCCACCTCCAAACCGGGCGCCAGGCCCGTTGGCTCCTGCCTTCCTGATTTTAGGTGGGAAGTGAATCATTCTCTATTTATTCAACATGTAGCAAGAGAGCGGCTACTGTGTGCTGGGAGCGGGGTCAGTGATGACAAAGGCAGACAGGTCATCCGCCTTTCTAGGGCTTGTATTCTAGAGGAGGAGACAGACCATGAGCAAGTAAACAGGTAAAGGAAAGAATTATAGATTGTGAAAGGTGCTTTGAAGGAAGGAAACACAGAAGTATGATAGAGAATGACTAAGCAGGAGCTCCTTTAGAAAAGGAAGCCGGGAAAGGCCCAAGGGGGTAAGCTTTGAGACATGAAAGATGGGAAGGAAGATCAGGGGAGAAGATATTCCAAGCAGGGCAGATGGCAAGTGCAAGGGCCCTGAGGCAGTTAATTTCTGAAATTAACTGGGCACTCACTGGGGGGGGGCAGGAGGAGGGTCAGCTGACCAAGGCCGGTCCCAAAGCACCACGGAGAGGGCTTTAGAAAGAACTGGGGTCTGAAGAAAACATAGGGGGAAGTGTGAGGGTAGAAAACTGTGAGGGAGCTCTGAGGAACGTTGGCTCTTTCCCCCCCTCTGACCTTCATAGTCTCGAGAGATAGACCGGTCCCGCCGGCCGGACATCCGAGAAGCCAACATGTACTTCCTGATTGAGGCCAGCATCGCCCTGTCTGTCTCCTTCTTCATCAATCTCTTTGTTGTAGCGGTGTTCGGGCAGGCCTTCTACCAGCAAACCAACGAGGCTGCGGTGAGACCCACATCCCCACACAGCCACAGCTGCCCCCCTCGCACCTCCCCCCACGCTCTGCAGGCTCTGTGGGAGCCCCCAGGCAGCACATCTAAGCCCTTTGATGTCTGTCCTGCAGATCTGGCCCTGGTAGGGGAGGGTGTTCGTGACCTGGCCTCTGGCTGAGACCCCTTCCCCACTCTGCTGGGGAGTCACGGCTGCCTCCACCCCCCCGCAGGCTCCTAGAGAGTCAGACCCACCCCAGGGGCTGCAAGGCACAGACACCCAGAGGAGGTGACGGGGAGGGAGGAGCGGCGTCTTGGAGGACCTAGCATTCCAGCTGTACCTTGAAGGGAGGCCAGGATTTGTCCAGCAAACCCCGCGGAGGGCATTCTGGGAGCAGGTGCCTGCCTGCCTGAGCCAGAGCGCACAGTTGGGGATGTGCAGGCGGCCCTTTTCTTCCCTGAGTCCGCTCTCCTGATAATCTTCACTGTTAGCAGATAAACCATCACTCATTCAGCCAAGATTTACCGAGTATGTGTTTTGGGTCAGGCAGTGCCTGGACCCTGGAGATACAGCGGCCAAGGATGCAAAGCTGCTCCCTGGCCCCCTGGGGTTTGGGACCTGTGCCTGTCTTTGTGAACAGGTGTCACGGGGCTCTAACAACTGCCAGCCAGGGGTGGGTGCTTCCTGGATGCTGAGCACTGCGGCGGGGAGGACTGGCCAAGCCCCGGGGGCCACAGGCACTGCAGCTGCCTTGCTGTGCGGCCCTAAAGACCAGGCGGGTCTGGGAGCTGTGGTTAAGGGGGTCGGTGGAGGGAGAGGAGGCCGTGGGGCAGCCTGAGTCCCTGCCGGCCAGCTGTGTCTGGGGTAATGCCAGGCCCTGACAAACCCTGCGGAACACGGAGACCCGGTTCCCGCGGGAATTCTTCCCCAGTCTGAGCCGTTGGCGGCCAATTCACATTACGGAGGACACACACTGGTTAGTGGAGCAGACTGTACCCGCAGGTTCACCGCGGGTCACCGGGCTGGGCCCCCGGCCCGAGGCCTGGGGACTGGGTTTCTGAGCCCCCCCTCCCTCCCCCCCCCCGGTGCCCGCAGTTCAATGTCTGCGCCAACAGCAGCCTCCACGACTACGCCAAGATCTTCCCCAGGAACAACCTGACGGTGGAGGTGGACATCTACCAGGGAGTAAGCGGGCGCGGGGGGCGGGGCGGCCCCGGCCACGCCCACTCGGGGCGGGGCCAGGCCTGACCCCGCCCCCTCCTCGCCCCGCCCCGCAGGGCGTGATGCTGGGCTGCGTCTTCGGGCCCGCGGCGCTCTACATCTGGGCCGTGGGCCTCCTGGCGGCGGGACAGAGCTCCACCATGACCGGCACCTACGCGGGACAGTTCGTGATGGAGGTGGGGTCTGGGGCGGCCGGGAGGGCCTAGGAGCCCCAGGTCACGGGGCACCCCTGGGGGCTCAGCCGCCAGCCTCCCTGCTCCTAGGGCGGCCCACAGGGCGCTGCTGGAAGCCCCGCTGCATAGATGAGAAGGCAGATGCCGGGCGGTGAGGCGCAGACCCAGCGCGAGTAGCAGCCTTCATCCCACAAGTTCTAGTCGCAAGCATTCCGCTGCGGGAGTACAGCGGGGATCCCCCCTCGCCCCCCATTGCTCCTCATCCGTGCTGTCTGCCACCAGGGTCAGAGCTGCCCCATTTCAGAGACTGCAAGACAGAGGGCCCCCCCACCCCCAGTGTGTGAGATGGGCTGAGGGACGCCGGAGGATCCCTCCTCTGGCCTCCTCTGGCCTGCACCCCACCGCCAAAGTGCCCACCCCACCCCCCAGGGCTTCCTGCGGCTGCGGTGGTCACGCTTCGCGCGCGTGCTCCTCACTCGCTCCTGCGCCATCCTGCCCACCGTGCTCGTGGCAGTCTTCAGGGACCTGAAAGACCTGTCAGGTCTCAACGACCTGCTCAACGTGCTGCAGAGCCTGCTGGTGAGCCTGGGGTCCCTAGCACCCTTGCCCCTGCAGAGCTAAGCAGAAACCGCAGGTGTCCCCCATGTGGAGCCTGCCCCCCACCCTTAACACTGGTCTAAGCACACCTTGCCTCTAAGGCTCTTGCAGGCCCCACATGACCCACCACTGTCCCCACTAGGCAGATTGGAAAACTGATGAACACAGTTAAGCGACCAGTGGCAGAGCTGGGATTCAAACTCAGGCAGGCTGGGACCAGAGAGCCCTGCAAGGCTTTCTCCTGCTTCGAAGCCTCACACCTTTGGAGGGCGTAGAGCTGGAGAAACCGAGGCCCTGAGTGCTTAGGAGACTTGCCCAGGGCACACAGGCAGAGGATGACTGGAGCCCTGCTCCCCTCCTCCCTTCCCTGCTGTATTCTGAGGGCAGGGTTCCTCAGCCGCGTCCCCCTATTCTCCCCAGCTTCCCTTTGCGGTGCTGCCTATCCTTACGTTCACCAGCATGCCAGCCCTCATGCAGGAGTTTGCCAATGGCCGGTGAGTACTCCCGTCCCAAGCACTGGACGTGCAAGTCTGCATTTGATCCTCAACCACCCAGAGGTAGGAATTGCCATTACTATCCAGTTACGCTCATAGAGGTTAAGCAACGTGTGCAAGGGCCACACAACTGTCAAGTGTGGGGAACTAGGACTGGGATCTAGAGCCTGAGCTCCTCACTGTCTCATCTCAGATTCTGCTCTTGCCAAATCCTGCCAGTGTGGGGCATGGAGGGCCCGGGGGGAGGGGGGGGGACAGAAGGGAGCAAGGGGTGTGCTCCAGGTCCCACAGCCCAGAAAAAGTGGCTTTGTGTATCCCCTCACTCTTTGGGGGGGAGCTCGGGGCAGTGGGGAGAAGGGGGAGGTGCAGCCAGACCTGAGCCTCCCTCCTTGTCTCCCAGGCTGAGCAAGGCCATCACATCCCTCATCATGGCCCTAGTCTGCGCCATCAACCTCTACTTCGTGGTCATCTACCTGCCCAGCCTCCCACACCCTGCCTACTTCATCCTCGTAGCCCTTCTGGCTATAGTCTACCTGGGCCTCACCACCTATCTGGTACTGTAGGGCCAGAGGGTGCCTAGAGGGTGGGGGAGGCAAGGATAGGAGGCAATGGATGGAGAGCATTGGGGGAAGGGAATGCTGGGGGGGGGGGGGGTTCCCAGGAGGTCTTGCTCTCCCTGGGCCTCATTGCCTCCCCTCCCTCAGGTCTGGACCTGTTTCATTGCCCATGGAGTCACCCTTCTGGCCCACAGCTCCCATCAACACTTCCTGTATGGGCTTCCTGATGTGGAGGAGAAAGGGAAGATCTCTGAGTGAACTCCCACGCAGTGCCCCGCTACGGGGTGGAAAGACTGGGGCAGACTGGCCTGCGGGGGTGAGTGTGGAGACAGCAAGACCGAGTGGGAGCTTTGAAGGCAGGCCAAGCTGGGTACCATCGGGACCTGCAGCTTCCGAGCTCCAGCGAGTGATTGATTAATCTCCAGTCTCGGTGTCCTCACCTGTAGAATGGGGACAACACCAACTGTGCAATGGACATAAAGCATTTTAACACAGTGCCTGACATTTTGAGACTTAAAAATGATAGTAATTCCGAAAATATTTATTGGACCCAGTTGGGGGCGAATGAACGCTGATGAGTGCTCAATAAATGCTAGTTCACTTCTCTTGTCCAAAAGAAGAGCAGGAGAGCAGAAGCTGGGAAAGCGCGACATCCTTGAACCATTAGAAGCGCTGTGCTCGAATGTTCCTATCAAGCTGGTTTAGCCTCAGACTTTCGGTTCCACCCGCAACCCGCTCTTCAGGCAGTAAAACGGAGGCGCCGTTGCCCCCTCTTCGGGCGCCAGGTCGCGGAACCCGAGAGTCCGTGCCTCGGAGGCGCAATTCATTTGCCATCTCCCCAGGGGAGCAGGCGGCCGGGACTCCCACGCGGCGCGCTTAATGCTCCCTCGGCGCTGACTCCCAGCTCCCCCTAGGGGCAGGGACGGTCCCGAGCGCCCTCGCTCCCCGCCGCGGCCTCACCCCTCCCGGCCAAAGAGAAGGAGGAGGCGGGCGCTGGCGCCTCGCGCCCTGGGGCCTCGGAATCCGCCCGGCGAGGCGGGGTGTGGGGGGCGGGGGAGGTGGGCGGGGAACCCCTTCGGCCGCTGGGAGCCGCCCGGCACCCCTTCGCTCGGTGCAGAGGTTGCACTTTACAGACGCTCCCTGGGCTGTTTCTAGGCTCCCCCAAGTCCCTCCTCCAAGGCTCTTCGGGTCCCTCGGACCCCAGCCCGGGAGCCGCGGAGAGCGGTGGCGAGAAGGGGCCCCCAGGCGTTGCCCTGGGTTGAGGCTGGGGCGGGCTTTGTGCCTGGAGCACCCCCATGTGCCCGGGGATCTGGCGGGGCAAGCTCCGCGCTCAGGTTGGGGCGCTTGTTTATGAGAAGAATTTCCTCTTTCTTAAAAGGGCAACGATGCGAGTGGGGCCCTTAAGGAGGGACGGGATGGGACAGGTTCTGGCCCAACCAGAGAAGGGGTGGGCGAGGGTGCGGTACCTGAGCCCGAGGCCGCTGTATCCTCGTCTCTGGGCTTGGCCCTGGAGAAGGTGGGACCCACGCTCGCGGAAGAGGGGGATGGATGGGGCCCTGGTAATGGAGAAGGAGGCTTCGTCCGTGCTCCTCTCCCGCTTCCTGGGTGTCCCTTGCTGAACCCCTGCACACCCTTCTCTGGTCAGTTCACTATTCACGGGGTGCCATCCTTGTGCTGGACGTGGGGGAAGGAAGCAAAGTCCCCATTAAAGGCGTCAGCCCTGGAGGAGCTCACTCCAGTAGGGAGAGACGACTAGTGAGTGACCGCAAATGGGCCTAGGGTGGGAGGACAGAACCACCCAAATGCCTGTCAGGCCCCCCTGGAAAGGAGCGAGGCCAGGGCCAGAGCAGGTAACTCCTGAGCAAGATTTTGAAAGCTGAATGGGGGAGGGGGAGCAGCCAGGGGAGAATGAACCTGGGGGGGGGGGGAGCGCAGGTGTGTGCAAAACAGACTTGCAGCCTTGTGGGGAGTTCTTGGGTCCTGTGAGCAGGACAGGGGGCCCCAGAGGAAGGAGCAGGCTGGTCATCTGAATAGTTAAGCCTAGCACTGAGAACATGCAGGCAAGGAAGTGGGGGGACCAAAGGGTCAGCCATGGGGCTACCCTGGGCCTGGGCAAGGGTTAGGGATGAGGTCAGGTCAAGGTCAGTCCCCTGCCGGCAGGGGCTGCCTCCACCCCCGAAGTAGCTCTGGTCCCCCCTGGTCAGGAAGGGGCCTAGCACCTGGATTCTCCCCAAGGGCCTGTGGAGGCCACTGTCCCTTTAGGCGCTGATCCCCCCCTTTCACTTGCTAGGGTTGGACTCTCACCAATCCCATTTGGTAGATGAGGAAGCTGAGGTGCTGAAGGGGGACACTTGTCCACAGGGGCTAGTCAGAAGCAGTGGAGCCCTGGTGTTTCTGGAGCCACAGCCCCTCTGATTCCTCCTGGGGTGCCAGGAGAAAAATAAATGAGGGTAAGTGACATCCAGCTGCTGGGGCCTAGCAGTTAAGGGGCAGCAGTGCAGTGTGGACACCACCCTCCCCAGGAAGAAGCCCAAAGAACCCCCAGACCCTACGGCACACACACCCCTCTGTGTCCTGGGATCCCCCAGACCCTGCAGTGCAGGGCTCCTCACTGCTAACCACCCCTGGGGGGCGGGGGGAGTCCACCTGGAAGGCCTGGGAGCCTGGGAAAGTCTCCCAGGGGAAGAGGCCTGGGAGGGGGCCAGTGTTAGGGATGGGAGGTCTGGGGCCATGGGCCAAGGTGGGCAGCGCCCCTGCCCGGTGCCCTGTGCATTCCTTCCACTACTCGACTCCTGAAGAAGGGGACAGGCGTCCAGGGTCCAGCCTCCAGAGCCGGAGAAACGAAAGGAGAGGACGCTGAGCCGCTCTGCTCAGGCGGGGCGAGGCCAGGAGTTCACTGGGTCCCCACCACACGTTTCCTTTTGGGGTCAGTGTGAGTCCGGCCACCGGAGATAAAGCTGACACCCCGGCCCGGCCCCGGGGGCTCAGCCCAAGGGGAGGGGTCTCGGCTTGGTGGCCCGAACCCCACCTCTACCCTCGCCCGGAAGGCTGGGTCACGTCCTTCACTTCTCGGAGCTCGGTTTCCTTATCTGTAAAATGGGGAGAAGCAGGGGATGGTTCTGAGGAGTGAACGAGATGGGGGCGCGGCCAAAGCAGGACACAGACAAGCGCTGGTCACACGATGCGACGATCACCGCTGGCGGCGGTGGGCGCCGGGGAAGGGGGGGCCGGAGGAGGCCGCGGGGCTCCGGCAGGGGGGCTGGGCGGGGAGGGGCGGATAGGGAGGGGGAGGAGGGGGAGTCCCAGCCCCGGGCCGCCTCCCCTCTGCCCCGTCGCCGGGCACAAAGCTGGCGCCTCTGTCGTCCGGCCGCCCCGCGCGGGCCTCTCCGCCCCCTCCCGGCCCCTCCCCTCCCGGCCCCTGCCCGCCCCTCCCCTGCCCTGCCCGCCCGCCCCGGGCCCGGAGGACGTGCGCCGCGCTCGCACCCGGCGGCGGGACGGGACAGGACGCGCCCGCTCCGCCCGCCACCGAGGCCCCGCGGGGGAAGGAAGTGCCGAGGCGTGTCCGCCAGGCCCCGGCGTCAGGCTTAGTGTTTAAGCCGAGAAGGCGGCGTAGGAAGGACACGGGGAGAGCTCGGTGGAGCCGAGACAAAGCAGAGCCGACCCCGCCGACCCCGCCGACCGCGCGGCGCGTCACACGGGAGCCTCCCCCGGGAAGGGTCCGCGGGGAAATGCGGGCCGCGCCCCAGCCGTGGCCCCGCGCCCCGAGGGGCAGGTGCTCAGCGTCGTACCAAGAGCTGATGTGTGTGGACCCCCCACCCCCGTCAGGAACGGGGCCCGCAGGGACTCAGCGCCCCCTGCGCGCGCCCCCCGCGGGACCCTCCGCCCCGATGATTACCGAGTGGCCGGCGTGGGGGACAGAGGGAGGGTCTAGGAGGGCCCCTCGGAGAAGGTGGCTTGTCGTCGAGGGCAGTGGGATTTGGCTCCGTAAAGGGGCTGGAAGCGCCTTCGCAGGCAGAGGGAACAGCGCACACGACGGCCCTGCGGCACGGGGGAGCCTGGTGCGCGGCCGTGGCGCAGACGCGCGGGGCGCCAGGTGGGGCCCTCGGGGGCAGGGCTCGTCGTTCTCGCGCCCTACAGATCCGGGTCACCTGGCCCCGAAAGGGCGGGGGGTGTTGACCGCCACAGTCCGGCCAAAAGCTCGGCCCTGCGGCTCTGCGCAGCCTGTGGGAGCCGGCAGCCAGCCTTCCGGGCTCGGGGCTTTCCTGCCCGGTGGCGCCCGCGACCACCGAAGACCCATTTCGCAGCCCAGACAGCGTTATTCCCGGTCCCCAGACGGGGACGCCGAGGAGCCGCTAGCGCCGGGCCCCCGCGGGCGCGGAGGTGGAGTCGCGCCGCCCTCGGGCTCTACCCCGGCGCGGGCGCTCGCGGCGGGCGGGGCGGTCCCGGCCCCCGGCCCCCGGCCCCCGGCCCCGGGCCCCCGGCGGGCTGCAACCGCGGGCCGGGTGCCGGTCCTGCCACGCAGCCGCAGAGGCTCGGCCCCGCGGGCGGGCGGCAGGAAGCGAGGCGACGCCCCCTGGAGCGCGGCAGGAACCCGGCCGGGCCCGCCTCCCCGCCAGCAGAGCCCAGCCGCGCCGGCCCCAGCGGTGATGAAAGCCGCGGCCGAGTCCAGGTCACGCCGAAGCCGTTGCCCTTTTAAGGGGGAGCCTTGAAACAGCGCCCGGGTTCCATGTTTGCATCCGCCTCGCGGGGAGGAAACTCCATGTTGTAACAAAGTTTCCTCCGCGCCCCCTCCCTCCCCCTCCCCCTTAGAACCTGGCTCCCCTCCCCTCCGAAGCTCGCGGGGATCCCTCCCTCCCACCCCTCCCCTCCCCCCCGCGCCCCGATTCCGGCCCGAGCCGGGGGGGAGGCCGGGCGCCCGGGCCAGAGTCCGGCCGGAGCGGAGCGCGCCCGGCCCCATGGACAGCTCGGCCGTCATTACTCAGATCACCAAGGAGGAGGCGCGGGGCCCGCTACGGGGCAAAGGTACTGGGGCTGCGCGGAGGGGCTGCGGCGCGGCGGCGGCGTGGGCGGAGGAGGGGGCCGAGACCTGCCGGGGCCGCTCAGCTCCCGCCCGCGAGCGAGCGGGGACCCAGTCTGAACTCCCGAGGCTCAGAGACGCGGGGCGGGGCCTGCAGCCGCTGGCGTCCCGAGTCCTCGAGGTGGGGAAACTGAGGCAGGGGTAGAGCGTGGGCTCCTTCCGGGTCTCCCGGGCTGGCACTGCGCCGGGCGCGACAGTCGCCCCCTCCCCCCATTGGCGCCAATGAGGCTGGGAGGTGGGGGGGGCTGACGAGGGCGCCTTCGGGCCACCCGCTGAGGCTCCGCCCCGGGCCGCGGTCCGGCTGGGTCGCCGGAGGGGGCGCCGAGGTGACAGCGGGCGGGGGGGGGCTGGAGGATCTCCCGCCAACACTCAGCTACGATCCCAACAAACTTCCGCGTCACGCGTGGAGGCGCTGAGCCCCTCGGAGGCCCGGGAGTGGGGCAGCCCTTCAAGGGTCGCAGACGCGCCCACGGGGAGCCCCGCGCGTGGGGCTGAGCACCCGGCCCGGCTGCAGGCCCCGCGGGCGCCGCGCCCGTGCACACGCGCCCCGACCCGGTAAGCGGTGCCGCCCGCCTCGGCCGGGCCCCCGGGGCTGGAGGGCTCGGCTGGGGGTCTGCCCCTCCGCGGCCCGGGGCGGACCCCAGAGGCCGGGAAGCCCCTCCGGGTCCGCCCCGCTCGGGCCCGGGGCCTAGCTCCGCCCGAAGGCAGGGGCCCGGGAGAGGGGCGGTGGAGGGTGGGCCCGTCAATCAGGCGGCGGATGCCCCGCGCTAGGTCGGAGGTCTGGGCGGGGCGAGGGCGGGGAGGCGGGGCCGGCAGATGGCTGAGGGACACTGGCAGGGGCCCCCACTCCCGGCCTCTGGGCCCAGCCTTGCTGAGGACTTTGGACCCACGTGGGCGGAAAGGGTGGGAGGAGCGCGGGAGTGGACGGCGGGGCCCCAGGCCCCAGCCCTCCTGGGTAGGGGCCCCGCCGAGCCGGGGTTGTGCGCGTCCAGGTGGGTGTCCAGGTGGGTGTCCCCGGTGGGGCTCATCCCTCAGCAGCGATGAAGGCTGGGAGGAAAAGAGAAGGCACTGTCCGTGGGCCCCTTCCAGGCGGCCCACTTCCCGATGAGGGTGCCTTTGTGCCCACGCTGGGAGGTTTTGTGGGGACTCGAGGGGTGGCCTGGAGTCAAGGCTGCCAGGAGGGTCTGAAGCCATGGCGGTGTATCTCTCTGGACGGAGGGGGCATGGCCAGACCCTCTCAGCGCAGGGGTTCGCACCTGGGCACATATGCGTGACACCCCCACGTTGGGTCTCCCTGCTTCAGGTGACCAGAAGTCAGCAGCTTCTCAGAAGCCCCGGAGCCGGGGCATTCTCCATTCGCTTTTCTGCTGCGTCTGCCGGGACGATGGGGAGACCCTGCCTGCGCACAGTGGGGCCCCACTGCTGGTGGAGGAGAACGGAGCTGTCCCCAAGGTGGGTGATGGCCAGGTGGGAGCTGTAGGGCTGGGCACCGGGGCTCAGCCTGGAGGAGGTTTAGAGGAAGGGTCTTTTCATGACCCATCTGCAGGCCCTGTAGAATATGGAAGAAGGTGAACCCTCCCCCCTCCCAAAGCCCTAGACCCACCCTCCAGGCCTTCCCAGCCTGGCCCTGAATGCCCCAAGACTGCCACCCAAGTGAGGGCCCCTCAACCAAGGGGCTTCTGGATTTCCCCCATAAGATGAAAGCCTTTCTCTCCCTTGGTTCCCCAGGTGGGGAAGTGAGGCCCGGAGCCAAGTGGCCTGCCCCAGGCTCCAGTTGGCAGGGGCAGAGCCGGGAAGGGGGTGGTGTCTCCCCAGGTAGAGGGCTGGGGGAGGGAGAAGTGACCTGGCCTTGCGGGAGGTGCCCCCAACTACCTCGCCCATCCCTGCAGCAGACCCCAGTCCAGTACCTGCTCCCAGAGGCCAAGGCCCAGGACGCGGACAAGATCTGTGTGGTCATCGACCTGGACGAGACCCTGGTGCACAGCTCCTTCAAGGTGGGCCCTGCCCAGCAGCCCGCAGCCCTGGGGTCTCGGAGAGGGCCTGCCCTGGACTTGGGGGTGGGTGGTCTCTGCGGGCCCCGCCCCAGCAGCTCCTTTTCCCCCCCCACAGCCTGTGAACAACGCCGACTTCATCATCCCTGTGGAGATTGATGGGGTGGTCCACCAGGTGAGGGGCTGGTGGGGGGGGGAGGCGCCGGGCTTGGCATCTGCCTTGCAGACCCCAGGCTCCTCTCATCAGTCCTGAGAACCCCAGGTGGGACTTTGGTAGATGCGGAAAGCAAGGGCCCCAGAAAGTGTGAGACTTGCCCCTCAGGGACTTGGCCCACCTCCAAGGCCTGCAGGGAGTGGGGTTCCTCCTCGGCGCCCCCTTGCCCCACCTTGCCCGGGACCCAGTTCAAGTAATTCAGGATAGGTTGTGTGCTGTCCAGCCTGTTCTCCATTACTTGGCTCGGGGGCCGGCGCCCTGCAGCCTTGGGGCGAGGGGGCTGCCCCCAGGCCCCTACATTTGGCTAAGGCAGAGGTGGGGGGAGGGGAAGGACTGGGAATTAGTGCTCCCCCATGAGTAGGACCTGAAGCTAGACTTTGGAGGTCATTTTGAATCCTCTTCTGGAAGGACAGTTGGAGTGCCCCGCTGGCCCTGGGACCAGTCCCCGCCTGTGCTCCTCTGCCACCCCGCCCCACCCCGCCCCTCCCCGCGGGCCCTGGGCCTGCAGGCCCCTCACCTGCGCACCCCCTAGGTCTACGTGCTGAAGAGGCCCCACGTGGATGAGTTCCTGCAGCGAATGGGCGAGCTCTTTGAGTGTGTGCTGTTCACTGCCAGCCTTGCCAAGGTGAGCCCCCCAAGGGCTCCTGGGGCTGCTGGCCTTTCCCCACCTGCCAGATGGACCCCTGGGTCCCCTTGGGCCCCGGGTGACGCATGTCCCACTCTGCAGTATGCAGATCCAGTGGCCGATCTGCTGGACAAGTGGGGGGCCTTCCGGGCGCGGCTGTTTCGCGAGTCCTGCGTCTTCCACCGAGGGAACTACGTCAAGGACCTGAGCCGGCTGGGCCGAGACCTGCGGCGGGTGCTCATCCTCGACAACTCACCCGCCTCCTATGTCTTCCATCCAGACAACGCCGTGAGTGCCAGGCAGGACCGGGTTGGGGGCCGAGAACCAAGGTGAGGGTCCGGCCACGGGGGCCGCCTTGGCCTCCCCGCTGCCATGCTGGGTGGTGTTCTGGGCCTGGTGCCCTCCTGGTCCTCCTCCCTGCCCTGGGTGACCTGTGCCTGCCACCCGCTCGCCTAATCTACCCACCGCTGCTGCTTTTCATACCTTCTTGATCATTCGATCCACTTGCTTGTGTGAAGAGGGGGCCCAGCCTGCCAATTGTGACCTACTTAGTGGGTCACAGAAATAATTTGGCGGGTCCTAGTTGGAGGTTTAAAAAAACCAAATAGAATAGAAAACATCAGTGTGCTTTGCAGACAGAAGGGTTAAGTGTCATTTCGTAAAACTCTGGCTTTATTGTCCATAAACGTGACTTACTGTGGGCTGCCGTCAAAATGGTTGAAAGTCATGGGTAAGGGGCTTCCCGGGAGTGGGGCAGGTGGCCCAGCAGGCAGGGGTGCTCAGGGCTGGCCTGGGCATCCTGCGCCCAGAGCCACCTGCCCTCCTCACGGGCCTGCATCCATCTGCCCAGGTACCGGTGGCCTCCTGGTTTGACAACATGAGTGACACCGAGCTCCACGACCTCCTGCCTTTCTTTGAGCAGCTCAGCCGCGTGGATGACGTGTACTCAGTGCTCAGGCAGCCACGGCCCGGCAGCTAGTGAGGCGCCCGGGGGCCAGGACCTGCCCCTGACCGACGCCCACACCCCTCACCCGTGGACTTTTCCTGAAGAATCCTGAGCGGCCACCACGGCCGCCACCTCAGCGTCACGGGGAAGTGGGCCCTCCCCAACTGTCCAGCCTGGCTGCGAAGGGGACAGCCGGCCACACCGAGGCTGATGAGCCTCTGGGCCCCTGTGTCTGTGCCTTAGTGCCTTAGAACCTCCTCCTCGGGGGACCTGTGGGGTCCTGTGTGCCGCTTCCCCCTTTTGTCTTCTCTCTTTGCTGCCATGTTTCTTTGCTGCCAAATTGGGCCCCTTGGCCCTTTCTGGTTCTACTTGGGGGAGGGGCAGGCTTCCTGCTGCCCTGCACCTCGGGGCCCCCCAGCCTGGGAATGGTGGACACCCAAGTGCCTTGCGTAGAGCCCCTGTCCCTGCCCTGGGTTCCCAGGGCCGCAGTCAGTGGGCTCTTGCCTGGAACAGTCTCCAAGTGGCTGCAGTCTAGGCTGGTGGGAGAGGACACAGTCTCCCCACCTCCTCCCTTGGGATCGATAGAGCCCCCCCCATCTCTGCCTCCAGGGCAGGGAGGGGAGAAAATCTGTTACCACTTGTGAAGGGAGCTGGGTGTGTCCTCTGGGACCAGAGTCCAGCCTCTCTAGGCTCATCAGCTGCCAAAGGCTGCTCCCCACACCAAGCCCTGACCCCTCACATCTGCCTTGACCACCCCCAAGGCCCTTGGGGCTTGGCTCCCCAGCTCCTCGTGGGGGCAGAGGCAGGACCCCTTTGTGGTGCCATATAAATATGTATATGTGTATATAGATGTTTAGGGAAAGGGGAGAGGGAAGAGCCGGGGTAGAGACACCCCCCCTTCACCCCTTTCCTGGACCCATAAATTGCGGGGAGGGAGGGAAAGGATTTTTACATTTTTTAAACTGCTATTTTCTGAATGAAACAGGCTGGGCCAAGGGGCCCCAGGCCCTGTCTTCTATCTCTCACACCCTCTTTGCTCCAATTTATTCATTAATTCAAAACACATCAGCACCTTCTCTGTGCCCAGCACTGTGCTAGGCCCACCAGCTGAGTGGGGGGGGGTCTCTGCACCCCATCGGTGCCTCCCCCACCCACTCCATTCACCGGTGCCTTTAGGGGAGCTGTAGGAGGTGGGACCCTTCTTGTGGGGTTTGGGGGTCTCCAGGAAGCCTGGCCAAGCTGTCCCCCCTCCACTGTGCCAACCCACCCCTGTCGACTCCGTCCCCGCCTCACCCCCTGCTGGCTGGGGGCAGCTCCCAAGACCTCCTGCCTTCCAGCTCTGACTTCTGTATCTGGAACCCCTTCCCCGAATGCTGAGTCTGGAGATCAAGGCCTTGGGCTCTGCCCACGGCCTAACAGTTAAGGGGACCCACGTACCAGTGCCAAGGGGGATGTCACACGGAGATCTCCTTGCCCCTCCACCTCCGAGAACTGGGGGCGGGCGGGCGGGAGGACAGGGTTGGCCGGAATCGGTGACCTTCCCGTTGAAGTGCCTTCTCTGTGACTGAGTGCCCCACGGTATGACGGGAACTAAAGAGAAAGCCAGAACCCCATCCTGCCTCTGTGGTCATTGGGGGCACGCTGGGGGGAGCGGCCGCCCTAGGTCCCGGGGCTTCAGGTGTGCGAGCGCGACGTGGGGCCGCGTGCGCCCCTCCCGGCCTCGGGGTCCGCCCCGCAAGTGCAGAGGCCCCCGGGCGGGGGGGGGGGGGCTGCAGGGCGGCCGCGCCCCCAGGGGGCCCCTGCCCGGTATTTGCAGGCGGGGGGGGGGGGGAGGCTCCGCGGAGCGTCCCGGTGTCCCGGAGGCGGCGGGTGGGCGCGCGCCTGCCCCCCCCAGCCCCGCGCTGCCCCCGCCCCCGGCGGCCCCGGGCCCCTCCCGGCCGCGCCCCTGCACGAGCCTCCGGCCCACTTCCTGCCCCCGCCCCTCCGGCCCTGGCAGCACTTCCTCTGCAAAAACGGGCAGCTCCGGGCCCGCCCTCCCGCTCCCCGCTCCCCGCGGTGGCCGCTAGAGGCCTCCCCGCCTCGCCGACGCCGCCCCCCGGGGCTGCAAACGTGGGGGTCGGGGCCGTCCACCCGCCTCCCCGCGGCGCACGCCCTGGCCCGAGGTGGTGTCTGTGCCCCAGCTCCGCCCGCCGTACCCCCACCCCCACCCCCACGGCTCGGGGATCCAGCCTCCAGGCGGCCTGGCCCCCCCCCAGGCCCGGGGCAGCGTGCGTGACACGCCTCCCTGCCCTCTCCCCGCGGCGCCCATCAGCCCCACTCAGCTGGAGCCCCACCCCCCCGGGGGTGAATACCCGCCCGGCCCGCCTCTGCCTTCCTCCTCCCTCGGACCCGCGGGAGGTCCTGCCCTCCCAGCAAACACCGGTTACCCCCGGGATTTGCATCCCAGTGGATGCAAAGGACACGCCGGGGAGTCAGCAGGGCTCCGGGCTTTGAACTTGACCACAGCCAGCCTCTCCCCACCGCCGCCGCCCACACAGCCGGCACCCACACAGTTCAACTCAACCACAGGCCTCCGCGTTGGCTGGGTGCCAGGCAGGGTGCCAGGACCCAGGGACACCCCATGACTGGGCCCTGCCTCTGCTCTCAAGGAACTCACACTCCAGGGCAGAGAAAGACACCTGAGCAGACTAGAACCTGACCTGCTGCGGCGCAGTGAGGAAGAGAGAGAGAGACTGGAAGGTGGGGGGGGGGGTTGCAGAGGACGCCTCACCCCACCTGGGAGGGCCCGGGAGGTCTGGAAAATGCTTCCTGCTGCCTTGCGGCTCAGAGGGGTTTGGGAAACAGGAGCAATTCCGGGAACCGGTGACCTAAGCAAGTAGGTGCGCAGGAGAAGAAGCGGAAGCATCCCAGGACAGCCACGGGAGGGAGCGTGGGAAATGAGAATTTGGGGATGGCCCACAAGGGAGAAAGGATGGGAAGCGTTGGCGCGGGCAGGAGAGGCCAGAGGATGTGGGTCTTCCGGGAGTCCACGGGCGTGGCCCTCTTGCGGGGCGGGGGGTGCCACCGAGGAACACCCAATAGGAGGGCGCAGTGCTCAAAGCCAGCAGCTGGATTTTGGAACCTAAACCTAAGGGTGCAGGGACCTGAGAACACACGGGGAGACCACAGCCGGGATCCCAAGCATGGGGGGCGGAAGCCTGAACTCAGGCCGAGGCGGAATGAAGCAAGAAGAGGATAGAAGGGATGAATGTGGGAGATGAGATAACCTTGGGGGAAGCTGTGGCTGCTCGGCCGGGGAGGGTGGGGGGTGGGGGCAAGGCCGGCTGGGCTGGAAGAAGGCGCTGGAGATGTCAGCTGTGAAAACGTATCTAACGGGAGCCTGGTGTGGGCAGATATTCACTATTTGCTTGTTACACACACAGGAGGAGAGGGTGCAGGGAAGGGCACTGATAAAACACTGCTGGCAGGCGTGTGAGCTGCTATAACCTCTTTGGACAGCAATTTGACGACATCTATCAAAGTCATTTTTGAGGGGTGGCTCGGTGGGTTAAGCGAGCCAGTCGATTTTGGCTCAGGTCATGATCTGGGAGTGGTGAGATCAGGTCTGCCCTCCCCGCTCCTTGCTCAGCAGAGAATGTGCTTGAGATTCTCTCTCTCTCCCTCTCCCTCTGTCCACCCCCCATGCTATCTTTCTCTCTCTCTCTCAAATAAATACAGAAATCTTTAAAACATTTTTTTAAATGCAGATGCCCTTTGATCCAGCAATTCCACTTTTAGGAATTTGTGCTATGTATAAAATATATGTACATATAAACTAGTATGTATACGGGTACTAACAGCATCCTTGTTTGTAACAGCCAAACACTTGAAATAACCTAAGTGTCCATCAGTAAGGGACTGGTTAAATAAATATTGCTGTATCTAGAGCAGAGAATACCATGCAGTCTTGAAAAGAAACGAGTTGGAACTATTCAAGCAGATGCAGGATGATCTCCCAGACAGATGACTGGTAAATGAAGCAAAGCAAGGGTTCTACAAGGGTGATGGTGTATTTCCATAAAGGAGAAATACAAAAACACACACAAATATATACTTGCTTATACTCCAATTGGGCACACAAGAAATGAGAACTGTTGCCAATCCAGGGAACAGGGCTTGGGGGAATGGGTGGGAGTCATCTACCATGGAAGGGACACATTTTATTACACATCTAATTTGAATCCTTTTACCAGACATATTTATTAATATTTATTAATTTTTTTTTTAAATTTTTTTTTTAATTTTTTTTTTATTTATTTATGATAGTCACAGAGAGAGAGAGAGAGGCAGAGACACAGGCGGAGGGAGAAGCAGGCTCCATGCACCGGGAGCCTGATGTGGGATTCGATCCCGGGTCTCCAGGATCGCGCCCTGGGCCAAAGGCAGGCGCCAAACCGCTGCGCCACCCAGGGATCCCAATATTTATTAATTTTTAAAACTAAAAATCACTCTTTAAAAAAAACCTAAAATTCAGTTTAAAATTTAAAACACAGGGGCATCTGGGTGGCTCAATGGTTGAGCACCTCCCTTTGGCTCACATTGTGATCCCAGGATCAAGTCCCACATCAAGCTCCTCTCAAGAAGCCTACTTCTCCCTCTGCTTGTGTCTCTGCCTCTCTCTCTGTGTTTCTCATGAATTAATAAATACAATCTTTTAAAAATAAAACCCAGCTTGCTAAATATAATATCAAAGATAGAAATCATACATTCTATTTCTTTCCTTCAAACATTCATTGCCTGCCTACCACGTACCCAGCACTAGGGTTCAGCAGTGAGCTAAGCAGACACAGTAGGGAAATGTAACTACGGGGGCTCAGTGGTTGAGCATCTGCCTTTGGCTCAGGTCGTGATCCCAGGGTCCTGGGATTGATTCCTGAATCGGGCTCCCGGCAGGGAGCCTGCCTCTCCCTCAGCCTGTGTCTCTGCCTCTCTCTGTGTCTCTCTCATGAATAAATAAATAAAACCTTAAAAAAAAAAAAAGCAATTACAGAATGAGTATTACAGAAGAAGTAAAAAGTGGCAAGTCAGGAATTTAAAACTGTTGTGCTTCTAGTGCCAAACTGTCACCTCGAGATGACTTTCTAATTGCAAAGGGGAGAATGTGCCTTTACAGAACCCAGTCAAGACTTGTTTTTTTAATATTTTATGTATTTATTCATGAGAGACACAGAGAGAGGCAGAGACCTAGACAGAGGGAGAAGCAGGCTCCCTGTGGGGAACCCGGTTTGGGACTTGATCCCAAGACCCCGGGATCACACCCTGAGCCGAAGGCAGAGGTTCAACCGCTGAGCCACCCAGGCGTCCCTAATCAAGAATTTAGATATATTTTTGGTTTGTGGACAATAGTGGAGGAAGAGAAACAATTGAGTAATACACAGGGAAAGACAGACAAATCCACAATGTGAACACACGACAGGACATGTGACCTTGACTCGGGTCAGTCAATATCAAGAAAAAAGCTGGGGGACTGTTTTAGGTTTACAAAATACTGAAAAGATGTAACATTCACAGGGGATGCTTGATCTTTTTTTGGTCTTGAGTCAATAAAACCAGGTGTTTACATCCTTGTGGGACCAATTGGCAAAAAAAAATTTTTTTTTAGATTTTATTTATTTATTCATGAGAGACAGAGAGTGAGAGAGAGGCACAGACATAGGCAGAAGCAGGCTCCATACAGGGAGCCCGACATGGGACTCGATCCCAGGTCTCTGGGATCATGCCTTAGGCTGAAGACAGTACTAAACCGCTGAGCCACCCAGGCTGTCCCCAAATTTTTCTTTTTAAATATTTTATTTATTTATTCATGAGAGACACAGAGAGAGACAGAGAGAGGCAGAGACACAGGCAGAGGGAGAAGCAGGCTCCACGCAGGGAGCCCAAGGTGGGACTCGATCCCAGGACTCCAGGATCACACCCTGGGCCGAAGGCAGACGCTACACCAATGAGCCACCCAGGGATTCCTGAATTGGCAAAATGTTAATTATGGACTGGATAGAAGGTGATGTTAGAAATTATTGCTAATATTCTCAGGTGTGAAAATCATATTACAGTTATGGAAATGTCTTCGCTCTTAGGATACGTGTGACAAATATTTTGGGCTCAAGGTTCATGATATCTGCAAATCACTTCTCAGTATAATTATTTCCATTCATTCTCAAACCCTTGAGTATTGAGTATTGTACTGTTGTGCTATTATTTATACTTTTCTCTATATTTGACATTTATCATAATAAAGAAATCGGAAATGACTTTTTAATACATGTGTTCCTCCAATAGGAACCCTCCTGGATTGTTGGTAGGCATGCAAACTGGTGCAGCTGCTGTGGAAGACAGGATGGAATGTCCTCAAAAAATTTAAAATTGAATTACTCTATGACCCAGTAATCACACTGTTGCATATTTACCCAAAGAATACAAAAACACTACATTAAAGGGATCCCTAGGTTCATTGCACCCTTATTTATGGAGCCAAATTATGGAGACAATCTAAGGGTTCATCAATAGATGGATAAATAAGATGTAGTATATATATATATAATGGAGTCGTACTCAGCCATAAGGAGAATGAAATCAGGCAGCCCCGGTGGCACAGCGGTTTAGGGCTGCCTGCAGCTCAGGGTGTGATCCTGGAGACCCTGGATCAAGTCCCGCATTGGGCTCTCTGCATGGAGCCTGCTTCTCCCTCAGCCTGTGTCTCTGCCTCTCATTCTCTCTCTGTGTCTCTATGAATAAATAAATAAATAATCTTTTTAAAAAATTTTTATTTATTTTTTATGATAGTCACAGAGAGAGAGAGAGAGGCAGAGACACAGGCAGAGGGAGAAGCAGGCTCCATGCACCCGGAGCCCGACGTGGGATTGGATCCTGGATCTCCAGGATCACACCCTGGGCCAAAGGCAGGCGCCAAACCGCTGCGCCACCCAGGGATCCCAATAAATAAAAAATCTTAAAAAAAAATAAAAGAATGAAATCTCACCATTTGCAACAACGTGGATGGAGCTGGAGAGTATAAATGCAAAATAAGCCAGTCAGAGAAAGACAAATACCATATGATTTCACTCATATGTGAAATTTAAGAAAAAACAAATGAACAAAGGGGGAGAAAGAAAGGAGACAAGCCAAGAAACAGACTTTTGTTTTTTAAGATTTATTTATTTATTTCTGATAGACATAGAGAGAGAGAGAGAGAGCTAGGAAGAGACACAGGCAGAGGGAGAAGCAGGCTCCATGCCGGGAGCCCATGGGACTCGATCCCAGGACTCCAGGATCATGCCCTGGGCCAAAGGCAGGCACTAAACCGCTGAGCCACCCAGGGATCCCCAAGAAACAGAATCTTAACTAGAGAGAACAAACTGATGGTCTCCAAAGGGGAGGTGGGGGGGAACGGGAGAAACCGGTGATGGGGATTGAGGAGGGCGCTGGTGTGAGCACTGGGTCATGTGTGGAAGTGTTGAATCGCTATGTTGTACACCTGAAACGGATACAACACTGTATGTGAACTGTACTGGAATTAAGATTAAAAACAGGGGCACTGGGATCCCTGGGTGGCTCAGCGGTTTAACACCTGCCTTCAGCCCAGGGCCTGAACCTGGAGACCCAGGATCGAGTCCCACATCGAACTCCCTGCATGGAGCCTGCTTCTCCCTCTGCCTGTATCTCTGCCTCTCTTTCTGTGTCTCTCATGAATAAATAAAATCTTTAAAAAAATTAAGTTTAGAACAAACAAGCAAACCAAACCTATGTTCTTCCAAAAAAATCTTGAGGCTAAATTAAAAGGCAAGAAGCAAACTGGAGAAACTGCAGCATAAATGACAGATTACCAACCTCGATACATTAAACACAAACAACTCAACAAATTAACTAAAAATTCACAAAAGAAGACATAGCCAATAAATGTATCTTAAAATGGTCTATTCCAGGGGTAATCAAAATAACCTAATGCACCCAATGACTAGTTTCTTTTCGGTGGTCAGATTGACAGAGATTATCTTAAAAGCTGAGCCCAGTGCTGGGGACAGTGCACAGAAACAAGCAGTCTTCTGTGCTGTAGGTGATACTAGAAATTACTGTGACTTTTCCAGAGGCCGATTTGCCTGTTCACATCTTTGATCCAGCAATCCCAACTTTAGAAGTTTATCTCGAAGCAATAATAAGGGATACAATCGAATGGCAAAGGTTTAGCAAGAAGAGGGGCGCCTAGGTGGCTCAGTCAGTTAAGCATCTGCCTTAGGCTCAGGTCATGATCCTGGGGTCTGGGGATGGAGCTCCACAGTGGGCTCCCGGCTCAGGGAAGAGTCTGCTTCTCTGCTTCTCCCTCTCCCTCTGCCCCTCCGCTCCTGCTAGTGCTGTCTCTCTCTCTCTCTCTCAGATAAATAAATAAAATATATTTTTAAAAAAGATTTAAAAAAAAAAGATTTAGGGACAGCCCCGGTGGCTCAGTGGTTTAGCGCCGCCTTCGGCCCGGGGCATGATCCTGGAGACCCGGAATTGAGTCCCACGTCGGGCTCTCTCTGTGCCTCTCTGTGCCTGTGCCTCTCTCTCTCTGTGTCTCTCATGAATAAATAAATAAAAACTTAAAAAAAAAAGATTTAGCGATAAGAATATTCACCATGGCATTCTTTGTGGCATCAAATAAATGGCAATAATTTGGAAGTCCAATAATGAACCATCGGTTACATAAACTCTGCTACCTAACGGATTATCAGGACACAATAAAATGCAGTCGTGAAATAATATATAACATGTCACAGTAAAAAGGATAGATAGAAAAATAGTTATGTACACATAGTACATACACACAACACAGGTACTCGGAAGAGATACTCCAAAATAAATCACTAACTGATTTATTTGTAGGTCATCTTTGTAGTGAAATTATAAATGAATTTTTCTTTTCCTTTGTGCCAGGCTGTATAATTGAATAAACACAGACTCCTTTTTTATTCACACAAAAAAAGATGTCCTTTTAAAAAACAGAGTAGCACCTGCCATGTGTTTACTCCTCTTACCAGACTATTGGTGAGCGTGCTCACACGTGCTCCCGTGTGCACACACAGGCCTACAGTTGCTCTCCAGACCTCTGGGGAAGGTGTGGTCAGGAGGAGGGGCTCCCCTCCAGAGGACCAGGGTTCAGGGATGACTGGGGAATTTCTGTAGGGGTCAAGGTTGGGAGGCAGCTGCCCAAGGTGCGGAGTTTGTAGGCAAAATCGACTTCAGAGCAAGACCCATCCCAGAAAGGTGGCATCTGTTTCGGGTCATCAGTGAGATGGGCCCTTCTAGGATCAGGGGTTGAGAATGGAAGCCTTGGCTTCTGGGAGAAAGTAGCAGAGTCCAAAGGCACTGGTTTATGGCAGCTAATAAACACTCCAGATGGAGACAGTGTGCCTGAAGGGGGTGGGGGCAAGAAGAGCACCTGTGCCCCCTCTGAGCATGCGTCATGCTAAGTAAAAGAGACCTTTAGGGGTGCCAGGGTCTCTTCTGTCTAGGAGGGGCTGCAAGTGTGAACCCCTGGCCCTGGATCCCTAAGCCCCACCCTAAAGACCATTTTCCCAGAGAACGAGGGAGAACCCCCCCATTCTCCCTCCTCATCTGGGAGGTAGGAGGTCCAGGCTTCCCTGGCCAGTGCTGTCCACCTGCAGTGAGGGCCTGAGCCTTGGGCAGCTCGCTGTCCCTGGGAGCTCACTCATTCAGAGCCAAGGGTGGGGCCCATTGGCTCTGTCAGGCTGTCGCTGGGCTCCACTGGCTCCCAGGGACCTGGCGGGCACCTGCCTCCCCACCCCCTCACCCTCTCTCTCTTTCTCTTTCTCTCTCTCTCTCTCTCTCTCTCTCTCTCTGGGGCCCTATCTTCCCTTATATGGTGAAGGCAGTTCCTGGGGGTGGGGGGGTGGGGACAAAGGTCGATCTCCTGCAGCCAGCTTGCCACAACTCCCTGAGACCTCCCAGGTGGCAGCTGCCTCCCCCAGACAGGTAAGGCAACCCTGCGGGACTCGGGGTGGGGGGGGGGGACAGTAGGTGGTAGGAGAGGACTGGACAGGAGCCCCGCTTCTTGCTGGCAGCGTAGGGCCTCCTGGAGCACCTTGGAGCAGACGGGAGGGAGACGCTTGGCATTCTGGAGCGTCTGGAAAGAGCAAGGAGCCCGCTGTGGCTTCCTGGGCCTCCAAGGAAAGAGCTGTATGGGTTCCAGTCCAGATAGCTGCTCTTTCAGGCCCGCACCGACACCGCCCCCAGCCCACGGCGGGTGTCAACCATCCCCACTGCCCTGAATGGGGAGGGTCTGGAGACTTTAGATTTCAAACCTGGACACTCCCGGGCACACCAGGACCAGTTGGAGGCGACTCTGCCTCCCCTTCCCCCGCCCACCGGTCTCTTTGCCCATTTGTTCTTTTATCTGAAATCGTTCCTTTCTTTGTGTCGCCTTGGCCTCCGCCGCTCCGGGGCCTGGGCGCTCTGAGATCCTGAGCAATAGCCACCAGGCATTGAATGAGCAGAGAGGGGCGGGGGGCCGGTGACTACCGGGCCAAGCACGCGGCTCTGTCCTGACTTCCCCCTGCCACCAGCCGTCACCTGGCCTTACCAGCCACAGTGGCTCCATTTAACTGAAACGGGTGGAGGGGAGGAGGGAGCCAAGTCCAGACCAGGGTTTTGGGACCTCCCGTCCACCTCTTTCCAGAAAGCCTGCAAGGGCATTCCAGGTCTGCGGCTGGCAGTCTGCAGGCTGGGATGCTGGGGTGTGTCCTCCCTCCCTGCTCCCATGGGCTTGGGGAAGCAGCAGGATGTCCTGGGTTCGCATCCCTGTCCAGCTCAGCATGACTGGGGACTGGGAGCCGTGACAGCACCCCCCAGGTCTCTGAAGCCAGAACCCTGAAGACAACAGGGGAGCAGTTAAGAAGGGAAAGATGGGACGGGGGGGGGGGGGGGGGGGGGGGGGAGGGGCGCCAGGAGCCGTAACTCCCACCAGGACTCCAATATGGTCCACCCCTACCATTCCTTAGTTCTTTTTTTTAAAAAATACTTTATTTATTTATTTATTTGTTTATTTATTTATTTATTCATGAGAGACACAGAGAGAGAGAGAGAGAGGGGCAGAGACACAGGCAGAGGGAGAAGCAGGCTCCATGCAAGGAGCCCAATGTGGGACTCGATCCCAGGTCCCCAGGATCACACCCTGGGCTTCAGGCGGCGCTAAACCGCTGCGCCACCGGGGCTGCTCCCATTCCTTAGGTCTGTCTTTAAACTCTGCGAATATTTGTTGAGCACCTACTATGTGCTAGTGCTGAGGGCTACACAGAAAAACTGTCTAGGGCCTTGACCTCAGAGACCTCAGATATATTTTTTAATTTTTTAAAGATTTTATTTATTTGTTCATGAGAGACACAGAGAGAGAGAAGCAGAGACACAGGCAGAGGAAGAAGCAGGCTCCATGCAGAGAGTCCGATGCGGGACTTGATCCCAGGACCCAGAGATCACGCCCTGGGCTAAAGGCAGACGCTCCACCGCTGAGCCACCCGGGCACCCCTCAGATTTATAAACAGATGCTTTCATCACCCTGTGGTCAGAGGGCCAGGAGAGGCCTGGGGCCAGGATGCCCCGCAGCCCCTACGGAGGGGCCCTTAGTCTAGCCTGAGGATTCTTGGGAAGGCCTCCTGGAAGAAGTGAGATTGAAACTAAATCTAGAGGAACATGTAGCTGTTAGGAATCAGAGAAGGAAGGCGGGGAGGGTGCTCGGTAAAGGGAAAGCAGGAGCAAGGGCATGGGGACTGGGAGAAGCAGCCTGGGGGCCAGGCAGCAAGCAGAACAGCATCACTAGGAGGCAGCGCCTGGCGGGAGAGGTAGGGGGTGTGGCAGGGGCAGGCTGGAGAGACATTCAGGTGGACAGAGGGCCAGGAGACGGAGGGGTTCAGGCTGCTGCTCAGATAGCTGACTTTGGGGTCTGGGAGTAATGGTGTCTTTCCTTGAGCAGGGGACAGAGAATACCGGGGAGCAGGAGTGAGGGGGGCACCCAGAGAGCTCAAGTTGAGGGGGAAGGCAGTGCGTATCCCAACCTGGGGCCATGCTGTGTGGGCACGGGGGAGCGAGGAGCCCATCATCCTCCCGTGGGCTCAGGAGCCACAGCCTCTCTGGGGAGGGCCCTCCGGGGGTGGGGGACAGAGGCCTCTGCTCTGAACAAGATGGGTTAAGAGTAGGAGCAGCTGGAGAGTGCCCAGGAGGTATGCTAGGAGTATGAGCTCACCTCTCAGGGCCACCCTCCTCAGGATCCCCTGCACCCCACGCCAGTGGGGGCACCACCTTCCCCTTTCAGGTTGCTGGAGGCCCCACATCCTGGGTTTCCTCTAGGGAGGGAGCATGTGGCTTATTCAAGTCCCTGCTCCCCCAAATCTCCACTCATCTGATGGGCAAGAAGGGCCTCCTCCTGTCCACCCTCGATTCCTCTTGCTGCTCACTCCCAGGATCAGAGCATGTCCCTAAAGATCATCTAGTTGACCCCACCCTCCCCCCACCCAGAGATGAAGAAGCGGGGTTCGTGTTCATACAGCTAGCAAGTGCCAAAGAGTCTGTCTTGGAGAAAGGAAGACGTTGACCAAGGTGATAAATGAAGTAACACAGGAAACAGGTTTCTCCTTTGTACCTGAATTGGTCCTACTGACCCAGGAGTCCTGGCAACCCTCGTAGAGGGGCCACGGCAGACAGGGGCATCAGACAGGACCTGTGCTCCTACAAGCACAGCGAGGGAGGGGTTCCTACAGCCACAGAGCTCTGGTCCCCCAATCTGTGCTAATCAGAGGCTGGGCAGGGAGACTTTGCCCCAAACTCCAGAAAGCCAGGGAGAGAGGTCACCCCTCAGGACGCAGAAGAGGGAGTTTCCCAGCAGTAAAGGGCCAGGTCCTTGTTCCAAGAGGTGACTCAGAGTCAAGGTGCCATGAGAGATTAGATAGGGAGGTTCCAGGCTGTCAGAGCGTGAAGCCTGACCCTCGGGGCCACATGACCTTTCGTTTATTGCTTGTCAATTCAAGGAGTATCCAAGGAGCCTTCCTGGAGGGCAAACTCTGTGCCAGGTGGGGTGGTGGGCTCGGTGGGGAATGGGGGTGGCCTCCAGCCTGATGGGGAGAGGCAGGAAACCAGGGATGAGAGTAACTGGGGACAAGCCAATCTCCACCCTGGCTCCTATCAGGGTCTCTGGGAAATTTTTTGTTTTAAAGTTAAGAGAGAGAGAGAGAGAGAGAGAGAACCCAAGCTGGGAGGGGCAGAGGGAGGGAAGCAGATTCCAAGCTGAGCATGGTGCCCAGAGACCGACTTGGTCTCAAGACCTTGAGATCATGACCAAGGCTCGGACGCTTACCCGCTTACCCGACTGAGCCACCCAGGCGCCCTTCCCTGGGCAGATTTTAAAGCACCCATGCTCCGCCTCCCAAAAGGCAGAAAATAAAGTACCCAGGCCTGGGCCCCACCCAGCCTAATTAAATCAGAATCCCTGGGGATAGACCTGAGCCGCCTCAAAGCCTTGGTAGTGTTTAAAAGCTCCCGAGGGGATTCTGATGAGCAGCTGCAGCCGGGACCAGAGCTACAGGTGAAAATGGAATGAGCCATAAAAGATACCACAAAAGCAGCTTGGGAAGGCGAGGTTTCTCTCAGCTCCGTGGGTGGAGGCTGGTTCACCCTGGGAGGGTTCACTCTGTCACCCACCCACCCATACACCCACCTCGCCAAGTGGCCACATGGTTTTAGATGCTGGGGGCTCAGAACTGAGCAAACAGGGTCCCCGCCCTTGTGGGGACTTGATCTTGAGAGCCACCTGGGCAGTGATTGAGGGGTGTCCGGGGATAGCGAGGCAGGACCATGAAACTGCTGTGTATGCTTTTTTCTACTGTTGTAAAAAATACACGTGAGATTTAGCATTTTAACCAAAGTACACAGGTCAGTGGCGTTCAGGACATTCAGGATGCTGTGCCCTACAACCATCACACTGTCTAGTTCCAGGATTTTCTCATCATCCCAAATGAAGCTCTAGGCCCACTAGTAGGCTCGGCCCTCTCCCTTCCCTCCAGCCCCTGCCAGCCCCTAATCCGTTTGCCATGGGTATGGACTTGCCTGTTCTGGATGGTTCATATAAATGGACTCACACAACACGTGGCCTTTTGTATCCAGTATCTTCCACGAAACATAATGTATTCCAGGGTCATTTGTGTTGCGACACATATTAGCGCTTCAGCCCTTTTTTACGGCTGAATATTCCATTGTGGAGATATAGATAACAGATTTGTGTATATGCCATCTTTTGTTGATGGATATTTGGGTTGTTTCTACATTTTGGTTATTGTGATTAGAGTGGCTATGAATTTCAAGCACAAGGTTTTGTTTGAACACCTGTTTTTTCTTTCTTTCTTTCTTTTTTTTTTTTTAAGATTTTATTTATTTATTCATGAGAGACACAGAGAGAGGCGGAGACACAGGCAGAGGGAGAAGCAGGCTCCATGCAGGGAGCCTGACATGGGACTCGATCCCGGGACTCCAGAATCATGCCCTGGGCCGAAGGCAGGCGCTCAACCACTGAGCCACCCAGGGATCCCCCACCTGTTTTTTCTTTTGGCCTTTATTTATTCTTTGTTTTCCTTTTTTTTTTTTTTTTTAAGTCTGTATGATTTTTTTCCCCAGCCAGCATGGCTCTGTAAAAAAATTTTCAAAAAGAAAAATTGTTTGGGGGATCCCTGGGTGGCTCAGTGGTTGAGCGCCTGCCTTAGGCCCAAGGCGTGATCCTGGAGTCCCGGGATCGAGTCCCACATCGGGCTCCCTGCATGGAGCCTGCTTCTCCCTCTGTCTGTGCCTCTGCCTCTCTTTCTCTCAGTCTGTGTCTCTCATGAATAAATACATAAAATCTTAAAAAAAAATTGTTTGGGGCTAAAGAGTGGGGGGCTTTCTTCAGTGGGTAATAGGGAGTCAGGGTAGGGGTTTGAGCAAGAGAGGGACAAGACCCGAGCTGGGTGGGAAGGCTGGAGGCCGGGTCCCCCGCAATTCGGGGGCCAGGGTGGGGAGAGACGCCGCAATTCGGGGGCCAGGGTGGGGAGAGACGCCTCTCCTCCCCGGGCCCCTGAGCCCTGGCCTCCGGGGCTGTTGGGAGTTCTCCAGGGCTGGGCTGGACAGGCAGCTCCTGAACCGCCCCCAGCTCCTCAGCACTTGCTCCCACACCCCCTTCTCCAGGCTCATCCGCCATGACCAGACTAACCACCCAAGTCAAAAACTCGCTCAACATCACCACCCCGGGGGTGCAGATATGGAGGATGGAGGTGAGGCCTGCCGGGGTCTGTCGGGGGTTGGGGGACTCTATAGGTTGGGACGGGCTGAGGGAGAGAAGGTGCCTGAGATTCCCTGACTGTCCCCCTCTCCAACCTCTCCCTGGGGTCAAGGGCAGCAGGGCAGCTGGGGGTTCTGGGTGGTCCAGGGAAGCCCCTCTGAGCTCCTTCCTCTCCCTAGGCCATGAAGATGGTTCCTGTTCCTTCCAGCACCTTCGGTAGCTTCTTCGACGGTGACTGCTACATAGTCTTGGCTGTGAGTGGGGGGTGGGCGCGGGAGGGGCTGCGGACAGCAAAGGTCTCTGGCATCAGAGGGACAGTCTGAGGCTGCGGGTGGTAAGGGGGCTGGCCGGCTCCACCCCTGGACAGCATCTGCTGGGTGTACCACCCAGGTACCACCCAAATACCACCCAGGTGCCAAAAGGTACCTGGCCTTTGGCGGCTCTGCAGAGCCAGAGATAGAACAGGCTCTCGCCGCCCTTGGCTCCCTGAGCTCCCACCTGAGCTGAACTCCTTTGAGTTTATAGTCTTGGGGACCCTCTGAGCCAGTAGGATGTTACCCTACCTCAAGTCCACGTTTCCGAAATCCATAGTCCCCTCTGTATCACCATCATGGCTTTGGCCACATCTATACTATTAATGTGCTTGTATTTGCCCTCATATTGACTCACTTTTCAAATGTAAATCCATATTTTTTAAAAACATAACTCTGCCTCATTATCCTAAGCGGAAAGGGGTGTCCCACGTCACAGACAGAAAGCAGCTATAAAACATTCACATCATCCTTCCGTATGCACATTTGTTTGCACACCACCTGAGCACCTCGCCTCTGACGGGCCCACACATCACTTCGGGAAGTGCTGCTATCCGCCACCAACTGCTTTCCAAGCCGAGATGTGCAAGACCCAGGGGGAAAGCCACTGGCCCCGTGTCTCAGAGAGTCTGGGGCGGAGCTGGGGCCAGTACGCTGGGCTCCTGACCGCCAGGGCCGTGCACTAAACGCCCTCCCCACCCAGCTCGCCCGTGGCCCAGGCCCAAGTGTGTGGGAAACCATGCAAAGCAGGGAGGCGGGCAGAGGGCTGTGGGAGGCCAGGGCCTCTGGCACACGGCACACCTGCTCTCCTCCCTAGATCCACAAGACGGGCAGCAATCTGTCCTATGACATCCACTACTGGATCGGCCAGGCCTCGTCCCAGGACGAGCAAGGGGCGGCTGCCATCTACACCACACAGATGGATGACTTCCTGAAGGGCCGGGCCGTCCAGCACCGGGAGGTCCAGGGCAACGAGAGCGAGGCCTTCCGGGGCTACTTCAAGCAGGGCATTGTGTACGGAGGGGCACACCACCAGCGGGGCGGGCGGGGGCTGGGGGACCAGGGCCAGGGAGGGGCGGAGCTGGGGCCACAAGGGGGTGGTGTTCTGGGGTGGGGAGACCTACCATGGGAGGTCTCCAGAGGGAGACTTTTGTTCTTTGTGCTTCCCCACCCATTTCTGCTCCTGCCCTGTCCTTGTCTTTATTCCTCTGGGTGGCCATTCTGAAAGTCTGTGCACCATAAGTTTTGTAAATCACCCCCTCTTTGAATGTCCTGGAGAGCCCGGTGCCAAAGCAGGCCTTCCAGGGCATCACATCAAGTCTTCCCTGTGGCCGGTGGGCGAATGACTGCTTCTCCATGCTCCAAAGCAGGGCTTTCACACTAAACACCCAGATTTCTAGCTTTTCCTGAAAAGTCGGAAGACCTGGTCTCTGGGCTTTGCCCATGGAAACACACACTCAGGAGCCAAGTTGCTCCTGACCAGCAGGATAGGCCAGAAGCTCTTCACTTAGCCACAGTCCTCACCCCTCCCTTTTGTCTTGCTCCTCTTCTTCCCACACTTAGAGCAACAGTCCACCCCTTTGGGGCATTAGAGCTGGTGCCTCTCCTGGCTTAGCCTGCTTGGGCTGCCCTAACAAAATGCCTCGGAACGAGTAGCTTAAACAACAGGGATGAATGTTCTCACACTTCTGGAGGTTGGGGAGTCCACGAAGGTTCCAGGGAGAGCCCACTTTCTGGCTGGCTGACAGCCACTCCTCACTGTGTCCTCACACGGTGAAGAGAGTGAGCAAGCTCTCCCGAGTCTCTTCCTTTGAGGGCTCTAACCTCATCACAGGGGCCCCAGCCTCACCACCTCATCTAAACTTCATCAAAATCTCCCAAAGACCCCAGGTCCAAATCGCACCCCCCTGGGGTTAGGGCTTCAACTTAGGAGTTGGGCAGGGGACACAGTTTAGCCCACAGCATCTCCCCTCTTCCCCTTCCCTTCAGCCCCCTGTCCTCTGCAGGCCTTCCACACTTCCACAGGGGCGGGGAGGGAGGGCTCTGGGGTGCAAAATTTAAGGAGGCTGAGGAAGGTCATGCACATGCAGGCGAAAGCCCGATCTCGAACTTGTGTGACCTTGAGAGCAAGGGCCTCAAAGCTGCAGCTGCGCCATGTCATGCACCTCATCCTAGTCCTGCGCCAGCCCTCAGAGGGCCCCATGCAGCCGGGTGCCCAGGCTGTCATGCACCCCCGCCCGCTGGCTATCCCTGCTTAGCTCCCTCTTCGCAGGATCCAGAAGGGGGGTGTGGCTTCTGGCATGAAGCAAGTGGAGACCAACTCCTACGAGATCCAGCGGCTGCTGCATGTCAAGGGCAAGAGGAACGTGGTGGCCGGAGAGGTGGGCCCCGGCCAGGGCCCTGGGGCATGACCTCCTGTCTCCCCCCCCTCCCCGCCCCCCGCAGCCTGGGTGGAGGGCAGAGGCCTAGGAGGGGTGCAGGTGGGAGGAGGGGGGGAAGGGACGATGCCCTGGGGCAAGTCTCTGACTGCGCCTAACCCCTGTCGCTCCAGGTGGAGCTGGCTTGGAAGAGTTTCAACCGCGGGGATGTTTTCCTCCTGGACCTGGGGAAGCTCATCATCCAGTGGAACGGGCCCGAGAGCAACCGCATGGAGAAACTCAGGGTAGGCCAGGCGGCACCACCCGTCTCCCCATCCCCCCTGCCCTCACCTGCCCCCACACCCGCCCCTCCCCTCGCCCTCCAGCCCACCTGCCCCCAGGTCCCCAGGCCTCACCACCCTAGGCCGGATGTTCAGAGGTAGGTCCGAGTGTCCGTGTGTGTGTGTGTGTGTGTGTGTGTGTGTGTGTGTGTAGGCCCGCGTGTCAGGGTTGACGTGTGTTCTCATGGCTCATCTGCCCTGGCTCTGGCCTCCACTGGCCGTCGGGTCGGGGAGACAGACAGGAAGGCAGCAGCTGAGAAGTGAGGGGTGAGCGTGGCCCTGGGGGTTCTGGGAAGGTTTCCGGAGGAGGTGGGCTGGGGAGGCGAGGGCCCTAAGGCAGAGGGAAGTGGCCAGTGGGGGCCCTGCCAGCACAGCCAGAGCACCAGGGGGGATTACAGGGAGCTGGGAGGGGAGAGGGGTCTCGCTCTCGGGGGGTGTTCTGGGTTGGGTTTTGTTCTCAGGGCCTGGAAGGTCTGAAGGGCTTTCTGACTTCTGATGGAGAAGGGGTGCAAGGGGTGGCGGGGACGCAGGGAGCCCGGTGGCCATCGGGGCAGGGGAGGAGGTGCCCCGCCCCTCCTGACAGGACGGGGGGAGGGGGGCAGGGGGGGACCCACCGGCCTTCTGTGGGTGGTGGATGGGGTGGAGGAGAGAGGGGCGCTGTGCTGGAGCAGCCAGGAAGGGGCTGGAGTCCCATTTCCTGAATTGGGAACGACCAGGAGCGACAGGGTTCACTTTGGGGCACCTTTAAAACGGGGTTGGAAAAAAAATAATAAAATGGGGTTGGGTAAATGAGCTGAGAGCAGAGAGCTGGGCTGGTGACAGAGAGAGGAAGCAGGCCCGGGACTGGGGCTGGGGACTGAAGTGGCAGTCCCCAGAGCAGGGGCCGCGGGGCCGAGGAGGGGGAGCCAGGGGTGCGTGTGTGTGCACGTGTGTGCGAGCATGTGTGTGTGCACAGGCGAGCTCACCGTGGGCAAAGAGACTGAGTACTGTGATACCCAGGGCTCCGCTTTTGTCCAAGACTGTGAAGTAAAATCACAAATTTCAAGGTCAAAAGCGAAGGCCCAGCATGTGCACCCCAAACACCCTCTTGCCACCGAGAAACCTGCTTTTCCCAGTGGGGTTTGCTTCGGTTCCCTCACACGCACCTTAAGAGCCTGGTCCCCCCTCACGGTGCCTCGTCCCTTGGGGCCGCTGTGGGGTGGGCCTGCTCCCCCCACCCCCTGCCCCACTAGCCTTCGCGGGGTCACCGAGGCCTCCCCGCAGGGCATGACCCTGGCCAAGGAGATCCGAGACCAGGAGCGCGGCGGGCGGACCTACGTGGCGGTGGTGGAGGGGGACAACGAGAAGGCCACCCCGCAGCTGATGGAGATCATGAACCATGTGCTGGGCCCGCGCGGCACCCTGAAGGCCGCGGTGCCGGACAACGAGGTGGAGCCGGCGGTCAAGGCCGCCCTCAAGCTGTACCAGTGAGTGTCCAGCTGGGCTCCCCGCGGGCGAGGGGGCTCCGGGGAGGCGCCGGGGGGCGGCGTGGGACCTCCCAGCCTGTGCTGTGCCTTTGGCCCGCAGCGTGTCGGACGCGGAGGGAAAGCTGGTGGTGCGAGAAGTCGCCACGAGGCCCCTCACCCAAGACCTGCTCAGCCACGAGGTGAGAGGGCCTGGGGACCCCCAGCCCCGACTCCCATCCCGCTGCACCCTGCCCACCCCACCCCAGGTGGGAGCAAGGCCAAGCCCTGGAGGCACCTTGGTGTCTGCCCCCCTCCTCGTGGCCCAGTGCCGACCGCGCCCTCGGGCCCCCACCCTGCATCACCCTTGTCTCCCACCTCTAGGACTGTTATATCCTGGACCAGGGGGGCCTGAAGATCTACGTGTGGAAGGGGAAGAGGGCCAATGCCCAGGAGAAGACGGGAGCCATGAACCAGGCACTGGTGGGCATGGGGTCAGGCAGGCGAGGGAGACGATCAGATAGGCAGGGAGAGGGGATGGGGTCAGACCACGTGTGGCGCCAGGCGGGGGCCTTGGGAAGCCCTGGGCCTGACCCGGCTGGGGGTGCGGGGGTCAGTTCTGTCTGTCTTGGGGGTTCTCTGCATGCCGGGGGGCCAACCACCAGGCAACCTCGCAGCCTCCTCAGGATGGGAGCTCCCACCTCCATCTCAGTTCAGAGGAAAGAGGGAGAATTGGAAGCTGTACTTTCTGCAAGAGAGAATTGGGTCGACAGGGGGCTGGGTGGGGGCAAGTCGGAGTTTGGGGTCATTATTAGGGCTAAAGTCCCAGTTGGCATGGGGTCAGCGATAGAATGGGAGTTGGGTTCAAGCTTGGAGATGGCAGCTGGTGAATGGGGTTAGAATTGAGGTAGGGTCAAGGTTGGGATCTTGCTGGGTTTTTGGGGTTGGGGCCAAGCAGGGTTTAGCTTTGGGGTCAGCACTGAGACTGGGGTTGGGTTCAAGTTTGGGCTTGGGACCAAGGTGTAGGTTTGTGGTGGGGTTGGGGTTAGAGCCAGGCTGCGGCGTGCTGTGAGGGGGTCTGGGGGGGGTTCGGAGAGGGACACAGACCCAGCCACCCCCTTTCTCTTCCCAGAACTTTATCAAAGCAAAGCAGTACCCGCCCAGCACACAGGTGGAGGTGCAGAATGATGGGGCCGAGTCAGCTGTGTTCCAGCAGCTCTTCCAGAAGTGGACCCTGCCTAATCGGACTTCAGGCCTGGGCAAAACCCACGCCCTGGGCTCCGTGGGTGAGGCCTGGCCGGAGGCAGGGTGGGGTCAGGAGCCGGAGTGGGGCGGGGGGAGCACCTGCACCTGCCTCCTGTCCCCCTGCATGCGATCTTTCACCCTGGCTCTGGGCTCCCCGGGGTGGGGTGGGGGGAACGACACGAGGGAACCTGCATTCCCTTCCTTGGGGCTGTCACTCAAAGGGAGCTGACAAGCACCTGTCTTTCCTTTGGAATGGGGCTGTCGCCCTGGAAAGCAGACAGCATCAGTGTGTCACCACACAGTGTTTGCTGAAGGCAAACTGAAGAAGAGGATAAACAGGCTCTCCCTCCCCGGGCTCCCCTGGGAGGCCCTGCAGAATCCCGAGGCTCAGGGGGGCGGGAGATGGGGTCTGCCGTAAGCCCTGCGACCTTGGAGGGATGGAGGGACCGACCTCGCCGGCCTCAGCTTCCCCATCCGGAAAACGGATCTAAGAATTGTAGCTGTCACTCAGGGCCGTTGTGAGGACCTGGGGGCCCTCAGCTTGTGACAAGCTTGTCGCGATTCCCCTTCACTCCAGCCAAAGTGGAGCAAGTGAAGTTTGATGCCACATCCATGCACGTCCAGCCTCAGGTGGCTGCCCAGAAGAAGATGGTGGACGACGGGAGCGGGGAGGTGCAGGTACGGTGAGCGGGGGAGGCCGGGCCGGGGGGCGAGGGGTCAGCGGAACCTGTCCCGGCCCTCATGCCAGCCTGCTACCTGCCCCAGATGTGGCGCATTGAGAACCTAGAGCTGGTGCCGGTGGAGTCCAAGTGGCTAGGCCACTTCTACGGGGGTGACTGCTACCTGCTGCTCTACACCTACCTCATTGGCGAGAAGAAGAACTACTTGCTCTACATTTGGCAGGTCAGGCCCCACCCAGCCCTGCCCAGAACACCGCCAGCTTGGCTCCCACTCTGCTATACCCCTGCCAAGTGGCCACGACTCTTGAGTTGAATACCTCCAGTGATGAGGAGCTCACCCCTTTTCCATACTGGGACTCCTTTGGCTATGAGATCCCACTGGCACGGGGTACCCCCATTCACAACCTTTTCCCCTCTCTGGGTTCATGGAGCCTCCCTTCCAATGTCCATGGCTTCCAGAACATTCCCTTCCTGTGCTCAAAGCACTGTGAGTTTCTGTGTCCAGATATGAGAGAGCAGGGAGATGTGTGGGTGCTGGGGGTAGCGGTGTGGTAGCCACAGTGTTGTCCCAAGTAAGAAGGAGAGGAGGGCAGCCCGGGTGGTTCAGCGGTTTAGTGCCGCCTTCGGCCCAGGGTGTGATCCTGGAGACCCGGGATTGAGTCCCAGGTCGGGCTCCCTGCATGGAGCCTGCTTCTCCCTCTGCCTGTGTCTCTGCCTCTCTCTCTCTCTCTCTGTCTCTCATGAATAAATAAATAAATAAAAAAGAAGAAGAGGAGGTCTGGGGTCAGGGCGGGGGGCAGGGTGTGGGGCAGGTGAGCTGGGAAAGGACTTGGTCTGGGTCGGGTTGGGTTTGGACCATGTCCAGGGCGCTGTTTGGAGGGGCAGAGAGTTGCTTTGGGGCCAGTTGAGAATCGGGGATGGGGTTGTTGCTGCGGCCGGGGACGGGCTCAGAACCGGGCCAACCGTGTCCCCCTCCCCTTCCACTGTGCTTGTCCCCAGGGTAGCCAGGCCAGCCAGGATGAAATAACAGCCTCTGCCTATCAAGCCGTCACCCTAGACCAGAAGTACAACAACGAACCGGTCCAGATCCGGGTCTCGATGGGCAAGGAGCCACCACACCTCATGGCCATCTTCAAGGGACAAATGGTGGTTTACCAGGTGTGGCTGCTGGCCCGAGGCTCCTGGCAGTACCCGCAATCGTGGCGGGGCGGGCACCAGGAGATGGGGCAAGGGCCTGGGGCGGGCCCGGGGTGAAGTGCATCCTTGGTAGGACAGGACTGAGCTGGTCCGCGGGCTGTGGGTTATTGTTAAGCTGGTAGGTTAGGACTGTTTGAGGCCCCACCACGTACATGGAACTGGCAAGACAAACAACCTCTCAGGACTTTAAGAACATGCAAGGAGTACACAGGGTGTGCAAGCACCGTTAGTCTCTGCACCCCATCTCCCTGGATCCTCTACATGAGAACAGGTGTTCGTTTGGCTGGATTTGCCCAAGCGATGAGCCTGCCCAAACTGCGTCGTGCCCTCTAACATAATGGCATAGGCATGTCCCGCACTCACTTAAGAGATCATCTGTTTACGGAGCCCCTATGAAGCCTGCGGCCTCCGCAAAGTGCCAGGGCGGGAACGGGCCACACATTCCTATTGACTGTCTTGTTGGGACAGCAGCGGACTAACAGCCTGAGGCACCGTGTGGTTAAACCCAGACACACAGGTTGAGTTCACAGTGGGGCGTGAATGGGAGCCTGTGCCCTTACAGGGCAGGAGAGGGAATCTGAGAGGCCGGGCAGGCGGGGAGTTCCTGGCAGAAGGGGGGCTTGGAGGAGCCCTTGACGTCAGGGTCAGAGTTGAAGAGCTCAGCAGAGGTAAAGTGAGGCATGCAGTGCAGGAGCACCAGCAAGGACAAAGGCCCAGGGGGGCGGTCCACACGGAGCAGTGAGAAGCCTGGCGAGCTAAACGCGAGGGTCTGGAGAGAGCAGAGTGTCTAGAAGGGCCATTTGCACCTGCGTCCTGTGGGGCCTTCAAAGGCTGGGCTCAGGAGCGGGTTCTAGCCTATACGCACTGGGGAGCCACTGAAGATTTCTGAGCAGGGCTGTGCCATGACCAAAGCAGTGTCTTCAAAGGCTAGTTTGGTGATGATGCATCAGGACCTGGGGGCGGGCAGCCCCACCCCAGCCTCTCTTCTGCTCTGTTCTCTGTGTCCTCGTATCTTCTGTTGTTTGCACTAAGTTGCTCTCTGTCTCTGTCTCTCTCTCTCTGCCTTCTCCCCACACCCTCCAGGGAGGCACCTCCCGGGCCAACACACAGGAGCCAGTGCCCTCCACACGGCTGTTCCAGGTCCAGGGAACCAGCACCAACAACACCAAGGCCTTTGAGGTCCAGCCCCGGGCCAGTTCCCTCAACTCCAATGACGTCTTCATCCTTAAGACCCAGTCCTGCTGCTACCTGTGGTGCGGGAAGGTGTGTGCGGGGCCTGGTGGCCTCCCCCTCCCCGAGGGGGTCTTAGGGGTCCCCGGGCCTCAGGGGAGCCTCTGGGCAGTAGATCTGGCTCATTTCCCAGTGGCCTCTAGCCAGCCTCCCTTCTCCCGTCCTGAAGGAGTGGGCGACTCCTGTCCCCTCTGCCATTCTTTGGTGTGTCGAGGACAGAGGAGGGGTGTGCACGGGGTCCTGATCCAGGCAGAAGGGCCGTCTTGGACGAGGAGCTCTGGGCCAGTGAATGTGATGGAAGGGTGGCGGTCGGTGTGGCAGTAGAGCTGCCACAAGGCTGACCCCCTCCTCTCCCCAGGGCTGCAGTGGGGACGAGCGGGAGATGGCCAAGATGGTTGCTGACACCATCTCCCGGACAGAGAAGCAAGTGGTTGTGGAAGGGCAGGAGCCGGCCAACTTCTGGGTAGCCCTGGGTGGAAAGGCTCCCTATGCCAACACCAAGAGGTAACTATGGGGACCCTCTGCCTCCAGCTCACGACCTGAGGCTGGAGAGCCTCCTAGCACCTCCATCCCATGGCCCAGAGCCTGCAGCAAGCATGGACTGTAGACTCTGGGTACCAGGTCCCTGGGGCTGGAAGACGAGTAAGGGGCAGC
The DNA here is from genome assembly GCF_018345385.1 of Vulpes lagopus. Taxonomy (NCBI): domain Eukaryota; kingdom Metazoa; phylum Chordata; class Mammalia; order Carnivora; family Canidae; genus Vulpes; species Vulpes lagopus. Next base: position 25,188,840 of record NC_054845.1, read on the forward strand.
CCATGCCCTCAGAGCCTCTTGGGCACAGGGGCTGTGTCTGTGCGGTATGCCTGGGGCCTGTTGGGCATGTTTTCTTGGCAAATGGAGTTCATGGCAGTAGGAAGCAACTCAAAAAGAGGGACAGGGCTTGCCCTTTGGGAAAAAGGTGTCGGAGCCCTGCCCTTTAGTGTTGAGGCCTAGTAGTTCTAGGCCTCCTACTGCTACTGTCGGAGGTCTAGGAGGAAGATATCAGAAAGAACTTCCCAACGGGCCTAAGGAAGAGTTTCTGGAATGCACGCCCTGGAAAGGCGGTGGGGGTTTCTCCCTTGGAGCACTCTTAGACTCTTGGGGAGGAGGGGGGTACTTTTTGTGGGATCAGGAAAAAAAGAGCATTTTCCCAGAAGTTGGGCTTTCCAAGTGGGAGTTCTGTGTCCTCGATTCTTCTTTCCCTGCCTTCTTGCCAACACAATTTTGTCTCCATCCCGCAGATTGCAGGAGGAAACCCTGGCCATCACGCCCCGGCTCTTTGAATGTTCCAACCAGACTGGGCGCTTCCTGGCCACAGAAATCCCCGACTTCAATCAAGATGACCTGGAAGAGGACGATGTGTTCCTGCTAGATGTCTGGGACCAGGTAGGGTTGAGGCCTGAAGACCTTCCTTCCCACCAGCTCCATCCCCACAGCCGAGAAAGGGTGACTTTAGGGACAGGCAAGGTCTGACACTGTCTCGGCTCCCTTATTAATCCTTCCTGGGTGTGGGATTATGAATAAGAGCCTAAGGAAGAAAGAGGCAGGTGGGGAGGAATGTGCCCAAAGGGGCTGCAGGGCAAGATGTATTTTCCCAAAGCCCCACCTCTGTCACACGGCAGAAGCATGTTCTTGAGGTCGGTGGCTCTGGAGAGGCTGGGACTCACGCTGGCAGGTCATCCAAGCAGAGGGCATCTGTCCAAACCGTTCATGTCCCAGCTGCAGAGTCAAGACCAGATGGGGCCTGCCTGAGGTCACTTAGCCCCACTCTTGGCCATCGGAGCCCGGTCGGCCGGGGGGACGGGAAGGGCTGCCCACACTCTGCATTCTCCACAGGTCTTCTTCTGGATCGGGAAGCACGCCAACGAGGAGGAGAAGAGAGCCGCAGCCGTCACGGCACAGGAGTATCTCAAGACCCACCCCAGCGGCCGTGACCCCGACACCCCCATCATCGTGGTGAAGCAGGGATATGAGCCCTCCACCTTCACCGGCTGGTTCTTGGCGTGGGATCCCTTCAAGTGGAGTGTGAGTGGCTGGCCGGCCCTCATCCTTACGGCCTTCTCTGGGAGGCCCCTGTGCGCACCCCCGGGGGCAGGCCGGACTCCCAGGCTGTTCTGTTCGTCCTGAGAGAGGACCAGTGATAAATTTTTATTTTTTAAAATTTTTATTTATTTATTCATGATAGACATAGAGAGAGGCAGAGACACAGGCAGAGGGAGAAGCAGGCTCCATGCGGGGAGCCCGACGTAGGACTCGATCCTGGGGACTCCAGGATCGCGCCCCGGGCCAAAGGCAGGCGCCAACCCACTGAGCCACCCAGGGATCCCCAGTGATAAATTTTTAAAGGGGCCCAAGGGGGCCTCGAGTGAGGAGGAAGGCTGTGTGAGACCATTAGGCCCCCTGGTGAGGGAGAGGAAGGCAACCTGTCAACCCCCAGGCTGATGACGGGGCCTTGCCTATGTACCAGACTTAGCTCAAGGCTGCTGCACGTTATTGCTAAGAGCCGTACTGACCAGTTAAATTAAAGTTGAACAAAATCAAAGATTCCATTTCTCACAAGCCCGAAGCTAGGTGCTTCCTAGCCGCCTGCGGCTGGTGGCTCCCATTTGGACGGCACAGAGAAGGAACATTCCCATCTCCGTAGACACTTCTCGGAGGCAGTGCTGGCGAATCCTCAAGCCAGCTGAAATGACACGTCAGTTCTTGAGGACAGACAAATGTCTTCCTGGCACTACATCCTAAGCAAAACGGGTCATACCTGTGGCCCTTCCCTGAGGGACAGTGAGTCAGACTTTCACAGGGTTTTCCTGAACTGGCCGCACATAGAAGCAGAAGGAGCGTCCTCAGGATGGAAGCCTGTGCAAGTTTTCTGCAGGAAGAGAGAAGGCTAAGGTGGAGAGTGCTGGCCCGGTGGCTTTGGGTGCACGAAAATTTGCACAACGGATGAGTGTAGGGAAACAGAGCTTAGATTCGTTTCCTCAGATCCGTTTTTTGAAGGCATCTGTTCAGTGGTTGATGGGCTGAATTTAGTCTTGAGGAGAGATGAAACAAATCTCAAGGCTGCAAGTCTAGATGCTAGAACTCTTTTTTTTTATGATTTTATTTATTCCTTTATTATTTTAATTAATTTATTTTTAAGTAGATGTTTTAAAAGATTCTATTTATTTTTTAAAAAAGATTTTATTTATTTATTCATGAGAAACACAGAGAGAGAGGCAGAGACATAGGCAAAGGGAGAAGCAGGCTCCACGCAGGGAGCCCCAATGTGAGACTCAATCCCAGGACCCCGGGATCACGCTCTGAGCTAAAGGCAGATGCTCAACCGCTGAGCCACCCAGTGCCCCGATGCCAGAACTTCTTAAATTCATATCCGTGTCAACTCTGGAGGCCTTCCCTCCCCTCTGGTCCTCACTGGCTTCTCTCTGGGTCAGCGCGACTGCAGTCATGACGTGCCATGCGGGGCCCTGGGTGTATGGAGATGGCCGAGGTCCCTTCTATGCCTTCACCTTTCTGCGGTAGGGTCCCCTCCAGGCTCTGGGAGGAGACCCCTGTGGTCCCCAGAGCCCCCACCATGGAGGCAGGTTCTCCAGGCTGCATGTGGCTGCTCGCTCTGCCTCCGAGGGTTGTCTCCATCCCCACATGGGGCTGAGGGGGCCTTTGCTGACCAGCGCCCCGTGGGTGCCCATCCTCCCCATCTAGCCTCTTGTCTCGGGGTCCCTCCCCCAGGCCCAGGCCCAGGCCCCGGCCCCAGCCCCCTTTTCCCCTTCCCACCCCCAGGACTGAGACCAGCCTTCTTTCAGCCCCCGGAAGGAAAAAAGTTCTTCCATCTCCTCTGCTGAGAGCCGGGTCTAACTTGTTATTTACTTTATGTGCAGAACACCAAATCCTATGAGGAGCTGAAGGCAGAGCTCCAAAGCCCTGAGGACTGGAGCCAGATCACTGCCGTGAGTATGGGGAGGTGGCAGGCTGACGACGCGCAGCCCCACGGGAGCTGAGAAAGATAGCAGGGTCCCCGGCTTTCCTTTCCACCATGTCCTCCCACGGCTCAGGAAAGTGCTTCTCCCTATTTATTTTTTATTTTATTTTATTTTATTTTATTTTTTATTTATTTTTAAAAAAATTTTAAAAATTGATTTATGATAGTCACACACAGAGAGAGAGACAGAGAGAGAAGCAGGCTCCACACACTGGGAGCCCGACGTGGGCCAACGTGGGATTTGATCCTGGGTCTCCAGGGTCACACCCTGAGCCAAAGGCAGGCATTAAACCGCTGCGCCACCCAGGGATCCCCACTTCTCCCTATTTAACTTCGAGCTTTCGAAGCCTGTATTTTTTTTCTTCCACTTCCTAGTATGATGGTATGACTATACCATGTCATATGTCATACCATGTCACTATACCATACCACTATGATGGTATGACTTCCTAGTATGACTCTTCTCTAGCATTAAGAGAAGAGTCTGGGTGATGGGAGCTTGGAGCAAGGGGGGTGCAGCTGGTTAAAACGCAGATCCCAAAGTCCCACTCACTCCCCCAAATTCTGGTGTGTGGAATTGGGACAAGCCCCAGGAATATGCCTGTTGTAAACGAACAGCCAGGTGATTTGTTAGTTAGTGCATGGGCTACACTTTGAGAAAGAATGATTTGTCTGCCTTGGTCACCCTGGGGTCCCCTCTCCAGACCTGTGGCCTCTCACCTAGTTAATAGAACCACATCGAGCCTATTGGCCTAGGATGTGGAAATCCAAAAGCAAAGCCCTTCCTTCCAGAAGTTCGCAGGCTGGCAAGGGGAGGCGTGACCAAGTAGACTCTGTAGAAATGTGTCCAGGGCACGAGAGCAGTTTCACAAGCACGCTGGGGTCCTTAGTAGATAACGCAGGCTTCTTGGCCCCACCCGCAGGTTGAACACCTGCACACTCAATAAACCCTTCACGGTGGACAGATACTTTGGGCAGAAAAGCATAGATAGGTCAAGGCTAAACGAGTTGACTGATGACAGTTTCATGACAGATAAGAGAAAGAGGCCCATAAATGCCCAAGGTGGACCTCAGACATCTGTGGGAAGCCATGGAGTTCAGAAATCATAGAACAACATAATCACCTTCCACCCATTGGCTTTGGTTGGGTACAAACCCAGCAAGGTTTTGCTCACAGGTCCGCTGGAATGGTGTGTTCTTGTGAGGACTGTGTACATGCAGGTGGGTGGGCGGTGGGGGCTGTGGAGGGCTTCTTGAAGGAGGTGCTCTAGAATCAGTATTGACTCCAGAGAAGAAGGCAGCCTTGGAGGTCATCACAAACCAGTCGAATTGACTAGTGGTTTCCTTTTCTTCCCTAGGAGATCACCAAACCTAAGCCGAACACGTTCACTGCTAACACCAGCCTCATTTCTGGGCCTCTACCCATCTTTCCCCTGGAGCAGCTGGTGAACAAGTCTGTGGAGGAGCTCCCTGAGGGTGTAGACCCCAGTAGGAAGGAGGTAGGTCAGACGAGGAGGAGGGGGAGGAGGAGGAGAGCTGGCTGCCATTTGCTGAACAGCACTAATTGCCCTCCCCCGACCCCCAGCCCTGACTGTGCCCTGCAGGTGATTAGGTGCTGGGGGTGCCCTGGTGAACACAACAGAACTGGTCTTCACCTCTATGTGAGATCACAGCTCAGTGAGGACAGTGGGTTCAAAGGATCCTGGTTACACTATCATTTAACTTCAGTGATGATAAGGGCCACAAAAAAAAAAAAAAAGATAAGGACCACACAAAGGTGAAGTGCAGGTGCCATGAAGAGTATTCCAAAAAGGAACCTGATTTAGGGAGAGAAGATTGCCTTCTGAAAGGGGAACAGGAATTATTTAGGCAAACGGATTATTCCTGGAGAAGGGAACAGCATGCGCGAAGCCCAGAGGCAGGGAATAAGCAGGGCGGCCAGCTGGCTGTGGGATGCGGAGCTGGGGAGCAGCAGGCAAGGGGGCTGGGGGCCCGAGGGAGCAGTGCCGGCTACGCCACGTTGGGGAACGTGGTGTCTGTCCAAAGTAGAAAGGAGCCATCATGGTTGGAGCAGGGGAGTGGCAGTCGAGTTTAAGCTTTTAAAAGATCGCTATAGGGGCACCTGGCTGGTTCAGTCGGTAGACTGAACTTTTAAAAAGTTTACTTTTTTTTTTTAAGATTTTATTTATATATTCATGAAAGACAGAGAGAGAGAGAGAGAGAGAGAGAGAGAGAGGCAGAGACACAGGCAGAGGGAGAAGCAGGCTCCGTGCAGGGAGCCTGACATGGGACTCGATCCCTGGACTCCAGGATCACACCCTGGGCTGAAGGCAGCGCTAAACCACTGAGCCATTCGGGCTGCCCTAAAAAGTTTACTTTCAAGAAGTTTTAAAATATTAAGAAAAAAAAAAAACAATTTTATTTATTTATTTATTTATTTATTTATTTATTTATTTATTTATTAAGTAATCTCTGCACCAAGCATGGGGCTTGAACTCACCACCCCGAGATCAAGAGTCACACTCTCTACAGACTGAGACACCCCCAAAATAAAACCTTAAATAAAAAAGATCACTATAGCTACTCAGTGAAAAAGGGACTGGAAGGTGGCAAAAGCAGCAGCCATAGGCAGGCTGAGTGGTGGCCGGGAGCGTAGAATAGGCGGTGGCTGGGGAAGCGGAGGACGGGAGATGGTTTAGAGAAATATTTAGGAGGTAAAGTCAATGGCACTTGGTAATTACTGATGAAAGGAGTGTGTGGGGGTGCAGTTGTGTTATTTCCTGAGATGAAAAAGAAACACCTCTGGGGCAGAGCTTAGATGGGACAACAATGAGTTTGGTGGTCGCTGTGCCATTTGAGGCAGCCTGGAGACATCGCAGTTGCTGTGTATTTGGTGGGCAGGCTCTTCAGAGGCGCGCCAGCGCGAGGTGCTTCTGGTGGCTGCAACTGCAGGTCCCACTTGGGTCACTTGTGGGGAGAGAGTATGGTAAGAAGAGTTTGTTAAAAACACAGTTCCAATGTCTGTTCGTTCCCGCTATGTGAAGATCCAAAATAGATGGCAAATCTAGCCTGATGTGAGTATTGAGGGAAAATGCACTCCGGGTATAAGAAACCATAAAGAAGTGTTACTAATGGATTAAAGAGTCCACAGAACAGAGATGCCCGATTTCTCCAAGAAATGGGCCTGATACATGTTTAAGTGTATTGTTCCCAGAGCATTTGCATCCTGCCCTTCACCTTGGAGACCAGTCCATGCATTCTCTCCCAGATGTACCCATCTGTGTCCTTGCTGGAATAATGGGATGGTCCCAATATATTTTTTGGTAACAGTGATATTATGAATATTCTTTGCCCAGCACCTGGTGCATAGCAAGTGCTCTGTAAACGTAAGCTGCTCTTATGAGTGCCTGAGAAAACTGGAGAGGGGAAGGGACTTGCCTCATGTAACTTGACATAAGCTACTTAGCAGCAGAGTCAGGGCAAGAACCAGGTCTTCGGAGTCCTGCCGCCTTGCCGCTACCATCTTGTGATGTGGCACAAAGTATTTCCGAAAGGAGGGGGACCCAGTGTTATTGAACCAGGTGATTGATAGGGGGCCAAAGGGATGGTGCATTTGGAATGGGACAAACAGAATCAAGACAACCCTACCATGTAGACACAGTCTACAAAATCTAAGATTCTTTTTTAAAAAATCAGTTGTTTGTTGCTGATTTTTTAAAAAGATTTTATTTATTTATTCATGAGAAACACAGAGAGAGAGGCAGAGACACAGGCAGAGGGAGAAGCAGGCTTTATGCAGGGAGCCCGATGTGGGACTCAATCCCAGGACCCCGGGATCACGACCTGAGCTGAAGGCAGACGCTTAACCTCTGAGCCACCCAGGTGTCCCCGTTGCTGATTTTTTAAAAAAGATTTGAGAGCGAGAGAGCACGGGCACGCAGTGGAGAGGGGCAGAGGGTGAGGGAGAAAGAATCTGGACTCTTCTCAGGGAGAAGCCCAACATTGGGCTTGATCTCAAGACCCTCAAATCATGATCTGAGCCTAAACAAGACTCAGACGCTTAACCGACTGTACCACCCAGGTGCTCCGTTTTTTGTTTTTTGTTTTTTAAATCATGGGAATAACATACATACTTGTGGGAGAGCTATAGGTTCAATGTTCAGTGGGGAGAGTAGGAGAGGGCTTCAGGCCTCTCTGGCTGCTCCAAACTCGGACGGGGAGCCAGGGGCAATGAAGAGTGGGGTGGTGGGCCTGGCTGCAGGCAGCAGCAAGAGGATAATCTGAGTACCAATGAGTAAACCACAGAGAGGCGGATGTGGGTATGGGTGAGGCCAGTAATCAGCTGGTAGGACCACAGAGTCCAACAGCAGGACTGGTGGAAAGATACAAGTCCACTGGGATGGGCAGTTCCTGCTATCTACCCTCCGGGTCAGAGTCCAGAAGTTGCAGCCAAGCTGTGGAGCCAGCCTGGCTGGGGCCAGAGAGGGCACCTGCAGCCCCAGTGGTGAAGGACCTGGGGTGGCAGTTTGCTACAAACCAATTCGGTGTAGGCACATCTTCCCCAGCCACTGATGCTCGAACCGCTCACCTTTCCTCTCTTCTTCCCTGCCTGGGGGGGGGGGGGGGGGGGGGGGGAGGGCAGGGGCAGGGCTCTTAGGGAACTTGAGGAGCGAATGCCCGGGAGCAGGAGGCAAACCTAAAGACAGGTTAGAGAACTGAGGCATCAGACCACCTGAGCTTGAAGTCCACCTACAGATGTTTTCCAAGCTGTTTCATTAAGGGCTCTCTGCAGGAGTGGATAAAGCACTCCCCTGGGGTGGCAGTTGGGGGGGCTCACATTGAAAAGAACCCATGGCTCTTACTACCTCGTCCTCTTCTTGGGGCCTGGGGAGCAGAGGTGAAGGCTGGGAGGTGCTGTTTCATAGCAGCTTCAATTTGGGGTTCTCACACGATGTGCCTTGAGGGCACTTAGCTGGCCTTAAGCAGTATTGTCTATGATCGAGTTAGCTGGGAGCAAAGGTCATCTCAGGCAAGCCCTTCATTTCATGAAGCAGCATATCCCGGGCTTAGAAAGTGGTTTCCAGGTCATGATCTCTAAACTAAGAGCAAAAAAGTAGATAGAATTGTGCTATCGAAGCTTCTAGATCATTCACAGGATGGGAGAAGCCAGGATGAGTCATCCACTTCCGCTCAGAACAGCCAGGTGTTTCTGCAAATGCCGCAGCTCTACATGTGCGCCAGACTGCTGCGTGCTCTGCTCTTCGGGCTGGGGTGGCCAGCCTTGCTCACTTGATCTCGAGCAAGGTGGGGCCCAGGAGGGCAAGCCCCTCCCCAGGCTCACAGACTCTTGCTAGCAGAGCTGGGCCTCTTGTGTAACAGCAGAGTCTTGGGTAGATTCCCTTCTGGGGCTCATCTGCTGACTCTGTGGGCCAGATACAGAAAGGATCCCTCGCTTGGGTCCACGGTTCAGTAAGACAGATGAACAAGATACTGGTTTCCAGTGCCCTTTCCTGTGTAGTATCATTTTCCTCCCCATAAAAGCATTACAAAGAAGCAAAAATTGGCCTTTATTCTCCCATTTTATAGAGGAAAACTAAGACATTCTCTTAGTTGGCCAATTCCTTAAGCAAGCTAAAGTCAAATGTCCTAGTTATTTCAGAGCTAGGGTGCTAGGGTGCACTTGTCAAAAGGAGCTCAATCTACCTCATGTTGGTCACATTCCAAATTCAGAGATCAAACTTCTTAGACCTCACGTGTCACCTGACTCCTCCCCAACCATCCTGGTTCTCCTGACCTTACCTGCTTTTGCCCCTCATGTAGTTACTATACCACACCTATAGGACTTATCAAAGTAAACCCTGGGGGAAGAAGGTGACCATTGCCTTCTGGTTCCTCTCTTCTAGGAGCACCTGTCTGTCGAGGATTTCACCAAGGTCTTGGGAATGACACCCACGGCCTTCTCTGCCCTCCCTAAATGGAAGCAACAAAACCTCAAGAAAGAAAAAGGCCTGTTTTGAGAAGCAGGAATGGTTGTGGTTGGAGAGCAGTCCCCTATCTTTGCCGTTTCAGTTTTCATGACTGGCCTCTTAGTCCTGTACTAATTGAAGTGAAATTTTACCTGTGAGTGGCTGGCTGTGGCATTGCCACTTTTATTTAGTAACCTAACTATACTTCCAGAATGATACCTCCCTAAGAAGACTATGGTCTCAATTTCAGCTAAGAAGCTGGTCACATTGTTTCGATCCTGGGTGTTAACATCACTTTAATCATCCTGTTCAGACTTTTCCCTTCTTAGAAGAGCAAACACTCCACAAAACATTTGAATTCTGAGGGTCCCTTGGTCTTCCTCTCTTGTGACTAATTTTTATCTAAGAAGAGTGGATTGAAGCGTTTGCAGTTTTACATCTTTCCCAGAGTAATGGCTTTTCCTTTTCACATACTTTCCTGATTTAGGCGACAAGTTAAAGGGGACTCCTTTGCAAGAGTTGAATGGCCTGGGAAAAGGCCCAGTTAGGAAGTTTCACACTAACTGGTTCCCAGCAAAAGCAACATACCCACTGGGTGTGTCTCTATTGGAGGCCGTTTCATGCCCGTCTGGTACCAATAAGGCAAAGGAAGAGCTTAGCTAAGCCCAATGCCGAGTTAAAACTGTCATCCAGGACCTCTGCAAAGCTTCACGGGCTCCTCCAGTGAAAACGAGAACTCGGTGTGGACTCCAGCCATGTGGCTGTCTGCCCTTCCGTTTCCTCTAAAGTGTGATGCTGCTGCATGGAAGTCCAAACCAGAAAGCCAACAGAAAGTGATTTCACAACCTCAACCAATGGTTAAGTGTCTGAAAGGTTATGTCCTTTCCGGAAATAACAGGCGAACCAACACAAGGTTAATAAAGGCTTTAATTTCACACACACAAAAAACTCTATGCATAATTTAAAAGGAAACAAAAATAAGGAAGAACCGTAAAGGATACAGAGGAACAGTTCTGCTAAAACACAGATAAAGTGCCGCTCCATACGAAACAACATAAAGAATCAGAATCAAGTCACTCTGAACACAAAGAAAGAAAATCACCTCACAAATAATGTGGCCAAAGCTGCCAGCAAATCTGGTAGTGGCTCAATTAGGCAAAGTGTAGGACCCTTCCTTCGGTTTTCCTCTCTATAGTAAACAACACTGACAACAGGCCAGAGGAATTGGGATGGAAGGGCAAGCTCAGAGAGGGAGGGAAGCCTTGGGGACGAGAAGTGTGTGGTCTCACTCCCTGCATCCCCTCTGTTCTTGAAACAGGCCAGGTCAGTTGATTGCTCTTGTTTTGGCATTTGACCTATTGAACTTGGGTCTTGATTCAGACCCTCATCCCCTCTATTGTTTCACCAGTGAATTCGCCTATACTTTGAACCTCTTAATGTACTTTAAGTCCAATATTCTAAAATCAACTGCTTTTACTCATACTGGCACACTTTTTATTAAAAACTTCGAAACCTCAGACATATAGCACACATGGAAAGAAAAATTTACTGTGTATAAATATGATACAACAGAAAAGACTGCCTGAAGTCTAATAATCAAAGCATGCCATAAAGGAGTCAGTGATTGTGGTGACAAGAGCAAAAAACTGTCACAAAACTCTCAAGGCCGACCAAACCGTAGTTTCCCAATAAAATATGTTTTTCAGATGTTAATAAGACATACCAATAGAGACAAAATTAGAATTTTGAAGTAATGCATTTGAAAGATATTAGATGGCAGAAATCCATTCAGTTTTGTACGCACTTAAAGAGAGCATTACTCAGTGGTAAAGCAAGATGGGAGAAGGAAAGGATACACCTGTTTTCGTGTTTTGGGGGGACACCCATGGGACTTGCATCTGGTACTGGGTTGTTCATTTTTCTAAAAATCTCCATATATATATATATACAAGATCTGAATGTACTTGGGAGATCTAGCTCTGTTTCCCCGACTAAAGACCACCGGGGGTGGGGAATGCCAATTTAATCAAAGAGAAAAAAAAAGTTTGGCTGACTAGGAGTATCCACTGCAGTCATTTCAGAGGACAAAGAAAGAAGAGTAATGTTTTTATTTGTTTTAATATAAACTCTTTTCAGATCATGGAGTTTACAACTACTTTTTTTCTGTATGTCTCCAAACCTCACCCCCATGCTCTCTCTATACTCATAACACTCAACTATATAGACACTGCCAAAAATCTCTTCAATTTAGGTGTTTCCAAATTTCATTATACAACTATATCTGTAGCTGTACATGTGTAGAGCTATGTTTATATAGTTACATAATGGTAACTGCAATACAGAAGAATAAGTAAATTCATGAATTCACTTGGTGAGGGTTTAATTCTTACAGTTTCTCTTTTGGAAGAATTCTACACTTGAATTAGAAGTAAAGAAATGTATAGTCTAATATTTGCCTCCCAGAGTTAATCAGCTGATCTCTAAGTATCACTGCATATTTTTTAAAAATGTAAACACATTTACATTTGTTACATCTGTTACTGAGCCATTAAGTTAGGCCTGAAATTAACAGACCCTGGCAAGTAAACAAATAGCTTTTGGAATCAAAATATAAATAGAAGAACAATTCATGGACTTGCTTCTTCTTATTCTATCCTGCTGAGACAAAACGGATGAGTGAGCACACACATATAAATACACTGCCCACAAATCAGAGTGTCTATCTTTTCATGGGCCTGGATTAAGGTCATGGCTACTAAAGGGACAGCAGCCGTCTGGGCACATGCAACTTCTAATTCTCCAAATACTCGGGGATAAGAATCAGTAAGTTTGACTTTTAATTTAGTTTTTCCCTTCCAAAAATTTTCAATTAAGATCAGTTGTCTGCAGGACTAAGTGCTGTCAAGTTCCAATTCAATGCCATCTAAAGTAATGTAACCACATTTGGTATTTTCAATAGAAAATAGGTGGCTGTGTGGGCTGCCTGGGACTGAAGCACTCTGTCCTTATCTGACTTGTCCCTTCCTGGACCCAACACATCAAATGTCCCCCCACCCCTGCTCTGATTCTGAGCAAACTGATCATACTGTGCAAAAAAATAATATAGTATCTACTTACAATTTTTAAATATATACAGCCAGCTCAAAAAAACAATAAACCCCTACAATGCGGTCCATCTGAAATCGCCAACTGTAGTCCTGAACCCTTCACTGAACCCAAATGAGAAATAAAGTGTGTAGTGAAAGGGGAAATAAAGGAGTGCAAGGAGACAGGAAGGCTGACCAGGCCACAATAATGCATGGGCTACCAAGGAAAATTCAAATCCCAAACTTGCAAGCACATGAGCAATGATAAAATTCATCTACCTCAGTAACCTATTTTCAACAAGTCCAGCCCAAGAAATGAAGATCAAACCAAGTTTCTTTCCTTTTTTTTTTTTTATCAAACCAGTTTTTGAACCACGTGTACTTCTAAACCAACCAAACACACACACACACACACACACACACACACACACACACTACAAAAAGCAAGTCAAATGAGGGCACTTCTTGGACAATCAGGCTTATGGCATCGTTTCTATTTTTTTATGCCCTAACGTATCCCCCACTTCAAAATGTTTCCAGTCATATTTTTAACAGCACCTCTTGAAGCTCTCAAATGCAAATATGTGGAAAAGAAGTCCTAATTAGTTATAGAATTTGATCATCACTTCACTCATTCTGGAGAAAACCAGTTATTTTCCAGCAAAAGCTATAGTTTTTAAAACAAGTATCTTCCTCTGCTCTATACTACTCATGCACAACCTACCAGCACACCATTTCGGGACATTCACTATAGTAGTGTATAGGTAAAGGGTAGGAGGCAGAGCTTTCATCTGTAGTTAACCAATGTGCTGGGGCCATTTACGATTTAAAAACTGAAAATTTTAGAACAAGTTACTATGTCAGAACATGTCCAAGTGTGGGGCTGAAGCTCTCTTAAGGCAATCTTCCAGAAAAGATGTTGCATCTTCTGTGATGATGGACTTTAACATGTTTCCTCCCCTGAAAAACTGATGTGGTTTTGTCCCTACCTCAGAACTGAACTAAGAATTACCTCCTTGTTGATGATAAAAGCAAGAAAAACATGTAAGAAAATACTGAAGATTGCATTTTGCTATACTTCACTGTGTGAGCCTAAGGATTCCTGGGCTTACAAAATTATTTTGTGGATAGAATTCTGCTCTCAAACTCATTCTTTATATGGTTTCATAAACTGCTTAATAACCAAGCTGGTTATGCCAGCTGAGTGACTAATGTGGTACTTAATGTTGCACTCCCACTTAGTCTCAACTCAAAGCACCCAGAAAGATAAATGTATCATGCACCTTTGTTATTTGTTAGCTCTTGGGGTTACCTAAACCAATCTCATTCTAATTCTCACCCTGTTTTAAGGGCAAAGCCAGACAGCAAATGAGTAAATGTTCAAGCTTTCTCTTAAGCTGATGTACTTAATTTTCCCACTTGCAGTAGGGCTTCTAGTGGTCCAGAGTTTTCAGCTTTAATACAAGAATCGTCACCTGGATCCCCTCCATGTATGAGAGACAGATGCCAGCATTCTTCCTTAATCCCAAATATCCTTGCTGGGGAATTCCAATTGGGATTATTATTTTCCTACCTCTTACAGTTTGGTTGTGATCTATTAAGGTAATGCTCGCTCCACAGAAGAATGATACAGAAGAAAACAAAGATTTTACCTTCACTACCATACTAATATAGATGATATACAATGAATATACTGTGTGAAGGAACCTCTTTAAAGAAAATACAAAGTATACAACAAATACCAAACGGGACCATAACCCATTCCAAAGCACCAACAACCCATTTCTTGGGACTGCATGTAAACAGCAAAAGCATCACAAATCCATGAAATAATTTTTTTTAAAAAAGCTCCTCACGCCAGGTGGCAGAAATGTCTCTCCTTTGCAAGGAGGACAAACTGTCATTAGTGTAACATGGAGAGCTGGCTTTCCAGTGAACTCTACTAATAAGAAACACACATGAAAGATTATATACTTGAGTGAAACTACTCAAGGAACAGAAAAGCTAAATGTCAACTGATATGTATATCTTTACACATCTCTCAGGTGAATGGACTCTTTGACACCTTCATTTCTTCTCCAAACTGCTGTGCTATTAATTTTGAGCAGGCATTCTCTGGTGGCTCCTCCTAACTCTTTAAGGCTCCATTCATTCCACATATATGTGTGCACGTGTTTGTATGTACATATATATATATATATATATGTACATGTATTCCTAAGACAAAGGGAAGTGCCACTTTTGTAGGAGAAAAAGAGGATAATCAGCTACAGATGTGAGACCAAAGTTTCCATAAAACAATTAGCATGGAGCGTTCCACATAATTGCAATTTTCGTCTTTTGGTTTGGCCCTGAGCTGTTTGTTGCTCCCGCATCAAGTAGAATTCCAAATTCTCCTCGGCAGAGGAAAGGTGAGGTGGGCAGCAATAAGAGGGAATACGCAGTGCACACTGCCAAGCCAGGAGTTTGTTCCTCACAAGGCCTGACGAGCGGTCTTCCCCACTTCCATGCTAAGTGCCTGAGAATTCTTTTCCGTTTCCAGCAGTTCATCAAAGATCTCCCTTAGGATAAAACAAACAAGAAATAAAACAGGAAATTCAGTGAGCAAAGCCAAAGGATAGACAGAAGATGCTGAGATAAAGCCCACACAATTCCATTTGGTGTCTAAATTTTATTAAATAAGCAGCTCATTCATTTGATCACTATCTTAACCCCAAGTACTGATTTTTGAGAAAACGGGGGGGGGGGGGGGGTGAGCGGAGGAGAATGGCTACCCCTGATAACAATGCTATGTAGTTCCCATCCATGTAACTCAGATCTTCTAGCTGATATAACTTGAACACCAAAAATGTTTACGATAGGACAGTTTTATCACATAACATGCTACTCTGAGATAAGTAATTAATATGGAGTTAAGATATCAAGATAGCAGCCCTAGCAAAAATAACAAAAGTAAAAAATTGTCAATCAATAAGTGATGGGAACAATTTGTCCTTACAGGAAAAAAAAAGTATGGGAGATTTTTAGCCCACAGCTCCAGACCTGGTAGTTTCTTACTTGTGCATATAAAAGAAGATGTAACCACTTCGGTCCCGATCACTCTGCACTGAAGCCTCTTGGATTTTAGATACCTCGAGATCGTTGTAAGTAAACCATGCCTGTTTCTTAATGTCGTACACATCACTAATGTAATGACCTAAAATAAACACAATCTTAAAATTGTAGTTTTTAAAACACACTGCATTTTTCTCAGGTACAGGAAGTTTTGAAGAGAGAAACAGCCACCCCATCCACCCTATCCCCTTGCAATGTTTCTAAACATCCCCAACAATGTTTCTAAAAACCATTCAGAAAACATACAGAAATTTAAGGGAGAAATATACACTAGGACAACTTTTTGGATAAATAAATTTACACATACATAGGGGAATTGCGGACATTTATAAAAAAAAGAAGAAAAAAGTTGCATGTTTAACACAATTCACATTTAGTGTGATCAAAGGAAAGATTTAAGACTTTTTCTTGATGCATTCAACCTACAGCTCATGAAGCTAGGCACAGAGCAAGCTGATGGGGAACAAATACTGGCTACTTCATGTATAAAATGCTGAAATCATCATGTCCATTTACCTGAAGACGATGTGCTACCGATGTGACTGACAACACTAATGAGCCGATAAGAATGAGGAAGATTTCCTGTCTGGAAAACAGAAGTGGGCATGACGTTTAACTCTTCATTTGAATAAAAGCAAAACACTAAATTTAAATTTATTATCAAAGCTAACATGGCTGACTTCCAGTGTGTGTGTAGTCAAACTTGATTTTGACCCAAGAATTCTACTCCCAACTAAGAATTTATCCTAGGAAAATAATTCAAAAGGAGAAAAGAGTAGATGTATAAAATTATTCACTGTAGCATTACCTATAATAATGAAAAGCTGGAACTAACAATAGGCCCAATAATAGTTGAATGATTAGTGGTATATCAACTCAACACAATAATATTCAGTGGGTCAGCAACACATTAACTTGTTTTTCAAACCCACACGAATGCACACAATAATTATAGCTCTATAAAAACAGGTATGTTAATGATTAAGTACTGGAAAACAAAATGAACAAAATGAAAACAGTTGCAGTGGTGCTATAGGGATTATGGGTAAGCTTTAACATTTTAAATAGTCTTAAAAATGCTATTAAGACATTGTTAGTAAAAAAAATGTTAAAAACCTGGAAAGTGACATTCATGCACTGAAGGCAGCACTGTAAGGTACACATGTGGGGAAGGAATATGGGTATATGTAAACCAGAAACCATTAAACTGTTTCTAAACTTGGAGGCAGTAATTTACTTCTAGGAATTTATCAAAAGAAGAAAATCCTAAATATCAAAAACATTACAATCATACACAGTTCCCTCTCTCTCTATATATATTTTAAAGATTTTATTTATTTATTCATGAGAGACACACAGAGAGAGAGAGAGAGAGGCAGAAGACACAGGCAGAGGGAGAAGCAGGCTCCATGCAAGGAGCCTGATGTGGGACTCGATTCCGGGTCTCCAGGATCAGGCCCTGGGTCAGAGGTGGACACTCAACCAGAGCCACCCGGGCATCCCTCAATATATTTTTAAAGTAATCTCTACACCCAATGTGGGGCTTGAACCTATGACCCTGGGATCAAAAGTTTGGATGCTCTACCAACTGAGCCAGCCAGGCACCTCCCAAAGTATTATTACAGTAGAATAATAGAAACTTAAATATTCATGGTTAAAAATTAAATGAAATAGTATGTTGATCTGAAGGAACATAGCACAAAGAATCATTAAAAATAAAATGATTATAAGTAATCTTTAACAAGTAAACAGGATAAAAATGCTGTACTTATGACCTTTTAGAAGCATACTTAGAGGCAGGGCTGACAAAATAATATGTAAAAATACTAACAGTAGTTGTGTTAGGACAGTAAACTCCTAGGTAATTAAAATTACAAAAAGAATTGGAAAATGGAAAAAAACCAACTCTTTCAGGAAAAAAAAAGGGTAAAAGAAAGTTACAATGTAGTTAAATGTCATTAATCCAATAGTTTTTACTAATAGCCAACTAGTTTTGTTATTTCACTTTATTTATTTATTGTTATTTCACTTTAAAGACAACATAGTTTTAGCAGAACTACAGGTGAATTAATACATATATATGATATTGAGAGGCATGTTACCCAGTTACTACCTAACATGCACACAAGGGAGTCAGGATGTCTTTCTAGTTTTATTTCATATTGTTTTGAATTTTGTGAACAAGAAATGAGAAGTAGGGTACCAGGTGGCTCAGTTGGTTAGGCATCTGATTTTTGGTTTTGGCTCAGGTCACGGTATCAGGGTCCTGGGATCAAGTACTGTGTCAGGCTCTGCATACAGCTTGGAATCTGCTTGGGATTCTTTCTCCCTTTCCCTTTGCCCCTTCCCTCACACACAGGCTCTCCTCTAAAATAAATAAAATCTAAAAAAAAAAAAAAAGAGAGAGAGAGAGAGAGAGAGAGAGAGAAAGGAAAGGAAAGGAAAGAAAAAAAGAGAAAAGAAAAAAGAGAAGAAAAAAAAAAGAAAGAAAAAAGAGAAGAAGCAAAGGACAAGAGAAAGTGAAGAGCATTTGATAGTCGCCACCATGGACACTGACAGTGGGGCCTTGTTAGAGAAATGGCAGGAGTGATGCTGGCAGCCCGAGCAGTCCTACTTAGACAATAAGGCAGCCTACCTCTGCATTTCTCTTCAGTTCCTCCGCCTCAGCTTCTGTGTATTCCATGTCTAAAACATCCTCATTGCCAGAGTCCTCATCAGAACCCAATGAATCCAGAAAAGAGTTGTTAAACTCTGCAGAATACAAAGTATTATAAAAGTTCTTAGAATAGACACAAAGTAATATGATTAGAAAGATAAAACAGCTTGGAGTACACATTTTATCATCCTAAGGAAACATAAACCATATTATTATTAGGGTTCTAATTTACCCAGCCCACTGTGGGGAATAACAATCAGGTATCAGGTATCTATGAAAGAAATGTCTTTTTTCTTAAAAATATATTTATATGAAAGGGATATAATGCTAATAAGAAGGAATAAAACTGAAAAAAAGAATAGGATTTTACAAATAACCCAATTTCACTAAATTTCACATTACATAAACTGTATGTTAGATTTCAAGTACTTGGTGTTGTAGGTGCCCCTAGCAAGTACAAATGATCTCACAGAAAAGACATAAAAAAAATTAGTATCCTTTCATGTTCTTCAATATTAATCTTCTGAAATTTAACAAATACAATGCAAATTTAACTTTTAACTTAAGTTTCACTAAAATGCACTAACAACTAAATCCAAGATCCACTTTTTTCTTTAATAATGTGTTTTCACTGGAAGAATCCATCTTTACTAACGACTTTAAATAAAGACTCTCAGGCGGGGGCCTGGGTGCCTCAGTCGGTAAAGAGGCGATTTTGGCTCAGGTCATGATCTCATGGTCCTGGAATCAAGTCCCATGTCAGGCTCCTTGCTCAGTGGGGAGTCTGCTTGTCACTCCTCGCTGCTCCCCCTGCTCATGTTCTCAAATAAATCGATAAAATCTTAAAAAAAAAAAAAATCCCAGAAGCATTTGTACTTGAGTGTCTCTTTGCTTTTTTATTTATTTAGTTTTAAGATTTTATTTGCTTATTCATGAGAGATTCAGAGAGAGAGGCCAAGATATGGGTAGAGGGAGAAATAGGCTCGCCTTGGGGAGCCTGATGCAGGACTTGGTCCCAGGATTCCAGGATCACAACCTGAGCCAAAGGTAGACGCTCAACCACTGAGCCACCCAGGCATCCTCCCTCTTTGCTTTAAATATAATTAATTCCACTCAAATTACAGTATAGTTATTTAAAAGACATGAACACCTAAGAATGGGAAGAACAGAAAAAAAGACTAGTGTCAGAATTGTGGAAGCTGGAAAGTAGATGGTGACTGAATTAGCAGACCCAGGAGAGCCAAAGCCAAACCCTAAGCCAGTAATGGAAAAGTTGAGAACCAATCCAATTTACATCACACAGAATCCTGTTCAAGAAACATACAACTTGGAAATACCAGGTACCCTTGAAACTGGAGGCTAAGCAGGAGATAAAAATAAGGATTTGGTGAAAAGTACTTGAGAAACAGACTCCCGGGATCCTCTTCTCCAGACTTCATGCTGCTGAGCAATGATAGAAGTTTAGAGTTTTATCCTCTGGAGAGGGTGAATACAGTCTCTGGACTGGGGGATGCCATGCACATACTGAAAACAGGGGAGTGGGCCACAGTTGAATAGTGAAGAATGAATATAACCCCCAGCCCTGTTCCTATATTTGGTTCCCAGAACTCTGGCAGCCACATCTTTTACCTTTAGGCAAAGGCAAGAGATTAGAAAACTCTTTTTTAGGAATCTGACCAGCCCAAGAGAAAGGCCTAAAACATTAATATCATCTCCAAAACAGTCCCACTCTGTAAAACACACAAGTGAAAAGCCCTAGCTATTCATGTGTTTAGGGCTTCCAACCATCTTTTTAGTCTGCTTCTCTTAATCATGAACCCACAGCCAAGGATTACTAGGTATCTGAGGAAAGCCTCTAATAAGGAATATAAAGATCATAATGTCCACATAGGACAGAGCAGCTGGAGGAAACAATCTATTTAGGGAGAAGGAAACTTCACAAATGAATTATATTTAACATCCTCAGAGATTTGAGATGGTATTGCTTCTATGATTCCATCTCCCCAAAAAAACTTACAAAAAAGGAATATTTACAAAACAAATCTTTTTCTTGAAAATTAGAAATATGACAAAACACTCAAAAGAAAGTTTGGAGTTAGAAATAAGGTTAGAGAAATTTCCCAGGGAGCCGAGCAAAATTATCAAAAGATGGAAACCTGGAAAGAAGAAATGAGAAAATGGAAAAAAACAGACCAGGAGGTCTGGGTAACAGAAGTTTCAAAAGACAGGGGTGCCTGGGTGGCTCAGTCAGTTAGGCATCCGACTCTCAATTCTGGCTCTGGTCATGGTCTCACAGGTGCTGGGACTGAGTCCTGTGTTAGGCTCCACACTCAGTGGGGAGTCTGCTTTAAGATTTTCTCCCTCTGCTCCCCCCTCAAATAAATAAATAAATCTAAAAAAAGAAAGAGGGCAGTCCGGGTGGCTCAGCGGTTTAGTGCTGCCTTCAGCCCGGGGTGTGATCCTGGAGACCTGGGATCGAGTCCCACGTTGGGCTCCTTGCATGGAGCCTGCTTCTCGCTCTGCCTGTGTCTCTGCTTCTCTCTGTGTCTTTCATGAATAAATAAATAAAATCTTAAAAAAGAAAAATTAAAAATAAAAAAAAAGAAAGGGAAGTAAGTGAAAACTGTTTATAATTGAAGGACACGTTTCTCTATTAAAATGATCAACTAATATCCACCATTTGCTTCAACGTGGATGGAACTGGAGGGTATTATGCTGAGTGCAGTAAGTCAATCGGAGAACGACAAACAGTGTATGTTCTCATTCATTTGGGGAATATAAATAATAGTGAAAGGGAATATAAAGGAAGGGAGAAGAAATGTGTGGGAAATATCAGGAAGGGAGACAGAACATAAATAAAGACTCCTAACTCTGGGAAACGAACTAGGGGTGGTGGAAGGGGAGGAGGGCGGGGGGTGGGGGGGAACGGGTGACGGGCACTGAGGGGGACACTTGACGGGATGAGCACTGGGTGTTATTCTGTATGTTGGTAAATTGAACACCAATAAAAATTAATTTATTAAAAAAAAGAAAAAAGAAAAAAAATAAAATGATCAACTAAATGGCCAGCAAAATGGATGAAACAGACCCACATCAAGGCATGTTGCTTGACACTTCATCACAACAGAAATAAAAGGAAGATCCTACAAGCTTTCAGAGAAAAAAGAGGTCCTATTAGGATAAAGAATAGCTTTCTTACAGCAACTCTGCAAACAGTACTTTCACAATGATTGCAAACCCAGACTTCTATATTCAGGCCAAAGTATTAATCAAATACTTGACTGGGTAGAGTAAAACTTGCAAGGTCTCCAAAAAATCTAAGTCATAACCCCTATTTTATTTAAAAATTTTTTAAAAAGTTTTTATTTATTTAAGTACCTCTAACACCAAATGTGGGGTTTGAACTCATGATCCTCAGATCAAGAGTCATATGCCCTTCTGACTGAGCCAGCCGGGCACCCCTCAGTCCTCTTTTCTAAGAAAACTACTAGGATGTTCTCCATCAAAACACAAGTATAGACCAAGAATGAAGAAGAGTGAGAAACAGGAAATGGGAGATTCAAAGAAAGGAGAGAATCAGAAGGGAATCTCCAGGAGAATGGTTAGGGAGATCTCAGGATATCTATGTGTGGATGTAGAGGGCAATTAGTCCAGACTGGTACAACAGGACTTGGGACAGCCATCGCTGCCATCACTGCCACTACTACACCAGTTTTTTAATAGGAGGACAGAATGCCTTGGTAAACCTTGCTTCAATTCTTATTTGTAACTGCCTCAACTATGTGACAAAACTCATGCCCTCTTCTCTATACCCTGGTGTATAGATCAGCCTAGAGCACTTAGTTTGTAACACCAAAGTGTTCTGCTTTGATTCATTTCTGAGAACCAGAGAAAGACCAGTGATCATAGAAAATAAAAGTTAGTATAATTCCCATGGCTATATGTCCTTGTTAGCACCTGGTCCATATATTAGTTCTATAAAAGGCCATGACTATGGTAAGAGTTATGTTTCTAATACTCACTCATGATTTTTGCCCACTGACTTCCTAAGAGTGAACTCTTATAAATTCATGGATTAACTGAAGCCACATTATCTTCTCCTAATAGTCCTAGTAGTGGCAGTAATGATCTTTCATTTTTCTTTTTTTTTTTAAAGTAATGCTCTTTCATATAGATGAATTACAGACAGGTTGTCCTTGTGATCTAACTTTTCAAAATTAAAAAAGGGGGATACGGATATAGATGATAAAGTTATTTTTAAAAAGCAAGCTATTGGGGATCCCTGGGTGGCTCAGCGATTCAGCGCCATCTTTGGCCCAGGTGTGATCCTGGAGACCCAGGATCAAGTCCCATATCGGGCTCCCTGCATGGATCTGCTTCTTCCTCTGCCTGTGTTTCTGCCTCCCTCTTTGTGTCTCTCATGAATAAATAAATAAAATTTAAAAAAAAAAAAAAAAAAAGCAAGCTACTGATGGATACAAAAATTAGAATAGTGGTTTTCTCTGGGGTGGAAGAGGTATACAGGTAATTTCTAAGGTTCTATTTCTTTACCTTGAAGGTGTTCACATTTGTTATCATCACTAAAAATAATGCTTCACATACTTTTCTGTGATACATTTCATCATTAAAACAATGTAATTAAAATAATCTCCACACCTTGAAGACTTAACTCTGTTGCTCTTTTGAGGTCATCATCTTCTTTCTGTTCCCAGGCTTCCTAAAGGGATAAGAACACAACTAAGGTATTTAAAACGGTACTGATTAAACTTATTTAACAATTATAAAATCAACTGCTCTGGAATTTTTTGCTAATAATGTTTTCCATCAGGGCTCCTAGGTGGCTCAATCGGTTAAGTGTCTGCCTTCAGCTCTGGTCATAATCTCAGGGTCCTAGGACTGAGCCCCACCTTGGGCTCCCTGCTCAGCAGGGAGCCTGCTTCTCACTCTTCCTCTGCCCCTCTGCTTGTGCTAGCTCTCTCAAATAAATAAAATCCTTTAAAAAATATATTTTCCATAATCTTACAAATGTTTAGAATATGACCTTCGAGGGATGTGGAGAAATTCTTTACTTTTTTCAATGTTGTCCACTTAAAACACAACTTTGGGAGGTTAAAAAGCCTTACATGCTGTCTCCTCTAGTTAGTGACATTTGGCTTGTGAACCAAAAGTCATTCACTCTGACATTATAATTCCCTTTCTTCTTATATGTATGAAATACCTGGCACATAGCAGAACCTACTTAGCAAACTGCCCTGATTTCTTTCCTCTGATTTATAGCCATTTGCCGATTTTCACAGTATAAACATTTCCACTATGGCCAATTTTAAGCAACTAACATGATGCTGAGTTGGCTTCAGCATATCGCTGACCCTAAGCCTGTGACAGCAAGATAAACAATATTTCCACAAGATTATTTAATCACTTCTACTTTGTTCTTGCTAAAAAAGCCCAAGACATAACAGATAACTTGGTGAAAACGAAATGAATTCACTGTTAACTGTTATTTCTCTAATACATCTGAGGTGCTCTGCTCTTAAAAAAACAAGTATCTTTGAAAATGTCTCAACTGAATGACTAATAATAAAAATATGGAATGGTTGACTATAAAAAAATTTTGTCTCTCATCTGCAGAGAAAATAAAATTTACAAACTTCATGTGCAAATGAAGGAAAAAAATGTAATTTAAGCAGAACTGTTTTATACTTTTCTCAAGTCTAGACTTGTTTTTGTTGTTAAAGATCTTATTTATTTGACAGAGAGAGAAAGAGAGAGAGAGAGATTGGGAGAGAGGGAGAGGGAGAAGGAGAGGGAAAGGGAGGGAGAAGGAGAGGGAAAGGGGGAGGGAGGGAGGGAGGGAGGGAGGGAGAGGGAGAGAGAGAGAGAGAGAGAGAAGCACAACTGGGAGAAATAGCAGAGGGAACCGGAGAGGTAGGCTCCCTGCTCAACAGGGAGCCCTACCCGGGGTTCAAACCCAGGATCCCAAGATAATGAACTGAGCTGAAGTCAGAGGCTTAACTGACTGAGCCACCCAGGCGCCCCTAGACTTGTTTTTAAAGTTACTAAAGTATATAAGAAGCTTACAATGAGCTATTCTGCATTACAGTCCTGGGAACAATAATACTGTAATTTAAGAGAGAAACAGATATTCTCTAAGAATAAATATGATTAAAACTTATCCAGCATATAAAGTCGATGCGGAAAAAACCCAGATGGTAAAAGACTCTTAGCTATTAAAGGAATGATGCAGGTATACCAAACTAAAGAAACTTCATCTTATATTTCTCAGATGTGAAGATAGGTTTATAAGATAGTTTTAACTGGGTCAGCTGACAAGAAATAGAATATACGTCTTCTGTATATGAAAAAGAAGGGTTTTGAATTTTTCATTTTCTGCACTATAAGGAACTATTGTTAAGAAATTTTATATTAAAAATAAGTTTTCTAAAACAAATGATTACTATTCATTATTTGTAAAATGAGTGACATAAATACATCCTGATGGCCAGGCAGCTAGGGAGGTCCTTCTTCTAAATAAAAGGATACAGAACAGATGGTTTTGAAATCTTTTTAAAGCAGCAGTTCTCAACCTTGACTGAACACTAGAATCACTGTGGGGAGTTTTTAAAAATGAAAGAAGCAAGTAAGGAGGGAGGGAGGGAAGGAAGGAAGGGTGGGAGGAAGAAAGCAAGAAAGAAGGAGGAAAGGGAGGGAGAGGGGAGGGGATACAAATAGAGAAAAGGAAAGAAATCTGGATGCCCAGACTATACCCCAGGATCAACTGTATCAGAATTCCTGAGGAGAAAAGAACGACCCAGGCATCAGTATTTTTTAAAGCTCCCCAGATGATACTAATGTGCAGTTAAGGTTGAACCCCATCATTCTACACCAATTAAGAGTTCTTTTTTTTTTTAAGATTTTATTTTTAAGTAATCTCTATACCAACATGGGGCTTAAACTTACAACCCCAAGATCAAGAATTGCATATACCACCAACTGAGCCAACCAGGACCCCAAGACAAAACAATTTCTTTTTTTTTTTTTTAATTTTATTTATTTATTCATGAGAGATACAGAAGGAGAGAGAGGCAGAGATACAGAAGGAGAGAGAGGCAGAGACACAGGCAGAGGGAGAAGCAGGCTCCATGCAGGGAGCCTGACGTGGGACTCAATCCCAGGTCTCCAGGATCACGCCCTGGGCTGAAGGTGGCACTAAACCGCTAAGCCACCGGGGCTGCCCCAAAACAGCTTTCTTAATCTGATTATTTGTAAACACTAAAGCTGTGCGTTTATTCTAGGGAGTTTTAGTAAATTTTTACTACTAACATGACTTGGGCTGCATTGGTTTAGATAACTGTGAAAACATCATCTTTTAGTCAGACACCTCAGGCAACTGCAATTGACCAGCTCTGCCAAATACAAGCATGAAGAACTAAAAATTTAAGAACAGATTATTATATGGGGCTCCTGGCTGTCTCAGTCGGTGGAGTATGCAATGAATTACAGTAATGGAAGGTAATCAACAATATATTTTGTTGCATTTAGATTTTCAAAAAAATAAAACTATCACTGTTTCTATTTGAAACCCAAGGCGAAGCTCCAAAGTTTTGCTCTATCAATGATTTATTCATTTACTGGAACAATGCTTGACATACAGTAAGTGCTTAACACCTGTTAGTTGTTATTACTGGGAAAGATGGGTATGGAGAAAATAGCAATATAATTATCTCTTACTTGCTCTTGAAGGCTCTGAGCCAATGCCTGCTGAAGCTCTTGTTCTTCCCTTTCACGCTCCATATCATACTGCTGGAGCCAATCGACCTCTCCTTGAGATCCTTCTGGAGTTTTGTTTTCTTTATTCTCATCACAGTCTTTAGTTATCTCTGTAAAACTGGCAGGATCTGAGGAAGCAGAACAGGACATAACTGGGAAATCCTCTCAAACTGAAATCTCCGGATTAGAGTGACATCTACTGTTCAGAGAGTAATTGACCTGAACCTCACAGATAACCTGCTTAGGACATATGATTTCATCTTACTACATTTAGATGATGGTTTCTCAATCTCAGCACTACTGACATTCTGGGTGGGATAATTTTTTTTTGTTGTTTCAGAGAGCTGTCTTATAGACTGCAGAATGTTTAGCGACAT
The DNA here is from genome assembly GCF_018345385.1 of Vulpes lagopus. Taxonomy (NCBI): domain Eukaryota; kingdom Metazoa; phylum Chordata; class Mammalia; order Carnivora; family Canidae; genus Vulpes; species Vulpes lagopus. The sequence continues at coordinate 25,215,011 of NC_054845.1, forward strand.
CCTTGGCCTCTACCTACTAGATGCCAAGCACTCCTCTCCCCTAGTAGTGACAGCCAAAAATGACACACATTGTCAAATGTCCCCTGGGGGACAAAACTGTCCTTGGTTAAGAACCACTGATCTATAGCAATGGTTCTGAAACTTAACCAATCATCAGAAGCACTATTGTTCAGTATGGAGAAAAATGAGTAGCCATATTCACAGCCAGTCATAATTTCACATGACCAAGTACTAGGAATAAAGTATTGTTTAGAGTAAATGAAATAAGAATTAGGGTAGAGTGATTAAGCTAATACTGAGAATTTTTCACTATTAAATAGTATGTCAATGAGTATATTTTCACATTAATAATCAAATAAGCCTTGTACATATTCTAAATCAAAAGAGCTACATGAGATATGTAATAAACACCTCATGTACTGTACAAGTAAATAATATAGATGTTTAAAATATTCATCCAAGGAGGTAAGAAAGAAAAAAATTGATCTTTCATTTCTTTCTGTTCTTTCTCAGTCTCTAGAACACAGCTAGCTGAGATAAACAGTATGGTTATGATTTTGTTCTGGTGACACGGATTTTGCTCTATGAAAACGGTATTTCATTATAATTTTAATACAGGTAAGAGTGGTAGACAAAGGATTCTTCTTTCTCAAACCACCTTACAAATTGTAAAACAAAGGTTCTCAGCTTAAGGAAATTCTCATATAAAAAGAATTTGGTTATAACAAGAATTACCTTTACAGATTAATTTTATATGGATTGCTGTAAAATCAGTATATGCTCGCTGTGTTTGGATGACTCAGTTAAGCATCTCAGGGTTGTGAGATTAAACCCCCATGTTGGGCTCTATGCTGGGTGGGGAGCCTGCTGAGGGTTCTCTCTTTCCCTCTCCCCCTCCTTGCTCTCATTCCCACATAAACACACACACACACACACACACACACACAAAATTAGTAGCTCTTTACCTTCCCTAAAACTGCATTTTTAACCACTTAAACGATAGACACTTTTCTATAGCACAGACTATAAACTCTGAAGTTTACAGCATCTTGATTTTAGACTCCAAATCAGTAAGTAGTTCATCATTTTTTAATTGTATTGAATTGCTGACTGAATATTTACCATTAAAACTAACTCTGAATATTCATTAAAAGAGAAAAAAACCCTCAGGATATATTAAGGGCAAAAGCAGTATGATCCCAATTAAAAAAAAATATATATATATAAAAGATGTCAGAACTTCTTCCTTTCCTACATTCTTGAAGAAACAGTCATTTCCATAGCCCCAAAGGGGCAGCTCTCAAGTCCATCTGACCCTACCTGTCCCTGTGGCCTTAGCTTAGTACACCAGGAATGGATATTTGAGTTAACCAATCAGATTACTTCTGGAAATCTGGAACTGAGGCATACAAAGTTAGCTGATGGGAAACATTTCACATGGAAGAAAGATTTGGGAGCTAATAAGGCTGCTTTTTTAGGACCTACGACAAATATTATTACTTTTATTACCAAAATATACTCAATTAAAAAAAGTGACAAGTACAATTTTTCTTAACCAATAATTTTCATCATTCCATGTATCAATGTGCTCTACACAATCCTAAAATTACACTATCAGTGATTCCATGTAATAGAAAACCAATCAAGAAAGTTTGAGATAGGCTTCCACTGCCAGGGTCTGGGGAAGGGGCGGCAGGCACCATGTCCGGTTGCAAAGGTGGCAATAAGTCCCTGAAGCAGCCCAAGAAACAGGCCAAGGAGATGGACGAGGAAGATAAGGCATCCCAGCAGAAACAGAAAGAGGAGAAGAAACTCAAGGAGCTAAAAGCCAAGGCTGCGAGGAAGGGACCTCTGGCCACAGGTGGAATTAAGAAATCTGGCAAAAAGTAAGCTATTCCTTGTGCCTGAGGCAGTGATGATCCTTAATTCCATTCCTGTTTAAACATCTGGATTCCCTATCATAGCATCTGTTGCCACCTATAGCTGGGATGAAGTGTTGTCTTAGATCCTGTTGTACATTTAAGAATAAACTTTTGTAAAAAAAATAAAAGAATCAATCATAAAAAAAAAAGAAAGTTTGAGATAATCAAGATAGGTTTAACTTCAGGACAAGATTATCAGATGGATACAAACACTGCTTAAGATCCATGGGAACAAATATAACCATGGAAGAGTAACACACTTTTAAGTTCCCTAAAACTTAAGTTCAAGGAACTTGTACAATGAATAAAAGGAAAATCATGTGATAAAACTTAACATTCTTATATACTGAATACAGATCATACTGTCTCTTTCCCTACCCTAAGTGAAATCTCCTTTCCCACAGTGAATGGGAACTCCAAACACAATTTTTTCTTAAAGACAGAAAGCTGGTCTTTTTTATTTACCCCTTCATATCAGATAAGTCATTATTTCCTAAGTATCTCTTAACTCCATCAACTTTTCTTTCAAATGCAAAAACCCTGGCCTAAGGTACCACTGGCTTTTGGTCTAGACAACTGCAGTAGCTTTCTAAAAGGTCTCAAAGGATTACTTTGGGTTCTTTAATTTATGTGTTACACGGCAGCCAGAATCATCTTTTACAAATATAAATCTTTATCAAACACTTGTTTGCTTAAAAATATGCAATAACTTCCTAAAGCTTTTGAAATAAAAGTCCAAACTTCCAAACGTGGCTTTAGGCCATGTAAAAACTAGAGAATGCATGGCTATCTTTTGCTTTTCTTCCTCAACACTAAGCTCCAGCCATGTAGATCATTCTAAACTTTTTTTGTTGCCCACTACCTTGCCAGCCTTTCTCACATCTGGCCTTTGCATACACTCTTCTCTCTGGCTAGTGTCTGGAGACAGTGAAACTTTACTTGGCCAGTCCTCCTGCCTCTCTTGAGTTGATTCATGAGACAATCTGTTGGGCTCCAAATATTAACTGAGGATCTACTATGCCCCGGGCACTGTTGTAGAAGATGGGGATATTGTGATAATTGAGGTAAGGTGACCCTTGTCCTCAAGGAGCTTAAGTAAGTACAAAGACTCTCAGATGAGAATGAATTTAGCATATTTTGAGGGAAACAGAGAGACAAAAGCCATGACGGCTAAGTAGAGTGAAAGAGTGGAGATAGGCCATGTTAAGAAGCTTGGATGAAGCATAACGGTAAATCAAATAAATTTAAAGAAGAATAACTGTGATTTATGCTTCATAGAGATTACTTTGGCTGCTTTAAATGTAAAGTTTAAGCTATAAGTTTAAAGTTCATGAGAGAGATTCAGGCTAGAGATACGTATTGGATAGTTCATCAGTATGTGAAGCTGTGGTAAAATATGAGATGACTCAAGGAGACAGCTTTAGTAGAGAAGACAGCTAAGGATGATGTCCTGGGAATACTCCACCAATTAGAGTTCTGGCTGGGGGATGGGGTGGATAATTGAAGTGAGTAGCTGGTTGGGTTTAGTAGGAAGAAAACCCCCTGCCAAGTATGGTTATCATGGAAGCTCAGAGAAAAAAAGCTTTTAAAAGTTTTAAATGCTAAGGAGGGAGTGGTGAATTATGTGAAATACCACTAACATAAACTTGATAAACACTGTTTCAGTAGAGTGATAGGGAGGAAAACCCACTTGGAGAGGGTTGACAAGAGAATGGGAAATGGTAAAAAAGTAGAAAGAATGAATAAAACAACTCTCTCAAAGAATTCTGCTGTGAGTAGAGCAAAAAAAAGGGGGCATGAGCAGTAGGGGAATAGAAGGTCACCAGAGTTTTTTAAAGATGGGGTTTTAAGAATTTTTAAGATTAAGGAAGAGAAGAATAATTTAAAGAGAGGGAAGACTTGATACAGAAGAGAAAGAATATAATTTCAAGAGAGATCTTTTGGAAGGCACAGTGGATCAAATTCTGAACATGAACAGAGGACTGGCCTTAAATAAGAGCAGGGATATTCCTCCATAACAAAAGTGAAGGCAGAGTTTTAATGACTATATCTATCTTCTTTGAAAAGTACACAGTTTATCTATAAACCTAGAGTGTGTGTGGAAAGAGAAATGGATATTTGAGGAAGAGATCATGGAGAGTGAGAAAAGAAATTTACTAAAGAAGTATAACAGAATTGACTAGTAGCATTTAGTGCCCACTTAAGAGTACAGTCATGAATAAGAGGGAAGTCTAGTCAGCACGAATTTGTGATTTTCTCAGTAATCTTCAGCTGCTTGGGTATACAGGAAGCTAGTTGAGCTGGGAGCTGGGGTTGTGTCAGGTGACTGTGACAAAAGAGAAGAGGAAAAGAGATGAGGATACCAAGATCCAGCATACAGGCTGGGAAATTGAAAGAGGGAGATGATGAGTAGCAAAAAAGAAGTCAAAGGACTGGAAATTTTTTTTTTTTTAAAGTAGGCTTCACACCTAGCATGGAGCCCAACATGGGGCTTGAACTCACAACCCTGAGATCAAGACCTGAGCCAAGACCAAGAGTTAGACACTCATTTGACTGAACCACCTATGTACCCCAGGACTGGAAATCTTAATGAAATCAAATAATCACTGAATAGAACATAACACTAAGTAAGTTGGAAGGAGAGAAGTGTGTCTCTCTGTGTCTCTGATGAATAAATAAAATCTTAAAAAAAAAAATCTAGCAGATGAAGGTGATGGATGCATTCTCTAGTTTTTACATGGCCTAAAGCCACGTTTGGAAGTTTGGACTTTTATTTCAAAAGCTTTAGGAAGTTATTGCATATTTTTAAGCAGATGAAGGAGAAGGAAGATGGTATATATATAAAGACAAGATTGGCTTTTTTGATAATTATTGTTGGTAATAGGTACAAGGGGGAAGAGCCATTATACTCATCTCTCTACTTTTGTCTTTTTTTTTTCTACTTTTGCCCTTGTTCCATATTTTCCAGAAAAAAAAAGAAAAAGAAAAAAGAAATGCTGCAGCAGAAGCAATGTCTTTGGGTTTCAGTTACAGTAAGAAGGTGGTGAATGGAACAGTGACATTAAAGAAACACAAAAAAGGCTTATATCCAATTGGGGAAGACAGTAGCTAGACAATAGAGGATTTTATAAAAAGAATATAAAGTACTTAAAAACAACTTTGCTCTCCTCAAAGTTGCTATATGGTTGTAAACCGCAGTGGTTATTAATGATTTTGATAACTCAGTGTTCTCTACTTATAGAGAATCTAGAACTAATTGTATGTAACTTCCTTTGTTAATTTTAGGAAGCTGCAGGACTGAGCAAATATGTGAAACGAAGAGTTGAAAGCAGAAATTATTGGCAAAAGGCAAAAGCACTAATATTAACCAATGATATCTAATGGCAGTGACTACAAGTTTAAATTAGAGAAAGGGATTTCTTAATGATACTTGCATCAAGAAGGGGGGGGAAAAGGAACATCTATTTCCAAACACCATCAGCTTTCTGTTTCCAATTAGACTGAGGATACACTAATTCTTACTTTCACTTGCATGTAAACTAATTCACAACTGATGAGGCTTAACTCCAAGAATACAGCAAATAATTGTGATTTACTACTATTTATCTCCAAAATTCTCAGCTTGATGTACTGAACACATCAGCTAGACAAATAGATATGCATTTCAAGGATATCTGGAGAACAATATTAGAGTTGGTTATAGGAAGAGATAGTAAAAGATTAGAGACTCAAAACCTGACCTCTTAGTTCAGGGGTCTTTCTACTATTATAAAGGGATGAACCCAAAGGAGAATTATTATCTATACACTAAAACTTAGTACAAATTCAGATGCAGAAAAATGAGGAAAGATTTATACCAGTTTTTGAGATAGCAGTGGTGAGAAAAAAGTGACCAAAAAAATGACATTTACTTAAAATGTACAAAAGAATTTTAACTATTCTTTTGATGTACATTTAAAGGGATATGGCACTTTACCACCACCCTCTGGATACTACTCACAGTATTTACTTCTCATTTTTTTAACCTGGTTTTTTTTTTTTTTTTAAAGCATGAAAATATTATTAGCCTTGTTACACAGATCCATTTCACCTTCCATTATTTAGAAGCCACTTGTCCCTATAAAGCTTTAGAACATAGCTGTGCCTTAACAGATGTTTATTTTCATTAAACCTACCAGGCTCTGTGACTGTTTTGGGCTTCTCAGTTTCCACAGGGTCTTGATTTTCAGGCATTTCTTGAATATCATCTTCTGCAAATCCGGTATCTGGGCTGCTGGTTGGTTTATCATCATCTTCATGACTCAGAGTTGGTGAAGCTTCTCTCTTACTCATCTCTAAAACAGCTGCTAGCAGCTCTTCTTCGCTCATTCCGTCAAATCCGGAGTTTTCCAATTCTGACTTATCAGGCTCTATTCTGCATGATTTTGAATCCTGAAGAAGAGAGTTACTTTTAGAGGAAACCAGAATGCCTGAGAATATGGCAATCTTAGAGTTTGATGTGAAATGTTTATCTCTAAAAAGTTTCCTTTCTTTGATGTTTTGGGTTATTTAGCAACCAATAACTGATGTATGAACTCTGGCAAACCTAATTTTCTTTTAATAAGTACACAGGGATACATGTTTATTTTATTGATTATATTAAGTGTTAAGTATAGGATTTGGAAAATACATAAAAATAATAAATTCACTCAAAATCCATCACTCAGAAATAACTACAGTAAATATTTTTGGTGTATTTTCTTCTAGATATACGTGGATCACGGTTACTAAACCTAGTATTTTTTTTGTCATTTTAGTTACATTTTTTAAATTTTTTATTTAAATTTAATTTAGTTAACATATGGTGTATTAATTTTGGGGATAGAATTTAGTGATTTATTATGTGCATATAACACCCAGTGCTCATTACACCAAGTGACCTCCTTAATGCCCACCATCCAACTACCCTATCCCCTGATGCACCTCTCTTCCAGCAACCCTCAGTTGCTGACTGAGCCACCCAGTTGCTTAAGTGTGCCTTAGGCTCAGGTCATGGTTTCTGGGTCCTGGGAACGAAGCCCTGCTCAGGAGGGAGTCTGCTTTTCCCCCTTTTTCTGTCTCCACCCCCCCTTTCCCTGCTCATGCTCTGTCTCTCTCTCTCAAACAAAATCTTAAAAAAAGTCTCATAGTTTGCCTCCCTGTTTTGATCTTATTTTTCCTTCTCTTCCCCATGTTCATGTTTTGTTTCTTAAATTCCAACATATGAATGAATCATATGGTATTTGTCTTTTCTGACTTATTTTGCTTAGCAAGATATCCTCTAGTTCCATCCATGTCATTACAAAATGGCAAAATTTCATTCTTTTGATGGCTGAGTAATATTCCATTGTATGTATATATACCACATCTTCTTTATCCATTCATCTGTCAACGGATAGTTTCCATAGTTTGGCTATTGTGGACAGTGCTGCTATAAACATTGGAATGCATGTATCCCTTCGAATCATTATTTCTGAATCCTTTGGATAAATACGTTATAGTACAACTGCTCAGTCACAGAATAGTTCTATTTTTAACTTTCTTTTTTTTTTTAAGATTTTATTTATTCATGAGAGACACGCACAGAGAGAGGCAGAGACACAGGCAGAGAGAGAAGCAGGTTCCATGCAGGAAGCCTGATGTAGGACTTGATCCCAGGATTCTGGGATTGTGCCCTGAGCCGAAGGCAGATGCTCAACTGCTAGGCCACCCAGGTGTCCCTATTTTTAACTTTTTGAAGAACCTCCATACTGTTTCCTAGAGTGCGTGCACCAGTTTGCATCCTCACCATGTAAAAGGGTTCCACTCTTGCCACATCCTCAGCAATACCTGTTGTTTCCTGAGTTCTTAATTTTAGCCATTCTGATGGTATACCTAATACTTCTTTTTTCATTGCTATTTAAATTTTAGGTCACCATCTTTTCCCCTGCTCTTTTCAAATAAGTGAGAAAAATAAAAACAACATTAAGATTATATAAATATTCAGAAATTATTTTCTGAAGCACTTTCTCTCGTTTCTGGGAGAACATGTGACTTTCTATCATTTCTCATTCAAGGTGAGAGCCACAAACTATCTTTAGCTTTAAAGAATATGGGAAACAAGTAAATAAAAATTAACTACTAAACTAATTATTAACAAAACGGAGATTTAAAATCAGTCACATGAGATGGTGCAAACTCCTAGGAAAATCTGTATCTTCAAAATATTGCCTTTCACGAAGATGGCACTGAAGGCGAAGAAGGAAGCCCTTGCCCCTCCCAAAGCTAAAGCCAAAGCAAAGGCTTTGAAAGCTAAGAAAGCGGTGCTGAAAGACGTGCATAGTCACAAAAAAAAAGAAGATCCATACGTCACCTACATTCTGACGACCCAAGACCCTGCATCTCCGAAGGCAGCCCAAATATCCTTGAAAGAGCACCCCCAGGAGAAACAAGCTGGATCACTATGCCATCATCACGTTCCCCCTGACTACTGAATCAGCCATGAAGAAAATAGAAGACAACAACACACTTGTGTTCATTGTGGATGTCAAGGCCAAAAAGCACCAGATCAAACAGGCTGTGAAGAAGCTCTATGACACTGATGTGGCCAAGGTCAACACCTGATCAGGCCTGATGGAGAGAAGAAAGCATATGTTCGACTGGCTCCTGACTATGATGCTTTCTTTGGATGTTGCCAACAAAATTGGGATCATCTAAATGGAGTCCAGCCGGCTATAAATCTAAATATAAATTTTTTTCACCATAAAAACAAAAACAAAGTACTAACGTGTCAAGACAGAAAATGATGAAGTTCTGCTTTCTCACATTATTGAAACCTCTAGATTACATGTTTGGCCTGTTGTAAAATGCTTACTACAGTCTCCCATATATTAATAATCAGTAATAAATAAGCGAGTAATTATTTCAAGACCCATACATAAAAGCAACTCTGAAGATTAACAGGAGAAAGCAATTTACCTGTAACAACTTTTATTTCTAGAGTCTCAATTATGGAAACAACCTAAATGTCCATCAATGGATAAATAAAAATGTGGTATACACATACAATGGAATACGATTCTGCCACAAAAAAAAAAGGAATGAAATTTTGTCATTTGCAACATGGATGGACCCTTGAAGGTATTATGCTAAGTGAAATAAATCAGAGAAAGACAAATAACATATTTCACTTACATGTGGAATCTAAAACAAAAATAACCCCCACACCCAACAAGTTCAGAGATGTAAAGAACAGACCAGCAGTTGCTAGGGGAGGAAGCCAGTATGTGTTCACATGAAATGGGTAAAGCAGACCAACTTCCAGTTATAAAATACATAAGTTATGAGGATGTAATGAAAAGAGCTAGACTATTATTAATATTTTATTGCAGATCTGAAAGTTGCTTAAGAGAATAGATGTTAGAAGTCATTATCACAAGAAAAAAAATTTTTTTTGGCTACCTATGTATGGTAATGGATGTTACCTTACTGTGGTGATCTTATTGCAATACTTAGAAATATTGAATCAATATGCTATATACTTGAAACTAATATATCAATTATACCTCAGTAAAAAAAAGTCCCAATCCATTTTTTTTTCTTTTTTTTTTCCAATCCATTTTTAAACAAACTGGTTTTGTAGTTACAGAAAATAAACTCTTTAAAGCTAGTGTTTCAACAGATCCATTAAGTTTATGAGTTTATGATCTATTCTGTGTATTTACTAAGTTTGTTTAAAAAAAAAGTTTGGGGCAGCCCCGGTGGCGCAGCGGTTTAGCACCGCCTGCAGCCCGGGGCGTGATCCTAGAGACCTGGGATGGAGTCCCACATCAGGCTCTCTGCATGGAGCCTGCTTCTCCCTCTGCCACCCCGCCCCCCCCCTCCCCCCGCTCTGTGTGTGTCTCAAAAAATAAATAAAAAATCTTTAAAAAAAAAAAAAAAAGTTTGCTGATGCTGGTTTTAAAGCATTTGTTTGGACAGTAAGAGCTATACAAATATTTGTCAAATATTTTGATGAGAAATTACTTACTTTTTCCAGGTCGTCCTGCTGCTGTTCACAGCCTGACATTTCACAAAGTCTCTGGCTAAGGGCCACAGAGCGTTTTAGCTCATCCTCACTGTCTGAATCAAGGCATAAAGCCAAGGAGCTCTTGGATTTGAAGGTGAAATTCCTGTAATTTAAGAGAAAAAACTTATAAACATCTGATAAACATCTGTCCCTGTTATTCCCTTGATGTATAAATACCAAAATAAAAAAAACTTTTTCATTATGGAAAATGATTTACAGAGAAAAAAAAGATATAGCAAAAAAGGTATATTTAAGCATTACCTTTGCCCCACTCCAAAACAGCCATGCTTGAAAATTAACAATTCTTATGTTATAGTAAAATCCATTGGTAAACTAATCACTTTGCGCCTTTTTTCTTTTAATGATTAACCCCAAAGAAGTTTTTGTATTTATAAAGCAAGTATTCTACTAAATGCATGCAGACATAGCAATGAATAAATGTTTTTGACAACACTGTGCACGAGGACTAATTCTTATCTTTTAAATTATGATCCATGTATTTTAAAATTAACAGTAACATTCCACTTATCCAATTATATGTAGATCAGACTTCTGGCAACCTCTATTTTCCAGAACACAGGGATTCAAAGGCAAGAAAAAAGGCTTCTGAGGAAAGCAATAATTTCAAAGCCCATGCACTTTACTCTTTAGACAGGGACCCTTTCTTTCCCAGGAAATGGTGTATAAAATAATGTAGCAAGTTCATCAAGAAATGAGAGCTAGGAAATGAGAGAGAATAACCACAAAAAGGGCAATAAAGACTATAAAGTCATTTAATATAAACTGTTTTGTAAGAATTAAAAGCCTCTTAGGGCATTATCATATTAGAACATAGTGCAATAAGTGACACTTATTAATGCTGTTAAGTCACTAAAATATATTTAAATTATCTTCAATGTATTTTTTTTAAGAATATAGGGTAGGTATTCTGTAAGGTTATAGAGTATATAACCACCTGAAATGGTTAAACATTTTAAAGATTAATGCTTAAAAAAGCAAGCTTCAGCTACATAAAAATTTGTATATGAAATATCAAATATCATCTTCAATGATACCAGATAAGTAACGTGTTACTGCATTGTCTAAGTGAGCTGAAAATAAACTAAAAGAAAAAGTGGTAAAGGTCAAAGAGCATGAACTTTCTTTGATGGAGGTTAACGTAAATTCATATACTATACTAAAAAAAAAAAAAGCAAAATGGAAATTGGAAAAATGCAATTAACCTAAATGTAAAAACTATAAATAAACATATAGAATGATGGCACCAAGAAATAAGAGGCCACAATGGAAACCAGGAGGATTGCATAGCAATGTAGATCAAAGAAAAGAGGCAAGTGGTCAGTGATAAGCCCAAACATAGTCTGTGGCTGAGAGTACCCAGGATATCACTGCACTCCAGCCTATACACTCGAATAGCCTCCCATTATGTGTTCAAAGTGTTTTTAGTATAACTTAGAAATAGCCAATTAGCCATCTTAATTCCTCATTTCTGATTTCACACTCACCAAGCAAAACTGAATGTATTAATTTGTTTATCCATGTAAATACTTTGCTGAAGGAGGGTGACACCTGGCTACTAATGTACCAGGGTCAAATGTGACAAAGGACATTATAAAAGAACCAATGGTATTCTTGTTCATAACTCAGCCTCTTTTAAGTTTGATCGGCATGACAGGTCTTCTAGGGCCTAATTATCCTTTATTGACCAACTCTCAAATTCTCATACTAGTAGACCCTGGAGAACAGATGACCATGCCAAATATAATGATGCCCAATGAAACCATCTCCTTCTTGAAACTATAGTGATTTGGTACATAAAGAGTGCATTCCATTAATAATTACTATATTCACAGAAGGCAGCTTGCCTGTAGTAAGGAAAAATATTCATCCTGTAAATGCATCACTTGCTCACTTTCTAAGCAGCCAAGTGGTATTGCTCATTTGTATCTTGAGAACGGGCAAGAGTATTCATATCGGTACCATTTCAGATTTCTAGTCATGTTAGTCATCTGGTTTTAATTGCACTGAAAAATAATTAACAGGAGGAAAAGAAAATAGCAGTTCCCAAATGTCATTTTATGGTTATATAAGCCCCCCAAAGCCCTTAAACAACAGAAGTGTCTCTTTTCTAAAAGTACTTTGGGACATCAAATTTTCAGAAAAACTAATTTGAAAGATAAATGACAGCCAAGTCATTTAGAATTATTTAATCAGGAACTGTGGTTCTAGTTAAATCATAGAGGAGATATATTTAAAAAAAAAAGTATTTGCTTCCTTTTCTTGGACAAACTTCCATCTTAAGTAAAAAATATAAAACATTTGTAGAATAGCTACAGTTCATTGTGTGTTTGTTTTCTTGTTCCCTTTCAGAATTGCTCCAGTTCAGTGTCTAAGACAGGAAGTCCCAGACTGATTAGCAACAGGTGAAAAAGATATTTTGGGATCCCCAAGTGTACCTTTGAGGAACAGTGCTTTATACCAACAGTGGCTATTTTATCCCTTCAATCCTTAAAATCCCTTGTCATCAATTTCTACACTTGTAGGATTAAAATATTACATATTAACAGATGACTTAAGTTTAAAAACAGAATTTTGAGAGGATCACCTGAATGTGCTTCACTGTTAAAGATTTGTTATACCCTAGGTTATAGTTTAAAGCAGATTCAGGAAAATTACAAAGTATAGTAATACAGAGCAGTTATCATGCAAAGAAAAACAAAGAAAAGGGAAGGGCATAATCTTGGAAATCAGGGTAAGCCAAATCCTTAAAAATACAAATTTTGGGTACACAAGAAATATAACTCACTTTGAAGGTGTAGAAGGGCTGGTGATGCAGGAATTCACCATTTGAGAAGCTTTCAATGGTCTAGAACTATCAGAAAATTAGAAAATATATAATGTATATAATTACATTATTAAAAATATATATTTAACTATAAAATGAATTATTCCCTACTATAGTTCCTTATATATCCTTTTGAAAAGCAAATAAGTATAATACTAATACTAGCAGTAGAGGCCAAAAGAGAAAACAAAATACCATCTGTAGGCTTTTCCTGATCCAATGATCTAAATAAACAGCATTGGAAATGAAGTCAAAGGTAATGCATATGAAAAGAACAACTTGGGAAAAATGATCTCATCTCGGTGCTTTACTTTTAAACAATAGAGTAATAATAGCTCTCATTTATTGAGGACTTACTAGCTATCCGACACTAGAGTAAGAGCTCATGTGTATTACCTCATTTAATGTTCACACCATCCTATTATTTCCCCTACAGACAGGTCAAAGAACTTCTCCAAAGTCTTCAAGCCATTCCAATGTGGAGTCATATAGCCTGGTCTCAGGCCTGTGATCATGAATCGCCTACACTGATGGTCACAAAGAATAACAGTTCCACCAGCAGAGGGCAGTTTGCATTAAGCAAATCATCTATTCTGAAGAAAGGCCTTGAGAGAAAACCCAGAAACACTAAGACTCTGGGGAAAATGTCTTTATTAATAAGCAGACCCACCAATGCCTTTAGTGCAAACTTATATAACGTAGTATTTATTTCATTAGTCCAAGGGAAATACATTTTATAAAACTGCACCAATTTGTGTTAGCAAATGTTCATTCACTTTCTGAAAGGTCTATGATTCTACTTTAGCCAAGAGACCAGGCTCTTTCAGTTACTAACTGCACGACCTTAAGAAAAATCACTTAATCTTGGATCTTCTCTCTAAAACTAAAAATTTAGGCAAAATCTCTAAGATCCTTTCCACTTCTAAAGTTGGAGAACTTTATGGTTTTACCAAATTAGAGTTCAAGTAAAAAACTGTAATCCATGGCTTCAAAATAATGCAACAAGAATAATGCAAGAAAGAGCAACATTCAGAGAAGTCCTAAGGTTTTCCCAGCATACATGATGAAGCAAAATCAAATGTAAAGATTACTTCTTTTCTCACAGAAAAATTTCTTGGAGCCTTAGAAGTTCTTCATTCATATTACTGATAATACATTTAGGAAGAGACAAGCAATTTTGGGGGCACTAGATAAAATTTAGTAAACTGTTTCTCAAATTTGTATAACCCAAAGAGTTAGCAAAGGTATTTTAAAAAATGCTTATTCTTAAGCCCTATCTCATATCTACTGAAACAGAACTGCTAGGGAAACAACACAGGAATTGGTATTTTTTTAGTGTTCAGGTGATTCTTATGAATATCCAAATCAGATTTATAGTCCCAAAATGTATAAAGTTGTCTTCTAGTTATCTATAAGACTAAGAGCACTGTCTAAAAAGGTAGCTTATTATGAAAAGCAATTAATGTACAATGGAAAAATTTTGTTTTAAGTATTTTATTTAATTATTTCCATCAGGCAGTAATTTGGCACAAAATCCCAAAATAAATCAAAATAAAATCTTCTGCTTGGGCTGATTTTTTTACCTGAGAGTCATATTATCTAGTTCAATTATCGTTTCAAACAGGTACTAAAGCCTTTCTACTTCAAAAGGGAAGGTAAAGAAATTCTCTCTCAAGGACTTACATTGCCATATGTGCACTCCAACCAAGGGTGAAGGGTGGTTTTGTATTTTCAGTGCAATGAGAGGATAGGGTCAGATATCTTGGAATGATGACCTGCTGCCCAATCTTGTTGTTAAGTGAGAGAGTGACATTGAAGCTATACCGTTTCAAATGAAGAATGAGTATCCTGAAAAACAGGAGATGACATTACTAGTTCATACATAACAGAGCTAGCTCTCTTACAGATGAAAAGAGATCACTGTAACTAACCATGTTAGATAGCTTTTGACTTAAAGAATACATTCGGCTAAACGAAAGATCCTTCAAGAACAGTTATTGAATATTTGCCATGTGCTAGGTACTAAGAATATAAATAAAAATAAAACATGGGCATTAGGTGGATATTGGGTAAAATATTTATAATGTTACCAGAAAAAACATACAAACAACAAAATACCAAATACAACACATTTTCTTTTAAAATGTTGGTCCTGGGGGGCACCTGGGTAATACAGTCCGTTGACTGTCTGACTCTTGGTTTTGGCTCACGTCATAATCTCTGGGTCATGAGACTGAGCCCTGCATTGGACTCTGTACTCAGCACAGAGTCTGCTTAGTTTTTCTCTCCCTATCCCTCTGTGCTCCCCTTTGTCATTCTCTCTCTAAAATAAATAAATAAACAAATCTTTATTTAAAAAATCTAAAAAAATAAAATGTTGGTATTGGGTTAAATCATTTAATTATTTATTTCAATGTTATATAATTTACCAAAAAATAGGTATTATGTAACCATTAGTGGTAATTTAATTAAAATATTAAATAGTCCTTATGTTTGATGGTGAACATTAATTTTTTCAAGATGATTTTTAACAAGTTTTTTTTTTTTTTTTTTTTTTTAGTAGGCTCTATGCCCAGCATGGAGCCCAACCTGGGGGGCTTGAACTCATTATCCTGTAATCAAGACCTGAGCTGAGATCAAGAGTCAGACACTTAACTGACTGAACCACCCAGGCATCCCTGACAAGACCTCCTATTTCAATGTGTAGCACTTTCTCTGGAGAAAGCTAAGAAAGAAATAGAAAAGTTTTCTCCGCTTATAAAAAGTTCTATAAAATTTATATGGCAAATAGGGCTTGTGGGTCTGAAAAGGCTTTTAGCTCCATAGAAACACTTCTTTTTAGTTACTATTGTGCCAACCTTTTCACCTCTGATACAGACCATAATCTCTGCTTGATGGACTAAATATATTTCATAGCCCACAAGACCATTTTAAAATTTGAATTTCAGAACTCTTATGGGAGTAAATCTCAATTCTAGGCAAAATAATGTCGTTTTATGGAAAACTATTTCCTTTCTTACCGTACGTATATTTATCACAGAAGCCACAAACTATTAAAAACTGTAAATTAAAGTTACTATTTTTTCTTTAAAAAGTATGCTAGAACTCATAATCTTCAAATTTACAACCTGAAAGAACACAAGGATCCAAATGGTATGAAGAGATTAAAACTAATGGCAAATATTTTGACTAAATTTTCAAATAATCCTACCAAAATAAACAGTAATATGAAACAGAGAGATGACAATCAAAATCACTTATCTACAAAGATGAAGTAAACTAAAATTGAACATATTTGATAAAGATACCAGGCCCTTCAAGGATAAAGGTAAACTGGCTTTAACACTGAAATGATACAAAGGCTTCTAAAGTTTGGAATAAATAAATATATAACAAAAGTGATCTTCCAGAAAAAAAGGAAAACCAAGGAAAAAAATTCCCCTATTTTTTTTTTTTTTCTACTAAAAGAACAAATAACTAGACACTGGAAAAAGGAATAGACATTCAGCTTGCCAGGTCAAACAAGTATTTCAAATTGTACACTGCTTTCCTTAGTTAATGATAGCTGGTCACAATCAATCCTTTGCCTTAAGGTTTGTCTCCCGCATCTCCTGCCTCAAAACAGAAATAGGAAAGAATGTTTCTTGAGTAAAAAAATGGTCAACATAGTAATACTGCTATGATTTAGAAAGTCATTTTTTTTTTTAAAAGAAATTCATTTTCTAGAAAGGAGATTATGGAATGTAAAAAAAACTAGTCTCTAGGGGCTAGGTTCCAGAAACTCTACTTACAGAAAAGTGAAGCTAATAAAAGAAAGTAAAGCACTCTGCAGGCAAAGTGCCACATAAATACTTAATAATAACAACCTTGTTTGTGGTTGAGATCTATTCTTGGAAAGAACTAAAAGCTGCACTATAATCACATCATACTTTGTCTCATTAGTTTAATGTATGTTTACACAGAACTAATATAAGTAAATTTCAGTCCTAATTCAGAATTGTTTTGATTACAAGAAACTCACTAACTTACAGGATCCTTTGAATAAAGGAATGCAAAACAACAAAAAAACCTGCAGAAAATTACTCTTCTTGTTTTTTTTTTTCATGCACACACATATATGTGTTTGTGGCAGATTTTTACTGAAGGTTTGGGATAAGAGGAGACTAGCACATAACCAAATTGCAAATTATAAGTGAATGTCATAATCGCCAAATTAAAAATCTACTACCTAGTCCCTACCATTGTTCCAAAATCTCACCAGCTGCATCCTCTTCTTGCCATCTTCCAAGGAGGCTCAAGTGACTACTCTTCTCCAGCATTCCAAGTCTTCTCCCTTTCTTATACAAGAAGAGCATCCTAACCTAACCCCCTCATATCTCAGCTTTGCTTTAACAATCCATTCTAATGAGCCTCACTTACTCAGTAATATGTCAGTACTTTAAAGAAGAAAAACTGAAGAGCAATTAATTTTACCTAGGTAGCCTGTTAAATTTGTGCCTGACAAGAGCACACTTCCCACCGCACTTCTCACAGGAATACTCAAGTTCTTCTGCCTGTAAAAAGACAAGAAGGAAAAATAAAGAAGCATGAAGTTGAATCAGCATTACCCATTAAATACTAAATACTCTTTTCTAGTCACACTAGTTCAGTACAATGACAACTTCAATCGGTTTAAATTTTGTGTCTAGAGCCACAAGCCTTACTAAATTGAGACCTAATCCTCAAAACAGTTACCTTATAATATCACGCCCTATTTCAGACTTCTTAACTTCTTTTTTTACCATGGAAACATCTCAATTTATGACAGCAACTAGACTCTGCAGTAGCAGATTCTCAACCTTTTCCCCATGGATGCACAAGAACCACTGCCAAGAGTATATCCAGATTTTAACATTTGGCCATAGCAGAGATAAGATCACCTTCAGGTTAGGCGGAGTTCCTGGTCTGTTAGGTGTAACTCTACCCCTTTCTTATAATGGAACTCAATCTTCTGGTGACAGCCCACTAAGAACAACTGCTCTAAAAGGACCAAAGTTTGGGGTGGATATCATTACCTAGAGAAAACTGAAACAAGAAATCCTTAAAAAAGGGGAGTAAAGATACACAGGAAAAGCTTCAAATTCTATAATAACAGGAATAGTAAGGAATGATAAAATAAAACAAAACCAAAAAGCAGAGTATTTATCTTTGGGTGGAGCTGGATGTTCATCATTTAAAGAACAGATTTTTTTTTTTTAACCTTAGGAAGACAACCCTACCCATTTGCTACAATAAAACAAGAACCACTATTAAAGAGACAAAGGGTGATCCTGGCAAATTTCCATCAGTTGTAAGGACTGCTACATAATAGGTCCAATTATGCAATTATGTATGTAACCTGTTAGAAACAAAAGGGAAGAGTCACGTGTACCCAAAGCTGTAGATAAATGTTTCTGTGATATAATGTTGCAAATATCCACCAAGTTTTGGGGGCATAATTGGATAGAATCTCCAATTTTTACCAACACCACCAAATTTCAGCACAGGCTTCAAGTTAGTATTTGTTTACAAATAACTGCTCCTAAGGTTGTCTAAAATACCTGCTATTACGTTTAATGTATCATCTACTTAAGCAATTAATAATCTTTTTCAATGAGTTAGCAGTTCCATTTATTAAGCTTTTAAAATTAAATGTTATTTATAAATATTTCTCATTTATTTTCCCATCAAGCAATTTTGTTGACACTCTGCCTTAAGGAAACCAATTTCAAATACAATTATCTATGATATATGGAATTTAGGTTTTCAAAATACCAAAAAATCTTACTTACTCTAAAGAAAAGATCAAGAGAATCTTGAATTGAACGAGGAGGGAGTGGTTTTTTCCTTCGAGGAAGGTCAATCGAGAGGTCATTAAACTGTTCTCTTTTGGGAATAATCTCTCCACATCTGTAAGAATAAAAGAAGACAAATGGAAGGATTTTGAAGTTTAACTGTGCAATACAAGATAAAATACAAATATACTTCAGAAACACTGTTCTCGCACAGAACTTAGCAGGTACTGACAGACTAAGACCAGGCATAAGCAATATACAGCTTTTAAGACTTTTCTCATGCTTATTTATTTTTTTAAAAAAGATTTTATTTATTTATTCATGAGACAGAGAGAAAGAGAGAGAGAGAGAGAGAGAGAGAGAGAGAGAGAGAGAGAGAGAGAGAGAGGCAGAGACACAGGCAGAGACACAGGCAGAGGGAGAAGCAGGTTCCATGCAGGGAGCCTGACGTGGGACTCAATCCCGGGACTCCAGGATCACACCCTGGGCCAAAGGCAGATGCTCAACCACTGAGCCACCCAGGCGCCTGTAACTGTGTTTTAATAACGAAAACACCTTTTTGTATTGAAAATAAGAATTTTTAAAATCCTATGTGTTCTTGGGGCACCTGGGTGTCTCAGTTGGTTAATCATCCAACTCTTAGTTTCAGCTCAGGTCACGATCTCAGGATCGTGAGATCAAGCCCCACATCAAGAGATGAGAGAGTCTCTCCCTATTCCTCTCCTTCTACCCCTCCCCACATGTGCATTCTCTTTCTAAAATAATCTTTAAAAAAATTCTAGGTGTTTTGGTGAAATTAGCAGAGGTGTTTGATCACTGGATATATATTTTTTAATTTTTTAAAAATTTTATTTATGATAGTCACACACAGACACAGAGAGAGAGAGAGGGGCAGAGACATAGGCAGAGGGAGAAGCAGGCTCCATGCACCAGGAGCCCGACGTGGGATTCGATTGCCGGGTCTCCAGGATCACGCCCTGGGCCAAAGGCAGGCGCTAAACCGCTGCGCCACCCAGGGATCCCACTGGATATATTTCTATAGAATTTTAAAAAATGGGCTCAGAGATCGAAACACCGTATTTATCTGGAAGCAAATTCATTTCTTTTAATTTTAAATAGCTTTAGTTGACGTTCTTCCTTCTGTCTGCGTATCAGCATTTATAGTAATATTCAATCTCTTGCCCCAGTTCTCTACTGCCATAGTTGAAGACAGGGGACCATAAAAGTATATTCTTTATTCAACAAATATTTGAGTGTCTCTATCTAATAGGCAGAATTCTAAGATGACCCTTGCCCTTTGTATAATTCCATCCCCTTTAAGAGAACTTGTAACCAAAATGAGCTTTCACTCTCATGATGTTACTTTACATGACAAAGATTTTGCAGATATGATTAATGTTACTAATCTTAATGCTGAGTTGATTAAAAAAAAAGATTATCTGAGTGGGTCAGACTTAATCACTTGAGCTTTTTAAATCTGGGTCCAGAGGAGGAAATCAAGGATTCAAAGTCACACATGTACTGCTGACCTGAAAGAAAGCAAAGAGCCCTGCTGTGAACTGCCTATGAAAGCCACATAGCATGAAACTACAGGCAGCCTTTAGGAAATGAGTAGTTGCAGCCAATAGCCTGCAAGAAAATGAGGACTTCAGTACTACAATCATAAGGAACTAAATTCTGCCCACAACCTTAATGAGCCAGATGAGAACAAGCAACACGTTGACTTCAGTCTTCTGATACCATGAGCAGAGAACTTGGCCACACCCTGCCTAGACTTCTGGCCCACGGAACTGTGAGTTAATAAATATTGTTTTAAGCTGATAAATTTGGGCAATTTCTTAGGCATCACTAAATACACCTCCCAAATGCCAGAAACTCTTCTAGTAGCACTGAGGTTACAGCAATGAACAAATCCAAAATAAAATACCTCCCTGCACAAAGCTATACTGGAGAAAAAGACAATAAAAAAGAAGTATGTATGGTGTGTCAAAGTGGTAAGCGAGAAACGGAAAAAAAAAAAAAAAGATCAGAGTAGATGGTTGGAATTTAAATAGGGAAAATGCCTAGAAAAGGCTTTTTACTGAGCAAGTGACTTTTACATAAAGATATAGAGCGGAATATGGGGAAAGAGAATTTGAGATAAAGGAAACACTAAGTGAAAAAAGCCCTTAGGTACCAGGATCTAGCATTTTTGAAAAAAAAATAAAAAATAAAGCAAGGAAGCTAATTTGGTAGGAACAGAATGAGAAAGAGGAAAGAGTGATAGCAGAAGTCAGAGTTAATTGGGGGAAGAGGGACTGCTGAAAAACAGATCAGAGGGGATTTTGCACATTACCGTAAGAATTTCAGCTTTTATTTTACAGGTTATGAAGAGAAAGCTAACCCAAACTACTTCCACTTCAAATGGATCACTCTGGCTAATGTGTTTTAAAAAGACTAGAGAGAGACAGTATAGAAACACAGAGACCAGTTTAGAAGGTATTCCAATGCTTCAGGCAAGAGATGATAGTGGATTTGATCAGAATAGTGGCAAGAGATCAGATTCTGGATGTACTCTGAAGGAAAAGTTGAAAGGATTTCCTGACATATAAGATGTAGGGATATGAGAGAAAAAGAATTAAGAAATATACCACATTTTGGGGCTGATAAATTCTAAGTATGAAAATGTTATTACTGAGATAGGAAAGACTACAGAAGGTTTTATGGAAAATATTAAGTACTTAATTTTAGATAATTTAAGTTTTTTAAAAAATTTAAGTTCTTTGAATGGAGAATTCCTCATATTCAATAATACATTATTATACTGAAACACCTTATAATTTAACTGAAAATAAGTCCATTTAAACTAGAACAGTTCAGGGCACCTGGGTGGCTCAGTAGGTTAACTGTCTGCCTTTGGCTCTGGTCATGATCCCAGGGTCCTGGGATTGAGCCCCACATCAGCCCCCTGCTCAGCAGGAGTCTGGTTCCCTCTCCCCCTGCTCTTGCGCTCTTGTACTCACTCTCTGTCTCCTCCTCTTAAATAAAATCTTTAAAAAAACCAACAACAACCCATAACAGTTTTAAAAAATAAGTACAGGGACACCTGGATGCTCAGCGGTTGAGTGTCTGCCTTTGGCTTAGGGCCTGATCCCTGTGTCCTGGGATTGAGTCAAACATCAGGCTCTTTGCATGAAGCCTCCTTCCCCTCCCTCTGCCTGTGCGTCTCTGCCTCTCTTTCTGTGTCTCTCATGGATAAATAAATAAAATCTTTAAAAAAATAATAAAAATAAAAAATAAGTATATTTGGCAAACTGGCCAAACTAACCCTACAGTGAGATGGGACAGAGGCTAAACAATGAAAATTATAATTTGAGGCGTATGCAATCTTCCTTCAGTCAAAAACTATTTTGTGTTTAACAAAATGTCTTAAACTTGCTAATACAGCAACTAAAGCAAGGCCTTTAAGGAGGTAGTTGTACCACTGCTGCTGTGGCCTCATAGAACCTTGCTGCCTCCCATATTTGCCACTCTTGGGCCACTGCTCAGCCTGGCCACCTGGTGTGTGTACATTTCACGAGACTTGTTACTTCATGCATGGTGCATATACTCCTCAAATGTACACCCAACATCTGGGTGCCACACAAGTGGAGTGCCTGACTGATGCTGTTGAAACAGTACAGCAGCCACTACTTTGATGTTGCCTTCTGTCTTCTTGTGCTGCCTATAGCTATTCCTGTCAGAGGCCATTGAAATTTTCCTATCAAAAGAAATTTGGTTGGCACCCCCACAATTAAATGATACAATCACAATTAAATAACTTTGCTTCTCTAACTTGAACAAATTTGTTTGGAAAGTTCATTAGAAGAAAAGGAAAGATAATTGGCTACCATATTATTAACTACTGGTAGGCTTTTCTAGCTTTTACAAGGAGATGGACTATATTTATAAGACCCGGACTTTTGGGATCCCTGGGTGGCGCAGCGGTTTGGCACCTGCCTTTGGCCCAGGGCGCGATCCTGGAGACCCGGGATCGAGTCCCACATCGGGCTCCCGGTGCATGGAGCCTGCTTCTCCCTCTGCCTGTGTCTCTGCCCCCTCTCTCTCTCTCTGTGTGACTATCATAAATAAATAAAAATTAAAAAAAAAAAAAGACCCGGACTTTTTCTTGTAAAAATAATTTTAATAAAAAGACTGACGAAATTATGAAGACAAGAAATGTCACACACTAGTGATAAAAAAAAAAACTATTTTTATAGCATCCACGTGAATGTTCAAAATCCTAGTCACAATTATTAGAATGTTGTAACTGGAAGAGACCTCATGAACAGTCTAAGAAAAACAGAATATGGAAGACACAATGGAGAGCCAATATATGGGTTTTGAGTATTTCTAAATAAATTTCTCAAAAATAAATGAAAGAGAAGCAATATTCAGAGAATAGTTTTCTTGTGAAGAAAATCCCAAATTTTTCAGATGAGAAAGCTCCATCATGTTAAAGGCAAAATTAAACAAAATACTTTAAAATGTAAACTTGTGAAAATGTGAATTTCAAAAATAAAGAATACCACAGATTTTCAGGAAGAAAAAGATTACTCACAAAATCAGGTCTCCCAAATGTCACAAAGTAATATAGCACATGATGAGACAGTGTATGTAAGATATTAAGGGGGAAAGGCTATATGCGATTCAATAATTCTGTATTAACTCATGTGAAAGCCACAAAAATAATTCTTATTTAAACAGAAGAATTCCATTCTAAGAAAAACATTTTTAGATATGTAGTACAATAACTGAAAAATTAATCAAAACAGATCCTTTTGATGTGAAATGCACGGTTTAGGGATGCCCGGGTAGCTGAGCGGTTGAGCATCTATGCCTTTGGCTCAGGGTGTGATCCTGGTCCTGGGATCGGGTCCCATATCAGGTTCCCCGCAGGGAGCCTGCTTCTCTCTCTGCCTATGTCTCTGCCTCTGTGTCTCTCATGAATAAATAAAAAAAATCTTTAAAAAAAAAAAAGAAGAAATGCATGGTATAAAAGTCTTGGTAATGAGCATGGAAATTAACTAAATATAGAAAGTCCGAATAATCAATATAAACATTAATAAATTAAAAAGGATTGCAAAAGTTAAAAACAAATTTTGATCTTGTAAAAAAAAAACCCATTTTTTAATAAAAACAATTTGATTTAATAAAATAAGCAATAGGAGCAGAGTCTTTTCAGGGAAAAAGTATTTCCAAAGTACTCATTATTCCACACAGAGATTAAAAGAAAAAAAAAAACCCATAAGAACAAACTTGTAGATCAAAATTTAGTGTTTAGTCAGCACTAAAGTACATGAGAAAACAGTCAAGTTTTCCTTAGTTCTCACCCTATAAAACATTTTTATAGAAGATGAAGACACTGAAAGGAGACATTTGGTAGAACCTACGCATTTATTGTGTCTTTACAACACAAAAAGGAAGAACTAAAACCTTCTAGAAAAATTTTAATCACATACTATAAAGAATTAAAAGGGCAAAGAGCTCTCTTAGAGTCTACTTACGCTTTACAGATGATGGAGTGCTGAACTTCAAACTCCAAGTTAGTAATAACAGGGCAAGTGTACACCCTGGTGGCTGAAATATCTGGTGAATTTTCTTCTCCAGGAACAGGTTCAGTCTTCCAAGTTTTATTTAACTTCTCCATGTCCTCTTTCAGCTGGTCTAAGCACTGACTTAAAAATTCATGAGCATCCTAAGAAGGCACAATATCTTTAATCATAAGATCAAAATCCTTCTGTCACAAGAATAGCTTCCAAACACTGTGATTTATACAACTATAGCACTTGGAGGTCAGCACCATATGTGGAAAAAGGTCAGATTTACTCTAGCCATTTGGGGGAACATATTTGTGAATAAGAACAAATGACACTGCAACTGATGAATTACTAAATTCTACCTCTGAAGCTAATATACACTATATTATTGTACAGTGTTGTATGTTGTATTACACATGTAACATATAGTGTTATTAATACATACAACACTATAAGTTAACTAAATTGAATTTAAATAAAAATTTAAAAAAAAAAACAATGACGGATTTTTATATTTTTAACTACCAGTTGGATTGGCATGAATGCATAAATCAATCAGTCCTTTAAGATAAAGTATTTTTTCTAAAATAGCCTTTGTAAAAGCTAAAATAGCCCAAGTTCCTATAATGGCAAACGGTATCTATATTATTAAAATATGATAAAACACACAGAAGAGTCATATTAAATCTTACTATATAATTCCTTAGGTTTTTCAACTTGTGATGAACATATGTACATAAATCTCATTTTAAAGTAGAAATTAGATAATACATTAAAATCATTTCAATTTCCCTTATCTCTAGTGTTTAAAAACAATTAGTACTCACATTCTGCATATAACCAGAGAATCTTTCTGCTGTAGCTGAAATGGCATTTTTAACCTTCTTGAGTAAATCTTTTTTGGTCTCTGAATTACAAATATCTTTCTTAACAAGCAAGTGTGCAAAGCGTCTGTTAAAACAAGAAAGTTTAGTGATGTTTTTTTTTTGTTTTTTTTTTTTTGTTTAGTGATGTTTTACATAAGTTTGGTTAGCATGATATTTTAAAGACTGTTAACAATAGCACACAAGGTAAAAGGTTTCTTAGCAAGAATTTAACAATTACCTGATAAGAGCATTGAGGGGAATTTTCTTCCATGGGATACCTTGCTTAAGCAAGTCATTTGCAAATGATTGGAGTGAAAACAGAGATTGTAAAATAGCATTCATATAGCAGGTATTTCCCAAATTGGAGAAGCTGAAAATGAAAAAAAATAGTACTTTTGAAGACTGAAGTTCCTGACATATGTTCATTAAAGTAGGGAATCACCAGTATAACACACATCAGAATCACATGGAGGACTTATTAAAATATGTATTGCTGGGTCCCTGGGCCCCAACTACAGTTCCTGACTTAGAAACCGTAGGTCTAGAAAGAGAGGGTGCAAAACTGCATTTCTAACACGATTTCAGCTGATGTTGATTCTGTTGGTCTGGGGACTATACTTTGAAAACCACTGCATTATAACAAGGAAAATTATACATTTTCAAAGGAATGCTAAAAAGAACTGGGGACTTATCCAAAGAGCTATTTGTTCTTATTTATAATCTTAATTTTTCCATTGAGACATACCTTACTTATTTCTGTTTAGTGTATGCCCAGAGTGGAACTGCTGGGTCATAGGATATATGTGTTTAGACTTAATGGGTATTGCCAAACACTTTCCTAAAGCACATATTTAAAAAAAAAATTTTTATTAGAAACATTCCCAAACTCTCAAGAATCACATAACTCTCAATTAACACCAATTGTTAATCTTTTGTACTATATGCTTTACCATTTGGTGCATCTCTGTATTTCTCCTGAACCATGCGAGAGTAAGTTGTATAAATAACCCTTTAGCCCTATACTTCAGTATGTATTTCACAAGAACAAGAAGATTCTCTTATATAATCAGTTACCAGCATTATAAAATTTAATGCTGACATCCTCTTTATCTAACATACTTTAACCCAATTTTGTCAATTGACTCAATAATGTTCTTCATAGCATACACACTCATGCTTAAGCACAAGATTCAGTCCAGAATAGCATAATGCATTTAGTTGTTTTTGTGTTTTTTTTTTTAAATCTGGAATACTTCTTCAGCTTTCTCTTTTGTGACACTGCCATTTCTGAAGAATACAACCTCCCTTACCCCCACAACTATTTTTTAATGGACTGTTCCTCATGTTGGGTTTGCTATTTCTTCATGATGAAATTCAGTCCAGGCTGGAAAAGCAGAGTGACACCTAGTGATACTGTGTCCTTCCAAGGGTATCACATTCAGAGGTACATGATATTCTTGTGCTAATCACTGGTGATGTCAATTCAAAACCTTGGAGAGTCTCCAAGTCTCCAATACCTTGGAGAACTTACACATCAGACTATGAGAAAATCAGGGTCTGGAGTTATCCTACTGCCACAAACAACGAAAAAATGGATAAAATATTGAATAGGCAGTGAGAATCTGTGATCCTTAAGAGAAGGGAAACAAACAGTGTGAGTCCTACCATTACAGAGGGTTTCTGGCTACAGGCAATTTGTAAACTGCAGTCCAGGGAGGGGTAGTCAAACAGAGCCCAGAAATCATGCTGAGTTGAAAGAAACTGGAGTTTGATAGACTGAGGTCGCTAAAATTTCTGGGACAGAGTACCTGAGAGGAGGGAGCTATGCAAAGGAAGAGCTCCAGAAATATGCAGTCTGTTGAGCATTTGGCTGAATATGAACCTGTGTAAGCTTAGGGTAAAACCCTGTGATACGAGGCAAGAACTTCAAGGAAAAGAATAACTATTGGGGAGCTACTAGCAGAATAATTCCCGGAGCTTATGTAGAACCCAAAACTGTTTGAGTTCCCACCAGAGTGGAGAGATCTAGGTGAACTCAGAGGACATTATTAGAAATCCCAGAGGAGCCATGCTTTAGGAAAGGCATTAAATTAGTCTTAGAATAGATCTGACACCAAAGAGCTTAAACACAAGTCTCAGAATAATCAAACCCAATTACAGATTTAAAACAGCTATTACAGGGATGCCTGGGTAGCTCAGTGCCATGATCCTGGGGTCCTGGGATCAAGTTCCACATCAGGCTCCCAATGGGGAGCCTGCTTCTCCCTCTACATCTCTGCCTGTGTGATAAATGATAAATAAATCTTAAAAAAAAATCAGCTAACATGCTTCATATGATCACAGGTACAAAGAAAAACATAGACCTAAGATGAAAGAAACAAGATATAAAAGAACTCTAGATTAATTTTAGAGATGGAAAACACAACAGGTGAAAATATCATTGAATGAGATTACTAGGGACACCTGGGTGGCTCAGCGCTTGAGTGTCTGCCTTTGGCTCAGCATGATCCCAGAGTCCCGGGATTGAGTCCCAAATCGGGCTTCCTGCATGCAGCCTGCTTCTCCCTCTGCCTATGTCTCTGCCTCTCTCTGTGTCTTTCATGAATAAATAAATAAAATTAAAAAAAAAAAATGAATGAGTAATCTTATTCTAATCTAATCTAGCAGATTAGATACTGAAGGAAATACTAGTGAACTTGAAGACACAGAAACTTAAAATATAAGAAGTATTTATATATGTAATACATAAAATTTATATTCAAATACTGTGTATTATACTCTAATTTAAATAAAAATATTAAATATAGTATATTTTATACATTTTAAATATTTTATGTATACATATAAGCAAATGTGCATTTTCTTATTTCTTCTTTTTTCATAAAAAACAAAATACAGAATGTATAGTGTATACTTTGGAGTGACTTTTTTTTTTTTTTTGGAGTGACTTTTTAAAAACCTAAACACATACTTTGTTATTCTCAGGTTTCTTTTTTAAAATTATAGCCACCTTAGTGGGTGTAAAATGATATCTCATTTTGGCTTTGAGTTCACATACCTTCAACTTTTTCCACTTTCTTTTTCAGAGCTTCACAATTCTCCCTTATTTCTAGAAATCTGCCCATTTCATCTAGTTATCTAATTTGATGGTAAAATCATAGTATTGTCTTAAAATCCTTTTTATTTTGATAAGGTTGGTAATAGTAATATACTCACTTGCGTTTCTGATTTTAGTTATGTTAGTCTTCTCTTTTTGTCAGATAAAGGTTTGTTGATTTTTCAAAGAATTGACTTTAGGTTTTATTAATTTTCTCTTGTTGTTCTAGTCTCTATTTTATCTCTTCTCTCATCTTTATTGTTCCCTTCCTTCTGCTACCTTTGGGTTTAGTTTGCTCTTCTTATTCTAGTTCCTTAAGGTGTAAAGTTAGATTTTTCACTTGAGGTCATTTTTTACAAAATCATGATAAAATACACATAAAACTTACCATTTAACCATTTAAAAAAATTATTTATTCATGAGAGACACAGAGAGAGGTGCAGAGATATAGGCAGAGGGAGAAGCAGGTTCCCTATAGAGAGCCTGATGTGGCACTCAATCCCATCACCAAAGTACAAAGGTTCTAACTTCTTCACAACCTCACTTATTTACTAATGTAGGTTTTACCTGCTATAAATTTCCCTCTGTTGCTGTAACCCATCAATTCTGGTATCCTGCTAGAGCATTAATTCATCTATAAGTATTTTTAAATTTCCCTTGTGATTTCTTCTTTGACTTCATTGGTTAAGAGTGTGTTTACTTAATTTCTACATATTTCCAGTTTTCCATTTATAACTGATTTCCAGCTTCATTCTACTGTGGTTCAAGAAGATCCTTTAGATGGTTTCAAACCTTTAAAACAGAGACTTATTTTGTAGCCTAGCATATGATCTCTCCTAGAGAATGTTTCATGTGCATTTGAGAAGAATGTGTTATGCTGTTGTTGGGTGGAGTGTTCTATCTACGTCCATAAGAGCTAGGCAGTTTATAGTATTGGTCAAGTCCTATGTTTCCTTATTGATTTTTCTGTCCATACATTCTATCCATTATTGAAAGTGAAATATTAATGATCTTCAGCTATTATTTTACAAGTGTTTTTCTACTTGCAGTTTCTTTAAATATTCTGTCTATAGGAGCACCCGTGTGGCTCAGTTAAGGGTCTGACTCCTGATTTCTGCTCAGGTCATGAACTCAGGGTCATGAGATAAAGCCTTGCATCAGGCTTCATGCTGGGTGTGGAGCCTGCTTAAGATTCTCTCATAACCTCTCCTCTCTGCTTGCACATGCATACACTCACTCTCTCTAAAAAAATAAAAAGTAACTAAATTTGTCTATTGAGTCTAATGTCTATACTTCCTTAGGAAGAGTTTAATATCTCCTACCAATGGGCTATATTTTGTTTCTCTGCGTGTTTTTAAGTTTTATACTGAAAGCTGAATACTTTGAATATAATATGGTAACTACGGAAAACAGATTCTTCTCTCTCCCCAGAATTTTTTGTTGTCTGCCGTAGCTATGAGTTTAGTGAGTTTTCGGAACTCATTTTGTAGTCTGTTGTTATTTGTCGTGTGTGGTCTCCGAAGTCTCTGTTCCTTTGACTTGTATTTAGCTAATGTTTTGACAGATTTCTTTGAACACCAGGAGGAGAGAGAGAGAGAACGGGAGGGGGAAAAAAAAAAGGAGAAGGAAGAGGAAGGAAAAAAGTAACAGAAAAACAACAAAAAGAAAAAACTTCTCCCAGACTTTGAAGACTGGCATTGTGCTGGAGCACTCACTCCTTGGGTGCTTATTTACATCAAGTATAAACTGCCTTAGCCTTCAAGTTCTGCTTGCACTGAGTCTACAGATTAGACAGAAGTGAAAGTTTCATGACTTCTAAGGTTTTACCTGAGCATGAATCCTAGGCATGTGCATGTTTTTCAAAATTTTCCACCATACACAAAGGTTTTAAAATGTCCCAATTTCCTATTACTTCAAAATTGCCTTTTTCTTGACTTAGTATTTGCTTGGTTGTTGTGAACCTGTTTTCCAGAGTTCTGACAAAGTTGATTCTGATAGTTTGCTTGAGTTGTCAATATTTCTGTGAATAGATGACAGAGCTCTACCACTTGGAGCTCTACCACTTTACCGGATATCTTCTTCCTCTGTCAATTTTTAAACTTCTTTGTATTTTAGAGAAATCAGCACTATATTTATGATACATGCTACAAAGATTTGCTCCCAAATTTTCTTAGTTTATGTTTTTGGTCATTAAAAACATAATTTTTATGTACACAAATTTATCAATCTTTTATTGAATCCTGATTTTGAGTCATAGTTACAAAGCATTTCCCTATACCAGGATTATAGAGAAATTTACTCCAAGGTTCTAGTATTTAAAGTTCCATTTTTAAAATTTAGGACCCTGGGCAGCCCCGGTGGCTTAGCGGTTTATTTTATCTTATTTTATTTTTTTTAAATTTTTTATTTTTTATTTATGAGAGTCACACAGACTGTGAGAGAGAGAGAGAGAGAGGCAGAGACATAGGCAGAGGGAGAAGCAGGCTCCATGCACTGGGAGCCCAACGTGGGATTCGATCCCGGGTCTCCAGGATCGCGCCCTAGGCCAAAGGCAGGCGCTAAACCACTGCGCCACCCAGGGATCCCCGGCTTAGCGGTTTAGCACTGCTGTCAGCCCAGGGTGTGATCCTGGAGTCCCAGGATCGAGTCCCACGTGGGGCTCCCTGCATGGAGCCTGCTTCTCCCTCTGCCTGTGTCTCTGCCTCTCTCTGTGTGTCTCTCATGAATAAATAAATCTTAAAAAAAAATTTAGGGCCCTAATTAATTTGTAATTTATTTTTGTGTACAGTTGAGAGATGAATCTAACTGTATTTTTTTTTTCAAAATAGCTATATAGATAATCCAACTTCATTTATTTAAAAAAAAAAAAACCTTCTTTGTCCCTGGACTTTCTGTTCTGTTCCACTAACCTGTGTCTATTCATGTATCAGTACTAAGCTATCTTAATTACATTGATTTTACAGCATTTCTAATATAGAGGGCTATTCTCTCCACCCTAGCTATTTTTTCCTAGTATTTGCCTAGCTATTTTTCTGTGTATATTTTTCCATATGAACTACCACACACAAATACATCAACTGATCTATCTCCATAAAAAAACTATTTGTTCTTTTTATTGAGATCATATCAAACTTACAAATTATTCTAGGGAGAACTATAGCTTGACCATGCTAAGATATCCTCACCAAGAACATGCATGGTTTACATGTATTTAAGTTTACTTTGTATTTTTTTGAAGTATTTTGTAGCTTTCTTCATTTAGTTTTAAATAGTTTTTTTTTTTTTCCCTAAGATTTTTATTTACTTATTCATGAGAGACACAGAGAGAAAGGCACACAGGCAGAGGGAGAAGCAGGCTCTGTGTGGTGGAGCCCAATGTGGGACTCGATCCCAGGACCCCAGGATCACGCCCTGAGCCGAAGGCATATGCTCAACCACTAAGCGCCTCATGTCCCTAAACAATTGTTAAATTTCTTCATACATATAACATACGTATATGTATGTATATGTATATATATACATAATCTATCTATATATCTATAATCTTTCTTGTTATTATAAATGAGGTCTTTTGTTCATTATCTCCACCTGATTATTTTTATTAACATGCAAAACTATTCTGTATATTAATTTCCAATCCAGCTATCTGCCTAATGCTTTCAGTCAATTTCATCACGGTTTCCAGGTCTTTTGTTTCTAATTCTTACGCCTCCTCTTTTCTTGTCTAACTACATTGACTAATACCTCCAATACAAAATTAAATAGAAGTCAAGACAGCAGGCACCCTTGACTTCCTCTTGACTAAATATCGGTTTTAAAACTAAGATATATGTTTAATCAATTTAAGAAAGTATACACTGATTCTTACTGTTTTCAAATGTTTTTAGCAGAAACCGGTATTAAATTTTGTCAAAGGTTGTTTCAATATCAACAAAGAAAAATCATGATTTTCTCTTTAGACATATTAACATGGTGAGTTATAATATACCTTGCAATCTTGGTATAAGTCCATTCAGTCATAATTTATTATTAATATGGTACTGGAATATGCCAATATCTGACTTAAGGTTTCTTGTATCAATATTCATAAATGATATTGGTTTGTAACCTTTTGTGTACTACATGAACAAGTCTATACTGTTCATTATAATATCTTAAGGGCACCTAGGTGGCTCAGTTGTTTAAGTGTCTGCCTTTAGCTCAAGTCATGATCTCAGGGTCCTGGGATCAAGCCCTGCATCAGGCTCCCCACTCAGTGAGGAGTCTGCTTCTCCTTCTTTCTCTCCCTCTGCCGCTCCCTCCCACTTATGCACTCTCTTGCTCTCTCAAATAAATAATTTTTAATATATATATATTTTTAATTCATGATAGACAGAGAGAGAGAGAGGCAGAGACACAGGCAGAGGGAGAAGCAGGCTTCATGCCAGGAGCCCAACGTGGGACTCGATCCTGGGACTCCAGGACCGCGCCCTGGGCCAAAGGCAGGCGCTAAACCGCTGAGCCACCCAGGGATCCCCAATAAATAAAATATTAAAAAAACATAGTATCTAAGGATTAGAAGACAGAAATGAACAAATGGGAGTACATCAAACTAAGAAAGCTTCTGCACTGCAAAGGAAACCGTCACTGCAATGAAAAGCCAATCTACCAAATGGAAGAAATATTTGCAAATTATATTTCTGCTAAGAGGTTAATACTCAAAATACAAATAGAACTCAAATAACTCAATAGCAAAAAACCCAAACGATCCAATTAAAAAGTGAATAGTGCATCTGAACATTTTTCCAAAGAAGATATACAGATGGTCAACAGATAAATGAAAAGATCAACATCAAGAATCATCAAGGAAACACAATCAAAACCACAATGAGGCAGCCCAGGTGGCTCAGCGGTTTAGCGCCGCCTTCAGCCCAGGGCATGATCCTGGAAACCAAGGATTGAGTCCCATGTCAGGCTCCCTGCATGGAGCTTGCTTCTTTCTCCCTCTGCCTGTGTCTCCACCCCCGCCTCTCTCATAAATAAATAAATAAATAAATAAATAAATAAATAAATAAATAAATAAATAAAAATCAATCTTAAAAAAAAAAAAACCCCAAACACAATGAGATACTACCTCATACCTGTTAGGATGGAGATCAGAAAGAATAAAAATAAGTATCAGTGAGGACATGGAGAGAAAGGAACTTTTGTGTACTGTTGGTGGGACTACAAAATGGTGTAGCCACTATCGAAAATAGAATGGAGGTTCCATAAAAAAATTAAAAATAGAACTACCCTGGGACACCTGGGCGGCTCAGTGGTTGAGCGCCTCCCTTCTGCCCAGGGCGTGATCCTGGAGTCTTGGGATCAAATCCTTATCAGGCTCCCTGCACAGAGACTGCTTCTCCCTCTGCCTGTGTCTGCCTCTCTCTGTGTCTCTGATGAATAAATAAATAAAATCTTAAAAAAAAAAAAAAAAGAACTACCCTATGATCAGCAATTCCATTTCTGGTTATTTACTCAAAGAAAATAATAATATGGGACTCCTGGGTGGCTCAGTGGTGAGCATCTGCCTTCAGCTCAGGGATCAAGTCCTGAATTGGGCTCCCTGAAGGGAGCTTGCTTCTCCCTCTGCCTGTGTCTCTCTGCCTGTGTCTCTCATGAATAAATAGAATCTTAAAAAAATATATATTAGCTCAAAAAGATATATGTACCACTATGTTCACTGCAGCGTTATTTACAACACCCAATATATGTAAACAATCTATGTGTCCATCAATGGAAGAACATGAAAAGACAAAGCGATACATATATGGAGTGGAAATGTTATTTAGCCATAAAAATTGAAATCTTTTCATTTTTGACAACATGGATGGATTTTGAGGGCATTAGGCTAAGTGAAATAAATTAGACAAAAAAACAAACAAAAAAAACCCAGAAAAATGTAAACCAAAAAAAGCAAAAGCAAAAAATAAAGATAAAGGTTAAAGTTGTATGAAGTAGAGAGTTGAAAAACAAAATACGGATACTTGAAAAGTAGGTAAATTGAGAAGAGACAAATATACAGAATAAGATAGGGAGAAATAATTAATAAAAAGATAAAATAATTTCAGACTATTTAGTTTCATATTTAATTTCTAGTTTTAAACTTCAAAAGTCACTGTACCAGGTGTATCTATAGTATATAATAGAGTTGGCTTTATAAGCCAACTTGAAAATATATTTTTTATTAAATGTATTAGCTCATTCACATTTTTTAAAAAATTTTTATTTATTTATTCAGGAGAGACACAGGGCGAGGCAGAGACAGGGAGAGGAGAAAAGCAGGCTCCCTGAGGGGAGCCTGATGCAGGACTTGATCCCAGGGCCCTGGAGATCATGACCTGAGCCAAAGGGAGACGATCAACCACTGAGCCACCGATGCACCAAGCCCATTCACATTTCTTGATGTAACTGATCAACTTTGTCAAGTTATAATTTTACTTATCTGTGTGTTTCAGAAAAATACTTCTGGTTTCAAAAAAGTTTGTATTTTTTGTTCTAGTAGTTATATTTATACTTTTCTATAGAGTCATTAACTCTCATTTATTTTACTATCTAGACTGTCCATTTTATTTTTTTTCTTTTATTACTCAAAAAAGCTTCATTTTTAAATTACCTTTCTGACTCTGTGCTTGGGCCTTCACCACTTTCACAATGATTTTCTGCTCCTCAATAAGGAAAGCATACTTGATCCTGTCATATGCACACTTAGCACACATGGAACTACCACAGGCCCTGCTGACATATTTTTTTGTTTTGTTTTATTTTTTTTTATTTATTTATTTATTTATTTATTTATTTATTTATTTTTTTATTTTTTTGTTTTAGACAATGTCATACGGACTTTAGGTCTCATAGCATGAATTCCTCAAAGTCAGCTTGGGCACACGCCACATGCATATTTTGGTGCTTTCCCAACCTTCTTGGTATAAAGGTAAATGATTCTATTACCAGGGGTTCGGGACAGCCTAGTTTTGTTAGAGGCTGTATTGTAGGACAGCCTATGACAGTATGTCAAACACTGGACCATTCTGAACACCTAGGATGCTGTTCCCAGAAGAAAAAGGAACTAGACTGTCCATTTTTAAAGGCATCCTTCGAATCACACCTATTACCTAAACCAACAAACAATTGGTTTATTCTACTTTTCCTTTTCTCTCTTTCCATTTTCTTTTAGATACGATCATAGAAGACATAATGTTTATATACTATGCTTCCAGGTGTTCCCAGCATTGTTCCTTTTTTTTTTTTTAATGATTTTATTTATTTATTCATGAGAGACATAGAAAGAGAAGCAAAGACACAGGCAGAGGGAGGAGAAGCAGGCTCCATGCAAGAAGCCCAATGTGGGACTCAATCCCAGGAATCCAGGATCCGGCCCTGAGCCAAAGGCAAATGCTCAACCGCTGAACCACACAGGGACCCCTCCCACCATTGTTCTAATCTTAGCTCTACAACCAAATACAAGAAAACGTTCACCATCTACCTTTCGTCAAGGTCTCCCTTGTCACCTCTTGGTTAGATGAACCTCACACTCTACAGAGTCCCCAGGAAGAGCATATGTATAGTTTTCTGAGTTCTTCCATTTCAAACCTATTTTCTCTAATCAGCATACTTGGCAGCTTGGATTGGCACAAAAATCTTTGTTCACCCTTTCTTTCCTTAAGTTTCTTGAAAACGATGTTCTTTTGTTGTCTTCCTTTGAATGATGACTTGAAAAAAGTCTGTCTCTTGCCCTTGAAAATTACTTCATATTTTTGAAACAGGCACTGAGGATTTCTGATCTTTAATGTCTAAAAAAGTTTAATAGTCTAAAGTCTAACAGTTTTCTTAAAGTCTAGACTTAGACTTTAAAAAGTTAAGATGTGTTCTGATCATTCCATTTTGCAATACCTGGAGAGCTCTTTCAATGTACAGATTCAATAATTTTATTTCTAAAAAGTTTTCTTGAGTTATAGTTTTAAATACTAGTTCTGGGGGCACCTGGTTGGCTCAGTGGAACATGCATCTCTTGATTTTGGAGTTTTAAGTTCAAGTCCTTGGGTGTAGAGATTCCTCAAATATAAAACCCTAAAAAACTCAAAAAACTAGTTCTGTTTCAGTTTTGATTTTCTTCCCTAGGGATTCTATTTATATGTAATATGGGACCTTCCTTTCCTATTTTCCAGTTGAATCCCTTTCTCTTCGATATTTTTGTACTTCTTTATCTTATCCCCACTCCCTCTTGGTTGTTTCGGTTTTCCTTCAAAGCCCCTTATTAAATCTTCATGTAAGCTTATTTTCTCCTTGGGGACCTTTAATTTAGACTTAATTTTGAGATGATGTTGTCATCTTCTCTAAATTTTCTGAGCTCAAGCAACTGCCATTTCTTCTTATCTGTCCATTCTGATTCTTAGGTTTAAATTCCTGATCCATGGTGCTTTTCTCATATCTTCAAATGTTTGTCTGAGGATATTTAATTCAGTTTTGAGTGCTATACAACAGTTTTCTAATGGTTCATGGTGATTTTAGGAGTATAATTTTTTTTGGCCTAAATATTTTGATTCATGGGTTTTTTTTTTTTCATACAATTCTGTATGGAAGTGGTCTGTTTTTGTACATTCCTATTCACTTCATGGAGAGAGTTCCTAACTTAAGCACAGCTTCTCCTGTTAGTTTAGTAAAAAGCAGTTTCTTTACTTGAAGATAGTGGTGGTGGTAAAACAGGAAGGCTGGCAGGTCTTATTTACCCTTTATTTCAGTCAGATGCTTAATTTCCCTCTCATTTTTTTTTTTTTTCTTTTGCTTCTAAACCAAGTCTCCAAGTTTGGCTGATTTCTTCCTCTCTATCTAATGCTTCTTTGAGACTGTTACTTCTGATACCACAAACTTTCAAGTCCCTTTCTTGTAACCAGAGCTGTGAACTCCCAAGATCTAGACTTATATTCAGTATTTCAGCAGTTAGCCTTTGAATTTCTGTGATTTTTTTTTTCTGTGCTTCATCTAAGTGTTCTAACTCCTATATATTTTTGTTTCATGGAATCTCTAAAGCTTCTTATCCCCAGCTTAGCACCTACAGGCTTAAAGCAGTGGGAAATAAGAACAGTCCTGGAATTTCATTTTCTTCTCTACCTAGAAGGCAGTTTGAAGGTGATGGTATTCTTTCTCTCCTAGTAATGCTGAAGGTTATGTGTGCTTTTCTTTGCTTTCCTTATTCATTTTATATTTTTTGAGGATTTGTAAGGAACATTGGAATTAGGTAGCCTCCTTTATCCTTTAGATCTGGCAGTTTTCTATCAGTTTTTTGTTTGTTTGTTTTGTTTTTTTTGTTTTTAAGGAGTCCTTAGTCCTCAGAAAGTAGCCTACTTGAAATACTACACTCTAATTCACGGAAGAAGTCTGAAAAAAGGAAAGCTGTATTCGTACAGATGGGTACAGGTACCATACAAAAATTAAAGAAATACTGGAAGTTGACAGAGAATCTGGAGCACCAAGAGTGGGTAACTCACGAGGATTTCAAAGGACTCTGAAGGAAGTGAATGACAGAGACCAAAAATAGGAAGAAAGACCACAAAATACGTAAGAGGAGACAATAAGAAAATGACGTAAACAAGGTGAACATAGAGACAAGATATGTATGAAAAATAGTCACAATGTGGGATAGGTAAGACTAATATACTAACAATGCTGTCCAGTAAGGAGAAAGCAGGATGATAATTTGAGGCAGATCAATTAGAATGAAGAACAAAGGAAATGAAGAGCTAAACCGGAAGATACACATTTTAGAAAACAGTGCAGGAAAAAAAAGCTTGGAGGAAAAAAACAGGTAAACAGAGAAGAAAGTGAAATACCTTCACTGTAAAATTTATATTATCTGCCAAGACATGAAGCATATGTATTACTATGGATAAGCCAAAATAGGGGGATGCTACTCATTCAAGTAAAAAGATAACCTTAAGGCTGGTACAAAAACATTTATTTGAGTGACAGTAATTTGGTTAAGAATAATAACATTACTCATTACTTAAAACATTTCAAAATGCCTTCCTTAATCTTTTTTTTTTAATTTTTAATTTTAATTTTTATTTTTATTTTTTTTTATTTATGATAGTCACAGAGAGAGAGAGAGAGGCAGAGACACAGGCAGAGGGAGAAGCAGGCTCCATGCACCGGGAGCCTGACGTGGGATTCGATCCCAGGTCTCCAGGATCGCGCCCTGGGCCAAAGGCAGGCGCCAAACCGCTGCGCCACCCAGGGATCCCTGCCTTCCTTAATCTTAATGAAAATATACTTCCAAGATCTCATGCTATAGAAAAATTCCAATAAATTTTTAAAAGATATGTATATGAGAAAGTTTATTCTAGCCTGGATTGTAATGCGTAAAAAGGGAAATCTTTTTTTTTTTTTAAGATTATATTTATTCATTCATGAGAGACACAGAGAGAAAGAGACGCAAAGACACAAGCAGAGGGAGAAGCAGGCTCCATGCAGGGAGCCCGATGCGGGACTCGATCCCAGGGCTTTGGTATCACGCCCTGAGCTGAAGGCTGCGCTAAACCGCTAAGCCACGAGGGCTGCCCTAAAAAAGGGAAATCTAAATGATCAACATGGGAGTGGGAAGGGAAAAGACAATACAGCAGACTGGTTAAGAATGCAAGTGGAGAGAAGCCTGGGTGGCTCAGTCAGTTGAGCATCCGGCTCTTGATTTCAGCTCAGGTCATGATCTCAGGATTATGAGATTGAGCCCTGTGTCAGGCTCTGTGCTCAGTGTGGAGTCTGTTTGAGATTCCCCCTCTCCCTCTGCTCATGCACATCTTCAAAAAATCTTCAAAAAAAAAAAAAAAAGGGGGATTGCAAGTGGAGTCTAATTGACTAGATTTACTATTACTGTACCACTTTGTCACCTTGAGAAAATTAACTTCTCTAAGTCTTGATTACTTCATTTATAAAAGCCAATTTTTGATACATCTAGCTCACAGAACTACTGTAAGGAATTAAAGAAAAAATCTATTTAAACACTTAGGACACAGTATTTGGCATATAACAAACACTTTAGGGAAGACTATTTTTTTTAAATATTTTATTTATTTATTCATAGAGACAGAGAGAGAGAGAGAGAGAGAGAGAGAGAGAGAGAGAGAGGCAGAGACACAGGCAAAGAGGGATAAGCAGGCTCCATGCAGGGAGCCTGATGTGGGACTTGATCCAGGGTCTCCAGGATCACGCCCTGGGCTGCAGGCGGCGCTAAACCGTTGTACCACCGGGGCTGCCCAGGTAAGACTATTATTATTACAGTTATTATACTATGATCTCTTTATGTGTCTAATAAAATATAAGCATGAACGACACAGGGAGGATATACATAAAACGTTGAATTATCTTAGGAGTATCATGAAGTGTATGTAACTAGAAAATACACACTTTCTACTTTATGATTAGTATGTTATATACATGTATTTTTTCAAAGTTCAAAAACAGGAGACTGGATAATGGAGTTACCACTATTTATGGATGTGATAAATCTTTAAAAAGCAAGTACATACTTTAGAACTGTAATTAGAAAAAAAAAAAAAAAAGAACTGTAATTAGTTTGACTTTCATTTTTTTGACATCAAGCAATATATACTCCAGTTAATCACTTTGTAAGAAGAAAGCAAAATATTAAGAATTTACCTACCCCTGCAGTTGTTGCTGTTGGTGAGAGGAAAGGGGCACTCTTGGTTTGTTCCAGCCAGTATAATCCTGGTTACACCTCAGTTTTTTAACAGAAAGAGGAGCTGGTTGAGGAAGAAATCCCAAACTTCTTTTGGCAGAGGGAGTTTGGCCTGAAACATTAGTCCTGTAAAAAAGAATAGATAGTGCCTAAGCAAAACAATTTTGCCTGCTATTTTTTCCCCTAGCAAATTCAGAAAAGTCAATGTCTGGGGAAAAAAAAATCCTAAACTTGGGGTAATATCAGTAATAATGATTACCTGGGGAGAAATTCCTCAAATGTAAATTAGCAAATCTGTCAATAGATAGCTGAAGAGGCATATGATACTATACCTAATCTATAATTAAAATAATTAAGTTAATGACTTAAGAAAAACTATAATATAGTTTTACTTCGTTATTTACTTTTATTCACTTAATGGATATGATACATCAGTTTTCCCAGTCTTAAAAACATTTTGGCAGTTAACTTTTTCCACTATTACAAATAGTGATACAACAAATACTCTTTTATACAATCTCCTAGAGAACTTCCTTTAGTTTATATGCTTAGAAGTGAAAATGTTAGGAATAAGTATTTTTGATTTTTAGTGTTTTGAGATCTTGTGATCATTTTTCAAAAAGGCTGCACCAGGGGGATCCCTGGGTGGCTCAGAGGTTTAGCGCCTGCCTTTGGCCCAGGGCGCAATCCTGGAACCCCGGGATCGAGTCCCACGTCGGGCTCCCGGCATGGAGCCTGCTTCTCCCTCCTCCTG
This sequence comes from Vulpes lagopus, assembly GCF_018345385.1. Taxonomy (NCBI): domain Eukaryota; kingdom Metazoa; phylum Chordata; class Mammalia; order Carnivora; family Canidae; genus Vulpes; species Vulpes lagopus. Next base: position 25,255,644 of record NC_054845.1, read on the forward strand.
TTTCTTTGCCTCTCTCTCTCTCTATGTCTATCATAAATAAATAAATAAATATTTTAAAAAAAAACAAAAACAAAAAGGCTGTACCAATTTCTATGTCCACTAATAGCAAATTTCCATTTCTTCACATAATCTCCATTACATTACTGAGTGAAACTGATCCGACTGTTGTTTTGTTTTGCATCTTCCTGATTACTACTGAAGTTGAACGTATTTTTATAATCCTTTGCTCTTTTCTGAACTGCTTTTGCATATCTTTAGTTTTATATTGGGTTCTTAAGAATTTGTGATTTTTCATATATTTCACATTCTAATCTTCTATTATATATTCTAAGTCTTTAGCTTTTACATAATCTCTATCAACCTTTTATGGTTTCAGTATTTTTCATAATTCAGTTTTTATTGGTTGTTCTGAGAACAGTAAACATTTCAACTTGTTAATTCTTTACGTACCAAAAATCTAAAAATCATCCAGCTATAATTCTTTTTTAAAAATTATTCCAGTGACCTTCCAGCTTAAAATTTGAAGGCAAATCTTCCTTAAGTACCAATTTATGATAATTGATAATAATTTTTCTTATCAAGTACCAATATCTTCAAATGTTGATAGGCTTCAAATGTTATACGGTTAAGTCCCATTGATTCATAATTTATATCATATATACTACATACTCAAATTTTCAATCTTGCATAGCACATTAACAAAGTTACTTAGGAAAACTGGACTGCCAGTGACCAACATGTTACAGAGAGCACAAAATTCTGACTAGGAGCCAAGATCAAGGAGTGGTTTTCTTTAGAAAACAATTCTATCAAAAACATGGGTTAAGAAGTAATTTAGGGACACCTGGGTAGCTCAGTGGTTGAGCATCTGCCTTCAGCTCAGGGAGTGATCTCGACCTGGGACTGAGTCCCGCATCGGGCTCCCCACATGGAACCAGTTTCTCTCTCTGCCTCTGCCTGTGTCTCTGTGCCTCATTCTCTGTGTCTCTCGTGAATTAAAAAAAAAAAAAAAAAAGTAATTTAAAATACTAAATGGCCATTTAGTATGCTTGATATTAAAGGATAGAAAAACTACTCCATCTATGGAATGTTGAGCTGACACCCAAGACAATCAAAGCCCCCCATATTCAATATCCCACTATTTTCTGGTTGTATCAAGAAACAACCAGCAAATGATTTTACCTCTTAAAAAAAATTTACACTTAAAAAAATGGGATGAGGTGAGATCCTCTCCTTCTTAAAAATGTTTCTAGAGCTACTGAAAACCTTACATCTATAAAATAGTTGATTAAAATATTCCTCTAGATTGTACAAGGGAAACACAGACCACTGATAAGACATGGTATATGATATATATATATTTTTTAAAGATTTTATTTATTTATTTGTGAGAGACAGAGAGAGAGGCAGAGACACAGGCAGAGAGAGAAGCAGGCTCCATGCAGGGAGCCCGACATGGGACTCGATCCTGGGTCTCCAGGATCAGGTCCTGGGCTGAAGGCGGCGCTAAACCGCTGAGCCACCCAGGCTGCCCAAGACATGGTATATGATATTAATCAGATGTGTCTTCTCTGTCTCCTGCTTCATCTGTGGCTAGATTCTCATTTTTAGATTCTCCATTTTTGTGTATGTATTTTTTAAAAGACTTTCTGTATTTAACAGAGAGAGAGAGAGAGAGAGAGAGAGGGAGCACAAGCAGGGAGAGCTGCACAGAGAGAGGGAGAAGGTTCTCCACTGAGCAGGGAGCCTGACATGGGGCTCGACCCCAGGATCACAACCTGAGCTGAAGGCAGACACATAACTGAGCTACCCTACGCGGGTGCTCATTTCTGTTTCTGCAGGTAAGTCTTTTGTTTCTTGATTAGCCACTTTAAGCCCATTTTGCTCCCCTTTTCCCTCTTTGCACTTTTTATCTGAAGATTTATTCTTTCCTACTGCCTTTTTGGCTTTGTTTCTACTTTTGCAGGCACAGGTTTCCCCTCCTTCACTGCCCCCACCGCCACACACACACCCACACACAGAGCTGACTTTCCTCTTGAGCATCCTGGTGGCAGGCCTATAAAGGAAAGTCTTTGTGAAGCTGGGCTGCCTGGTTGCTGCCTTATGGTTTCAATTTTTGTGTCTTAAGAATTAATTCTATAATTCTTTTTTTTTAATTAAAAAAAATTTTTTTTAATTCTATAATTCTATTAGATCACAGAATATTTTCCTATTATTTTCTCCTAAAAGTTTTAATTCTTATTTAGGTCTTTAATCTCCTTAGATTTTTTTTTTTTTAAGATTTTATTTATAAGTATTCTCTACAACCCAATGCAAGTCTGGAATTCACAACCCCAAGATTAAGGGTCACATGCTCTACTGATAGCCAGCCAGGTGCCCCTACCTTAAAACTTATCATTAGCTTTCTAACAGTTGCATCTCTTACTGTGCAATACTAAACACTGTGGTTTGAACAGTGCAAGGTATATGTGCTTCCATTCTTTCACTCTCAACCTTTCTTCATCTTTATGTTGTAGTTGTTTCTTTTAAATAGTATATAGATTATTTTTCTTCCTTTAAAATCCAATCTTTCAAAAAAATAAAATCCAATCTTTCTCTAACTGGAATATATTTGTATTTAACATCATGACTTATTTGGACTAATAACTTTAATATCCATGTACTAATTCTTTTTTTTTTTTTTTAAGATTTTATTTTATGTACTCATGAGAGATACAGAGCGAGCGAGAGAGAGGCAGAGGGAGAAGCAGGCTCCACGCAGGGAGCCCAAAGTGGGACTTGATCCCGGGTCTCCAGGATCAGGCTCTGGGCTGCAGGCGGCGCTAAACCGCTGTGTCACCGGGGCTGCCCCCATGTACTAATTCTATCACCTATGTCATTTCTGAGTATTTATTAATTTTTCTCTTCCATGAGTTGTATTTTCCCATTTGTTTGTATGCCTAGTATGTTTTCTTGGATGCCAGACATTGAGAATTTTATTTTATTGGGTGCTAGGTATTTTTGATTTCTATAAACATTCTGGAATTTTGCTCTGAGATGTGGTTAGGTTACCTGGAAAAGGTACGATTTTGGGGTCTTGCTTTTAAGGTTATGTGTAAACTGAGCAGCAGTTAGTCCAGGGATAGATCTCCTTACTAATGAGGTACGACCTTTCTTAGTGTGCAAATGCCTACTATTAGGAACAAGAATGATGCCTGGCTTTATGTGAACTCCCAAGTATTATTCACTTAGATCCTGTGGGTGATTCCGTCCCAGGCCTTGGCTAGTTTACTTACCTGTATATGTTGATCAGAAGTCAACTGAATACCCAGGGGGACCCTCTGCAGATCTCTGCAGTTCTTTCTCTGTGCCGTTATCCCCTCTGGTCTCTGTTCTGAGAGTTCCAGATGCCTTGGCCTTCCAGGACTCCTAGCTCCATTTCCTCAACTCAGGAAGAGCAACAGGGCTCTGCTTGGTTCCCTCTCCTGTGTGGCAGCCTGGGAACTTTCTCCAGGAAGCAAGCTGGAGCAGTCATAAAATTAATTTCATTTGTTTCCCATCTCTCATGGATCTCTGTCCTTCACTGCCTCATGTCCAATGTCCTGAGATCCATTAATGTTTCATGTGTTTTGTCCAGGTCCTCAGTTGTTTCATGAAGGAGGGCAAATTTGGTCCTTATTCCATTTTGGCCAGAAGTGGAAGTCATCTTTAACTCTTTAATACATGCAATTTAAGTCCTCAAAAGGAACTTAAAATGTTTAATTTCCCTACACTCTTCCCCACTTCTCTATTTCTTATTGTCTAGTAATTCTTTTGCTTTCAATCCTATTGTATCCTCATTTTATAAAAAACTATCAAACCATTCAGATGTACAGAATAACCCTAAGTGGCTATTAGTCATAATAGTTGCCTCTGGAAAGATAAACAACTAGGAATCAGAAAAGAAAGGGAGATTTACTTTCCACTGTATGCACCCTGTAACTTCTGAAATTTCTACCATATGCACTTATTAATTATACAGAAGGATTTTGAAAGTATTTAGATTTTTATATATGCTTCTATAATTCTGCTCACAGATATTTTCACTCCTTCCTTGGTTCAGTTTGCTTCTTGCAGAATAAATCGTCTCTATCTAAAAACAGCATTTGTCTGCATTTTAAATTATAATTTATTTATATTTTATATAATTTTATATATAATTATCTTATTTATAATTGATTTATAATTTAATTAGAATTCTCTAATACAGAATTCTTTGATGCTATTACTCCAGTATCTTCTGTTTCTATTGTTGTCATCTCTTTTCCGTTTTTAAATGACATATTTTCCTTCAAGTAGCTTTTAAAATTTCATGTACAATGTGGATTTTTTTGTTTTGTATCTGCTGTTTGGCATTTGTTGAAGCTTTTCAAGGTTGTGGACTTTCATCATTTGCATCCATTATTTCTCTGACAAATTCCTGGTCTTTATTTTCCTTGGGTCTTATTTTCTCCAAAATACTACTAAGACATGGAGGATGGGGGTGCCCTGGTGGCTTAATTGATTAAGCATCTGACTATTGGTCTCGGCTCAGGTCATCATCTCAGAGTTGTGAGACCAAGTCCCACACTGACCTAGGCATTTGGTGCAGATTCTGTTTAAGATTATTTCCCTCCCGGATGCCTGGGTGGCTCAGCAGCTGAGAGTCTCTGCCTTTGGCTCAGGGTGTAATCCCGGGGTCCTGGGATCAAGTTCCACATCAGGCTTCTTGTGAGGAGAAGCCTATGTCTCTGCCTCTTTCTCTCTCTGTCTCTCATGAATGAATAAAATCTTAAAAAAAAAAAAATTATCTCCCTCCCTCTCCTTCTGCCTCTCCCCCTCACCACCCGTTCACATGCCTTCTCTAAAAGAAATATATCTTTAAAAAAGACATGGAAGATCAGACAATGGAGCTCAACATAAGCCTCTTCATTTCACATTTGCCACCTTTTCTCTGTGCTGCATTCCACAATCAGTTGTTTTTGACATGTTTAGTAGTTGCCTCAGTTACCGACCTCTAATCTGCATGGGACTTTACATTAGAGGTTCAGAGGTTCAGGTTCAGGTTCTTAGAGGTTCAGGTTCTTGCCCCTATGCAGGTAACACAGATGCCAGTCACTGAAATTCCCATTTCTGTGTATTTGCTCTCTGCTCAAGGAGCATCAGGCAAGCAGCACATCTATGGTTCTAAACAGGTAATTCTACAGAAGTGTTTTGCCTTGGTTTATTACCACAGAGAACAGTTCTAGATATGCAGCTTCATATAAGAAACTAAATTCTGGCCTGGGGTCATATTCAGGTCCTAAGCATGAGATTAGGCTTTGAAGACTCAAACCTAAATACTTGGCTCTAGTCTGTGTTTTCCATTGTGTCTAAACTTTAGTCTTTCTCAATATTAGTTTTTTCTCACTGATTTGGAAATTTTCACTTCATCTCTGAATGCAGTTTTGCATTAAAGAAAATTTATTTCTTCAGCCATTCCTATATACAATGAATTCTGTTATTCTGAGAAGAAATTCGTACTATATAACTAAATTTAAGTTTTTTAAAAACCTAGACTCCTTTAAGATTCTTCTAATAAGCAGATATATGTCTCTCTCCTAAATTCAAATAACTTAGTCACGGCTGCAGTCATAAAGTGTTTGAAATACCACCCAAGGAGTAGTCCTTGGATCCAGTTCTGCTGCCATAAAAGGATGATGAGTGTAAAGGTAAAAGCCCCAAAGAAACCAAACAGGAAAATATCTAAAAATACAATATCAAATTATTTACTTCATCTCATTTTATCAATAATTAAGATTTTTTTTAATCACTCTGAATTAAATTCTACTAAAAAACTAAAATATTACTTAATAGGTCATTACATAGGATATCTTTATACACCACTATTACGCTTACCTTTTTACATTTACCACTACCCCTCCAGGCTACATTCCAAGATCATACCTTCTCCACAAGTACTTAGCAGTTGTCTCATATATTTATATTCAGTAAATCTCAAAAAAATTTAATCTGTATCTATAGGATCAGCAACTAAATTTCTGACTAGCCTTTCCCAGTAAAAGATACTAATGTGAAAAAAAAAAAAAGATACTAATGTGTAAGCTTTTATTTTTAAAGAATTTATTTATTCATGAGAGACACAGAGAGAGAGACAGAGATATAGGCAGAGGGAGCAGCAGACTCCCTGTGGGGAGCCCAATATGGGACTCAATCCAGGACCCCAGGATCATGCACTGAGCTGAAAGCAGATATTCAACCACTGAGCCACCCAGGCATCTCCTGCAACTTGTTTTTTAAAGCAAATGTCTTAACTTTTGGTAGTAGCTTAACAAATACACAGGCAACAAAGGCAATTTAAAATGCCTAAGAGATCTTAATATGTTCACTGCTTGGCATGATGGAGAATACACTATTTAGAATCTGAGCGCACTGCCAGTCAACAACCTGTGGCCTCAGTACCTAGACCTCAGTTTATTAATTTGTTGAAAAATGTTAAAAAAAAAAAAAAAAAAAAGAAAAGAAAAAGCATCTGAAAACTAAAACATTTCCAGAGTACTGTTTAACTAAAATGTCATGAGTCTATGATTCTCATCAGTTTCATTATTTTAAATTAGGGTATTCACTTAGTGCATAATACACAGCTGACCTCATCATTCAATATTCTGAAGAGAGCACCTCAAGCTCTTCACAAGGTCTATTACCAACCCATACCTGTCTAAGTTAGTGCTACCAGAGGAGTAGTCCTTGGATCCAGTTCTGCTGCCATAAAAGGATGATGACTGTAAAGGTAAAAGCCCTAAAAAAAACCAAACAGGAAAAATTAAATTCTTAAATCAACCATTCAAGTTGATTTAGTAATAAAATTATGCATTAGGCCTGTTTATATTTAACTCTTTTCCCCCTTTCTTTTCATCAAAGTAATATATATTCATGTTAGAAGATCAAACACTGTGGAAAGGTTGTTCAGGACAGCAAATATTCTCCTGTCCAAAAGCTCTACAAATTTTGCTGCTAATTTCTTAACCACTTTTTAAAACTTTTCCTCACTTCCTTTATAATGCTAGATAATGTTTCTATTTCTCAATTTATTTCATTATAAACAGCATCAGTTACCTCTATTATGAAAAATTAGAAATTTCTCATTTATATTACCCCATTCTTGGGCAAAAGATTTTTTTTTGGCTTAACAAAATACTTAAGCATTCTGTTTTCTAACTATAGGTTGACTATAAAAGGTGAAAACCAGTAAGTGGAGTTTACATAATATATTATTATTTCAGAGGTACGCATTTTATTACTTTTTTCTGTAGAAGAATATCACAATCCCGAACCACTAAAAGAAAAATGTTTCTAGAGTCCTAATCAAATGAATTCTCTTAACCTCTCAAAATCATGCCATATTTTAGCTTGCTTCAATTTAATTTCCACCTGATATAATATTTAAATTAATACTACATAGTGGAGTCTCTAAGGAGGATCAGAGAGATATGTTAAATGTGCAAACATTCCCATCAATTCGTGGACAGTCTTTTAGTTTTTGTAAAAACAGGGTACAAGCTGAGCTTAAAACAACTGCTTTAGGGCAATAATTCCAAAATGTTCTGGAACTTCTAAGATGTAGCAACACTGATAAAATTCAGTTTTAACCACTTTAACTCCTTGGATTCATTTTATGGTCCAGGTACTTTGACAATGAAAAAGTTTAATTTTAGGTAGTTAATTAGGAAAGAAAGTAAAGGTAAATTTTTTGCTAATAGAATAAAAATTCCTTTACATTTCTAATACTTCAGGCAAGTACTGGATACAAATTGGCACCCAATAACTAGTACTGAATCATGCAATATTCCTGAATAATATAGAGTAGATAATCCCAGTTTTAATTTTTATTTCTAGTCTTAATACAGTATGTCATATAATAAATGATTATCTTATATGAAGACCAAATACTTACCTGATGTCCTATTCTCTTCTGACTGTTTCAAACTCAGCTGCTTCTCTCTACTGCTGGTTAAATACTTTCTGGAGGGATCTGTCATAGCCTTGTTGTTCCTACAGTTAATAATTTAATTCAATATATGCATAGGTATATAAAGACACAGTTCTTAATTTTAAGTAGTTATCATTTCAGAATATTTACATTTCACATGTAGTTAAAATTCCTTAAGTCACATTTCCCCCATATATTACTCCCAAATACCTAAACCTATACAAGTGGAGCAGGATCAGTCAGAAATACGCTCATGCTTTGATTAAAAGTGCTTATTTTAGGAGACCCATCATGCATATAGCAGATAATGCAGATACTCTACCCAGACTCACTCTAACCCCCTTTTGTGTCCTCTCTTCCACACCAATTTAGGTTTGTTTTTGACAGCCATACCCAGGGCTCTTTTCCACAGATTGTCCTCAAGCTACTAGAGTTCCTTTACCTGCACTCTGAGAGTCACAAGTAAGGTCAAGAAGCCCAAGCCCATTTCCCTTGCCTTGGATGAGAACAACTTTAAAGTGAAAAATTTTTTTAAAAATGGTTATATAACATCATTTCCTTTTTGTAATTAGGATGAAGCCTAACCTCTGCTTGATTTTTGTCTGAGATCACATTCAGGCTTCACTTTCTATACTCACTGACTGACTTGCTTTCCCTACTCCTTTCCTGTTATCCTCTGGGAGTACTTCCTTAATAAATAATCACACAAACCACCATTTCAAGGTCTGCTTCTAGAGAACTTGATCTACAACAGCTGGTTGTAGAAATGGGCCTAGGAAGCATACTTCTAAGCACAGGATTCTGGAATTGGACCATTTATTTGGCAATGGTAAAAGAAAGCCTACTACTGGTGAAAATCCCTCTAGGACCTTATATTTTACAATTACTACAATTTTTCATCTGTAGTGAATTGGGATGGAATAAATTAGAAGAGAACATGGCTCATGTGATATCTCTAGCATGCAAGAAATGTGGTAGATCACACAATGGATCTTACTGGAGTTAGAGAAATGTTCTAAAACTAGATTATGGTGATGTTGCACAACTTAATCAATCTACCCAAAATTACTGAATTGTACATTTTTAAAAAGTGAATTTTATAATATGTAAATATGTACTTCAATAAAGTTTAAAAATATGTCCCAAATTATTCCTTTCCTTGTCCCTGTCAAGAAGTCCAGTCTCATCTATTTTCCTATTCCTTAATGGGATGGCTTTGTGATTTCCTTTCCCCAAAAGATTGCAACAGATATTAAGAGTTTGTAACTCCTGATTGTAAGGCTAACAGCACTTTGCAGATTTATGTTTAGTCTCTTGGAACCCTGACATTGCTTTGTGAGTAACTCCAGGCTAACTTGTTAGATAATGAAAGACACACGGCCCAATCATTCTGATCACCCAACTACTAGGCAGCCAATATGGGTAAGGCCATTCTGGACCAACCAACTACTAGCCAACTCACCAAATGACCATGGATGTGTAACAAAATGAGAGTACTCAGCCACAATCAGCCAATTCCAGCCCAGATAAGCAGAACCACTCAAGTCGCCATTAACTCATAGGCGATAATAGCTACTATTTTAAGACACTACATTTTGGAGTGGTCAACAGATAACTGATACAAATGATATAGAATAATAACCATAAAGACTATAGAACTGGTTGGTTGTTGCTATGAGTACTGATCCACTCAAGAGAGAATATGATAGATTCAGCTGAGCCAACCATCAACTTAAACACAAAGACACCATGAGGAATCACTCATCCAAAGTGACTGGATCAAAATCATCAGTTGCAGCCCAGCTCTTTAGGAATTGAGAGTAAGACCATGCTATCTGCAGCAAAAAAAAAGTATATATTTCTTAGGAAGTATCACATACTACTCCTGGCATATTACTAAAGACTGAATATCTGACTATGGGTCATCAACCAGAGCTCGCCAACATGAGCTGGGTGCTATCATACTCCTGAAGTCGTAAGATCAGGAAGATAGAGGAGTAATCCTTAGAAAATGGAAGTAGTATACCTAGGATGAGTTCTACATAAACAGGAATAGATAACAAGAACAGGCTTTATGAGTACTCCCTATAACCAATGAAAGAAGGAAAAAAAAAAAACAACCTGGCTCGATTCATGGATAGATCATCTCAGTATCTTGCTAGAAAATGAAAATGAAGTGTTGTTGCACTAGAGAGCCATTACTGGATTGCCCAAAAAGGGGATGGTGAAAGGAAATCCTCCACTGTGCAGAGTTTGAGAGGTACATTTCATTCACCACTCTGTGTGGAGAAAGGAGTGGGCTATGGATTCCTAAATAGTGGCAAACTGTTTGCATGGATAGTCAGGAGCCTGCAAATAACAGGCCTGGAAGATCAGGGAGAAATGATTTATGAAGAGATAAATGAATAGCCATATGGAAATGTATATAAAGGGTGAAGATCTTTTTCACATATTAATGTTCACCAGAGAACTCCACTACAGAGACATTAAAAAATCAGGTCCTGGTTCCCCCACAGGGGGAACTTTTTCACCCGTGGGAATAATAAGAATCCCATTTAATCTAAAGTTATGGCTGTTACTCATTTTGGGCTCCTCATGTTGGCAGAGCATCAGGCAAAGAAAGGAAATGCTATACTAGCAGGAGTAACTGGTTTGATTATTATAAGGAGGTAGGGTTGATGCTATAGCTATATAATGAGGGCAGGAATATGTCTGGAATAATAGGAGCACACTAGGGACTCTCCTAGTGCTATCATGTTCAGTTTTAACTACGAATGGGCAATCTCAGCAACCATGGCCTGCACAAGCACAGAGTGACCAGGGGCTCATCCCCACAGGGATGCAGATCTTAGTCATATCACTAGGCAAATCACCAAGACCAGCAAAAGTATTAGGGAAGAATGCAGTAAATCTAGAACAGATGGTAGAAGAAAAAGATGATAGTATCAGTTATAGCCTCAGGGCTACCTATACCAATAAGGACAAAAAGGACTATAGCTCATCCCTTTAACTCCCCTTTTGTAAGATTTTCATCCAGATATTGGGCAGCATCAATGTGAAGAATCTGTGATAACATGAAATGAATTTAATAAGTAATGCTCCAACAGAGCCCCTCCGATCCCTTCGTGTTACACCTCCAAAATGTGTTTTCAACAGTTAGCACCTGCAGTTCTTCTTCAGAGGACTGTCTTTGGGCTACTTAACATATTCTGTCCATCTGGGCAGAGCCACAGAACCAAAGACTGTACAGTATGAGAACACAAAAGCCCAACTTCCTTACTTCAATTTGGAACAGACCCAGAGTCCCTTGCTGGATCAAGATAAAGCCTACTCTCCCACAGAGATCACACCCTTGGTTGGCTTCCTCCCTTCCCTGTCCTATTTTCCTCACTCTGGTCTCTCTTATGGGCACTTTCTTAACAGGTTACTTTTCAAGTATATTAATCTACAGTCTTCTAAGAAACTTAAACTTCAAAAAATCTAACTGTGATATTGTAAAAAGTATTATTAGCTCAGAACAAAGATCAGAAACTTAGGGCTCACCAGACAGAATTCTAAGTGGGAAAAGTGAGATGACCCCAAAGTGTGGTGAATATGAACTGGCATGCAATTGTCTATTACAACCACCGTTTAGCATATCTGTCCTATAAAAGCCAGAAAACTAAAAAACTACATTTCCTAGTTAAGTGTTCAGGATGTGAATTAAGATAAGGTAATTACATAGAATTGTATAAGAGCTGCAAAGTGGAAGTAAGACAGAGATCATGTGTTCTACTGTGATGGCAAAAACCATTTTGGAAGTGTCTGGTTTTTCTATAGAGATTTCTAATCTTGGTAGTGTCAGCATGGTTCCAGAGATGACAGCTTCCAATTCAGCTATTAGATTTGGCAATAGAGACACCTGGGTGGCTCAGTGGTTGAAAGTCCGACATCAGCTGAGGGCGTGATCCTGGAGTCCCGGGATTGAGTCCCATATCGGGCTCCCTGTATGGAGCCTGCTTTTCCCTCTGCCTATGTCTCTGCCTCTCTTTCTCTGGGTCTCTCATGAATAAATAAAATCTTAAAAAAAAAAAAAAAAAAGATTTGACAATAGCCAGGAGCATCTTTGGTGACCTGATCTGTGGCATAGTTCTCAAAATCATCCTGAAAGCTTAACCTATAGCCTATTTTCAGGTTTCCTAATGATTCTGAAGTTATTTCATACTCTCTGAAGGCAAACATTTTTGTGTGTAAACTAGCTAAAGTGAATTTTATTTCCTACAACTGGACCCTGAATCCACAAATTTTGTTACTAGAAGTGGGGTGCTATCATAACAAATCTAAAATATAATGCACTACCTACAGTAGGAAGGTAGAGAATAAGGACTCCGATATTACAGATTAGAAAGCTGGTGACGATTGTTATATTTCAGCAAGATATTTATAAACCTGTTATCTGCAGGGACACCTGGATGGCTCAGTCAGTCGAGTGTCCGAATCTTGGTTTCGGCTTAAGTCATGATCTCAGGATCAAGCCCCACGTCAGGCTCTGCACTCATTGGGGAGTCTGTTTGAAAATATCTCCCTCAGCCCCTCCCTCAACTTCATGCATGCATGTATACACTCTAAAATAAATCTTAAAAAAAACAAACAAACAAACCCAAAGCCTGTCATCTGTAATGTCTTTGAAAGCAGACTGCATACTTACTCAACCTATAGCTCTAAAAGATTGAGACAGTATGAACACTGGTCTGTGTTTCAGCAAGGCCCTATTCAAGACAGATAAATTCAGGCAAGGGCTAGCCACCTTACAATCAAAGATGAAAAAGAATACAGCTCTCTATGCCAATGGCCTAGAATTGAAATTGCCTGGTAATGAGACCATACGAGACCAAAAAAATCCAACTGCTTCTGATTCTCAAACCGAGGCAATGTTAGGAGGTAACTCAGGAAGAAGCTTGGGAAAAAATAACTCTATGTTAATATTAAGGGAAACTGGGTAAGGGTACAGAGGAACATTCTATATTGTCTTTGCAACTTTTCTGTAAATCTAAAATTATTTCAAAACTTAAGAGTTTATTAAAATAAAAAATCCAAACAACAAAAATAATGGCCTGAATTCTTTCTCAAACCTATTAAAATCCTGCTTGTTGTAGCTTTAAAGAAATTTCTAGACTTCTAAAACTCCTAGATTTCTGGATACTTCTAAACTCCCAGAACTTGATCAGCATGAAGCAGGCTACAAAAGCTGCATAATAGCCCCAAGGAAGAACAGAGTCTTCAAAACCTAATTCATCTATGCCCTTGAAAGATAACAGGCAAAGGAAATCTACCAGAGGACAAAGTCAGGAGTCAAATGAAGTATAGTGGGGAAGGGAGTTTCTCCCAGAGGATAGAAGAGAGACTGCGATATGGGCTAACCAAGAACTTACTCTATTGCCTTCACTGTCTTTACAACTTCTGCCTACAAAGATTTTATTGCTGCAATAGAACAGCAACTCGTTAAGTTTCCTATTCCTGCCTTTTCTAAATGGAAATTTTTATTGTGGTTATCCTATGCCAGCAATGTATAATGATGTATGCATGGAAATGGGAGTGGGGAATACAGATTAACTTGCCTTTTAGGTATCAGACTACGAGGCACATGGTAATATGCACACTATGATCTTATAGAGAGAACTACACATCACCCAGAGATCCTGGACTCTGAACTGGATATAATGACTAAACATATGGGATGAACAGGTATACTTCTATGGCTAGAGAGGTAAACTATAGTAGACTGTTAGTTGTCCCCAAATAACTGCTGTATCCTTCTGCCATAATAGGATTTGGGATAGGCCAGGCATATTTCCCAGTTTCTTATAATTTGATATAACAACACGACCAAATTCTGGCCAATGTGCACTGAAGTAGTGTGTACAATTTTCAGCCTTAATGAAAGCAGTAAGCCCTCCCCTTTTGTTCCTTTCCCCACTCCCACCAATAGGCAAAATGAGAGCAAAAATGCAAAATGAGAGCAGAGGCTAAAGCAGTTATCTCGGTTCACTGTAGGTCAAAAGACAGTATGAATCTGAGCCCATGGTGATATAGCTTTAGGTATCACACCAGTCCTATCACCTACTCAGTTTTATACCTATTGCAGCAATAGGACAAAGATCTCCATAAATAAACTTTCTTTAGCTTTTTCCCCAACTACCTTCTGGTGACCTCTGACCCAGAATACTAGTTAATTGACTATCATCCGATTTCTGTTAAGGCATTAATTGACCATTTGCAATGATATGGATGGAGCCAGAGTACTATGCTCAGCAAAATAACTCAGAGAAAGACAAATACCATATGATTTTACTCACATGTGGAATTTAAGAAACAAAACAAATATTCTAGAGGAAAAAAAGAGAGAGGAAAACCAAAAAACAGACTCTTAACTATAGAGAACTGATGGTTATAAGAAGAGAGCTGAGTAGGAGGAAAAGTTAAATAGGTGATGAGGATTAAGGAGTACACTTGTTGTGATGAGTAGTGGGTATTTTATGTGTTGAATCACTAAATTTTACACCTGAAATTAATATTACATTGTATGTTAACTGAAAATTAAATAAGAACTTTTTCAAAAAGGTAATAACTGAGGTGTTCCATAACAGTATAATAACCATTTTCCCCCCAACATAAAAAATTCTTCCCATGATGAGGAAGAGATTGTGAGCTGGTGACTGTTCTGTTGTTAGGTCTATCCTTTTTTGTTCAACCAGAAAATACCTCTAAAAGACTGATGTTCCTTGCATAGACATGTCAGGTTCACATCTTTTTCTTTTTACAGAGAGTGTGCCCACAGGCAAGGGGGTAAGGAGGTAGTGGCGTGGGGAGGGAGACAGAATCTTAAGCAGGCTCCACACCAGCATGGAGCCTCAAATGGGGCTCAATTTCATGACCCTGAGATCATGACCTGAGCTGAAATCAAGAGTTGGACCCTTAGCCAACTGAGCCACCCTGGTATCCTGGGTTCACATCCTTTTTACTGCTAGGCTAACTTTTCACACAAATAGGGTAAAAAAAATTCACAGGTAAAGAGAAGGAAAGAATTCACACCAAAATAACAGCCAACAAGAAACATCTGTTTAATGAGTTCTTCTATTCTTTGTCTAAGTATTGCAGATAAAAAAAAGCTAGGATGGGAGAGGTAATGAAATTACCAAAACAATTAGCAATGGCCAAATAATCTCTATGGAGTCTATAATCTACCATCACCAAAATACTTTAAATTCTATCTTTAGCATTCTCATAAATTGTACCTCCTCCACCAATTTTCCACAGGGAGTGTGTCAATGTAAGAAACACTGATCTAGTGCCATAGGCATTCTTTTTTTTTTTTTCCCTTAAGATTTGAGAGAAAAAGCATGAAGTGGGGAGGGGCAGAGGGAAAGGGAGTGTGACTCCCAGACTTGGGGCTCAATCCCAGGACCCTGAAATCATGATCTGAGCTGAAGGCAAATGCTTAAGTGGCTGAGCCACCAAGGTGCCTCTGCCATAAGGTTCTTTTTTTTTTTTCTTTCTTATTTATGATAGTCACACACAGAGAGAGAGAGAGAGAGGCAGAGACATAGGCAGAGGGAGAAGCAGGCTCCATGCACTGGGAGCCCGACGTGGGATTCAATCCCGGGTCTCCAGGATCGCACCCTGGGCCAAAGGCAGGCGCCAAACCACTGCACCACCCAGGGATCCCTGCCATAAGGTTTTTAAACCAACTTACGATGATGAATCATTTTCCTTAGGGTAATCTTCATTCAGCTCTGAACCAGATGATAACATTCTTTTTCTCTTTTCAGTCCTGTAGAGGACAAAGAAAAAAAGTTATTTATAAAAGCCATAATTTATATCATTAAGAAGTGTAAACCAACAAACTCAAGGACAAGAACCATGACTACTGCTGCCTAATTCTCTAAACCACATTTTGATTAATATACTGTATATGTGCATGCTCAGTATGTGTCACTGACATAAATTATAAATAAAACAATTACCTACTAAAAATATACTCTATACTTTCTTCTAACATACTTTACTAACTGCACAATCTCCTTTTTCTCAAAATACTTGTCTTCCTAAATGGCATAAAAGACACTTATTTATAAACAGGCAGAGCTAATGACTAAGAAAGAAAAAAAGTAAATCTTCCATACCTATTTTCTAATAACCCTGATCTAAGTGGTGTGGATGCAGATGTCAAAGAGGGAATTGTCCGGGTAACAGTTATTCCACTTCCTGTTGCAGTCTTAATTGATCCTCTACCTGGATTACCAAGAACTTTTCGAAATGGAATATCATCTTTAGTTTCCAAACTTCCTCTTTTTGAAGATGCCTGTAAGAGTAAAGTTTAACATAGCTAAATGTTCAAATTAATTGATATGCCTTTAGATCATTGATTCCAATGTGGAATCAATTTTATTTTATTTATTATTTTTTTAACAACTTTATTTTTTTTTTTTTTTTATTTATGATAGGCACACAGTGAGAGAGAGAGGCAGAGACACAGGCAGAGGGAGAAGCAGGCTCCATGCACCGGGAGCCCGATGTGGGACTCGATCCCGGGTCTCCAGGATCGTGCCCTGGGCCAAAGGCAGGCGCTAAACCGCTGCGCCACCCAGGGATCCCCTGGAATCAATTTTAAAAAATACAACTGGAAACCCATCTCCAGACATTCTAGCCTAATTGGCCTAGGCTGAGGCCCATTCTTTAGTTTTTTTTAAAAGCACTCCAGTGGAGTGTAATATACAATCTGTGTCAGAAGCTGAACTTGACACTTATTTTCTTCCAGCACGCCTATAAATTTAAAACTTCCACAATAAAACTAGAGGCAGAAAGGAATTTTCTTTGAATATTTGACTTGAAATAAAAAGACTCAGATACACAAGATATGATTTTAGTGATCAGGATAAAAATAAATCTTCAGAGAAAAAAATCCAGTATGATTATGATAAAGTGACATAAATGTGAGAAAAAGGAGCAACAATGACATTTGGTTGCCACAACTAAAATGCCAAGTCACAAATACCTCATATGACTTTTGATGGGATTCTAGTCTGGAGGAATGAAACCAGTATATGCAATGATGGGAAAAATGAAACGAAGAGTCAGTCCACTGGCAGAAGATGAATCAAAGCATTTATCTTAAAGACACAGCAAGAACATACAGGGTGAATATGACAATTTAAACATATTAGTTTGGGAAAAGCAATTTGGGAAACAGTGCTTTTGATCAGCTTTCTGCCAGTAAATTTTACTAGATTAAAAGCTATGTGATTTGTCTATGGGAGAAATTTCCAATTTCTTTCTTCTATAGAACTACATACAATGTTAGCATAGGAAAGAAAAAAATCTGATCATCTGAATAGTTTTTAAAAGTTATTTCCAAATGGGTAATACATTCTTTTTTTTTTTTAATTAATTTTTATTGGTGTTCAATTTACCAACATACAGAAAAACACCCAGTGCTCATCCCGTCAAGTGTCCGCCTCAGTGCCCGTCACCCATTCCCCTACCCCCCACCCCGCCCTCCTCCCCTTCCACCACCCCTAGTTCGTTTCCCAGAGTTAGGAAATGATCCCTGAAAGTATAGTCTTGGTAATACATTTTCAAGATTCAAATATCAAAATACTATTATAAAAGCCATTTCCTGTGATGTTTCAGTATCACCTACTACTACTATCCACCAAATTCTTTCAGTTCCCATTCTCTTGTCCCTTAGGAGTATTCTACTTTATGCAAATGCAAAGCAATTTAATTTTATCCTTTTTGTTACACAAGCAGTAGCAATATTATATGTATGTTGTATGTTTTGCATTTTTAAAAATTTTAACCATGACCTCTACTTAACAGAAATATCGCAGCTATTATATATACATAGAAATAATCAAATGTGGGCAGCTCCGGTGGCGCAGCGGTTTGGCGCCGCCTGCAGCCCAGGGCGTGGTCCTGGAGACCCTGGATCAAGTCCCACATCAGGCTCTTTGTATGATGCCTGCTTCTCCCTCTGCCTGTGTCTCTGCCTCTCTCTCTCTCTCTGTGCTATCATGAATAAATAAAATCTTTAAAAAAAAATAATCAAATGTTTCAGAAATACTTATCTTTACTATGTATAATATCTCCTTTAATATTTTATATTCTGTTCTTTTTTAATTTAATCCCAGTTATGACCCATAACATTGATTTTACAATCCCGTTGATAAGAATCATTTTTGTGAGAGTATAAATATTTGTTTCTGCTTTATATGATAACATTTATACATCTAAATATGGTAACAGGGATCCCTGGGTGGTGCAGCGGTTTGGCGCCTGCCTTTGGCCCAGGGTGCGATCCTGGAGACCCTGGATCGAATCCCACATCGGGCTCCCGGTGCATGGAGCCTGCTTCTCCCTCTGCCTGTGTCTCTGCCTCTCTTTCTCTCTGTGACTATCATAAATAAATTAAAAAAAAAAAAAAAGAAACTTAAAAAAATAAATAAAATAAATATGGTACAGTTTAAATTTCTCCCCATAGATGAATCTCAAAGTAATTACACTGAGTGAAAAAAGTAGACCAAAAAGGAAATAATAATAATAATAATAAATAATGATTTCATTTATTTAAAACCTAGAAAATGCAAACTAATCTATAGTGACAGAAAGCAAACCAGTTGAGGTTTAGGGATAGGGGCCAGAGAGAAAGCAGGAAGGAAGAATTTCAAAGGATGAGGAAACTTTTAAGGGTTATAGTTATGATCACTTGGTTGATTACAGTGATGATTTTAGAGGTATATACATAAGTCAAAACATATCAAATTGTATACTTCTACTATGTGCAGTTTATTTTTTATTTTTTTTAAATTTTATTTATTCATAGAGACAGAGATAGAGATAGAGAGAGAGAGAGGCAGAGACACAGGCAGAGGGAGAAGCAGGCTCCGTGAAGAGAGCCTGACATGGGACTCAATCCAGGGTCTCCAGGATCATGCCCTGGGCTGCAGGCGGCACTAAACCGCTGCGCCACCAGGGCTGCCCCTATGTGCAGTTTAGAGCATATCAATTACATCTGAATTTAAAACATGAAAAACACCCCACAACCTATTAAAAAAAATAAAATAAAATCTTATTCATCGGTTAGTCCAGCAAATGGACTAAGTAATCATCTCTCTGCATAGCCAAATAGAATTCATCAGTTTACTTATAAAATAGTTTCAAAGTTTTTCTTACTTTATGCCTGGTTTCCCTTAAAAAAAAAAAAAATTTATTTATTTATTCATGATAGACATGGGGAGGGGGGCGGTGCAGAGACACAGGAGGAGGGAGAAGCAGGCTCCATGTCAGGAGCCCAACGTGGGACTTGATCCCGGGACTCCAGGATCAAGCCCTGGGCCAAAGGCCAGCGCCAAACCACTGAGCCACCCAGGGGATCCCCCTGCCTGGTTTCCCTTTATAAGATAAATTTTCAAAGACATAGCACTGCTAAGTTGCAAAAGTGTAAAGCAAGTCTCATGGCTGTCAGAATATTTATGAAAGAAAATATTTAAAAAGCAAATGGAAAATCTTAACTAAAAGTCTGGTATCATATAGTGTAGGGGTAAAGTTCATAATGCACAACAGACCCAAAAGGCATCACAGACATAATAGGAGTAAACACTTATAGCATTGTTAGTATATGGTATTGTGGGCTAATAACACTTTTACATGCATTATCTCTATCTCACATAAAACCCTTAAAATATTATTGCTATCTCAATTTTACAGATGGAGAGTGAGGCTCAGGATACTCAAGGAACTTCTTCAATGACCCACAACTACTAAGTAGCAGCATCCAATCTCAAACCCACATCTAACTCCAAAGCTATGCTTTTAAAAACTACACTTTACTATGGTCCATAATGAATACCATGAGATGTAGAGTATAAGCTACATTGTGTTCAATAAATCTAAGAAGAATAGTATGTGATAAATTTTGAAAAGATTTCATAATAATAGATTATAACTTTTTTTAAAAGCTAGAAAGATTCAAATGAACATACCTGATTGTCTGAGTAAGAAAGCTGCCTGTTGGTTTCCTTCTGTGAAGTCCTGCTGCCCAGAATAGCTCCAAAACTACCAGACCCCTGAGAAGGTTTCATGGCTGGTGGGGGGGAAAATAAATAAATCCCAAGCCGTTTACTTTAATAGAGTTTAATCATCATTATAGAATACTGAAAAAACAGAAGCGTAAAAAAATGAAAGTGCTTATCAACCAATTCTGAAAGTTTACCAGATATATATAGCAATTTAAATTCAGAGCTAGAATCTCAAGCAAAAAATGAAATAATATGCAAAAACTTGGGAAGACGTAAAAGAAACATAAATTTTTAAATGTAAATGCTACAAATTCTCCCACATAAATATTTGGTAATTAACACTACTAAAAAGTTGGTCACTGTGTGTCTATGACATGAACAGTGACACTGGATGCCAAGGAAACATGTCAGAATCAGAGACAGATATACTTCCAATAACCTATACTCCAAAGCATCCTCTATTAAGTTCAGCAAGCAGCATAAATGGCTTCTATTCCAAAGAAATCAATGCTAATTTAAAACATGTAAGGTACTGTAGAAGCATCAATTTGTATATACTTTTTTTGATTCATACTTTTTAAAGATTTATTCATTCATGAGAGAGAGAGAGAGAGAGAGAGAGGAGAGAGAGAGAGGGAGGGAGGGAGGGAGAGAGGCAGAGACACAGGCAGAGGGAGAAGCAGGCTCCATGCAGGGAGCCCAACATGGGACTCGATCCCAGGTCACCAGGATCACACTCTGGGCTGAAGGCAGCACTAAACTGCTGAGCCACCAGGGCTGCCCTGGTATATACTTTTAAAGAGTATTTTATACTTTAGTCAATTTCCCTCTAATTATTTGAAATGAACATTTTAAATTCTTTTAATTTTTAAAAAATGCAAACAATACTGAACATTCATTCTTTCACCTATCTTCTTGAACTAATAAAATTATTTCTGAGGACAGGAATTCTAAGAACTCCTTTTTTTTAAACAAAGATTTTTTTATTTATTCATGAGAGACAGAGAGAGAGAGAGAGAGAGAGAGGCAGAGACACAGACAGAGGGAGAAGCAGGCTCCATGCAAGGAGCCCGACATGGGACTCGATCCCAGGTCTCCAGGATCACACCCTGGGCCGAAGGCAGCGCTAAACTGCTAAGCCACCCGGCTGCCCTAAGAACTCCTTAGAATAAAAATTTCTTTTTTTTTTTTTTTTTAATTTTTTTTATTATTATTTATTTATGATAGTCATACAGAGAGAGGCAGAGACAAGGCAGAGACAAGGCAGAGACACAGGCAGAGGGAGAAGCAGGCTCCATGCAGGGAGCCCGACGTGGGACTCGATCCCGGGTCTCCAGGATCGCGCCCTGGGCCAAAGGCAGGCGCCAAACCGCTGCGCCACCCAGGGATCCCAGAATAAAAATTTCTAAAGGATGTACAGTTTTAAACTAAAATGGTATTATCACTTATTCCTCCAAAAAATATCTCGCAGTTCCTACCCAGTATTTGACACTATTGTGGTTCCCCTCACACTACTTGCCAATGTGATACCAAAAATTTAATTACTGGTGATGTTGAGATTTTTTTCATGTGTAAGAGCCATCTGTTTACTTCCTGAATTTCCTATATGCAGTTTCTATTTCTCTACTAGATGGTCTTTTTCATACTGATTTAGAAAGTACACTTTTGTATATTAGCAACATTAACACTATCACTGTGACTAATATTTTCTTTTTTTTTTTACTCTTGCCACAGATCGCTTAAATTTTTTACACAGTACAAATTATTAATCTTTTTTTACTGAATGATTTTTATGTCATACTCAGAAAGTTCTATTCCATCCAGATATTACATTAAAATCCACTCTCCCTCTTTAATAAAGCTTTTATCATTTTATGTTCAAATCCCTGATCAATGTAAAATCTTTTTTTTTTTTTGAAGATTTATCTATTTTAGAGAGAGAGGATGTGGAAAAGAGGGAGAGGATCTCAAGCTCACTACCCACTGAGTGAGGAGCCCCATGTGGGGCTCGATCTCACAACCCTGAGATCATGACCTGAACCAAAACCAAGAGTTGGATGCTCAACCAACTAAGCCACCCAGGAGCCCAAATGTAAAATCTACTTAGATGAATGGAGTGGAATAAGGGAGCCAGCTTTACTCTTCTTAAATGGTTAGTTGTCTTGACAGATAACACTTATATCAAATTTTAGTCTCTTTTCCACTGATCAGAAATGCCACACACTATATAATAAATGCATTATACTTTTCGAAGTATTTTTACATTCATTATCCTACTCTGGTCTCTGTAAAGTTTATATTATCACTTCGGGGCAGCCAAGGCAACTAAACCCAAAAGATTAAAACAACTAGCCTAAGAGCATAAAACAAGTCACTGCTATTCTTAATTACTATCATATGTCAGTCATGCTTTATATTTATGAGTTCTTATTCTTTAATAAGCCCTGAAATTAAGGTGATATAACCCTTCATTTTAGTGATGAGGAACCTGAAATTTAATCATTAAGTGCTATATTGAAATAAGTAAAGGTAGGATTCAAATCTAAATCTGTTTAGGTCCAAAACTCCTATTTTTCTATTTATCATGTTGTTCAGATTCAAACTTGGGTCCCTAGACGATCTGCTGTGGTTTCCATTCCAATATATATAGACATGCTTTTCTTATACATCAATTCTTAAAACAGTGGTTCAATTAAAATGATGGGTATGATGGAATGAAACAAAAAGAGAAATATAGACATAGTCCCTGACATATTCTAAAAAACGTTAACAGTATTCAATTCCTTGTTTCTAAAATTCAACAGTTATTTAATAAATTGACATAGCTCAGATTTGGTAACATGAACACATTGAGTAGGTACTAAATGGCACACAATCATAATTTTTTTTTCATTTTACAAGGAAAATAGCACATCAAATAGATCTATTAAATATAAGCAAAGTAGCACTGCTACATCCTCATTTTCTAATATTTTTATATTTAAGAAGCCCAATTTAAAGTCTGTCAACTCTAAAGTATTAGTAATAAATTTTTGATAATAATAGAGCTGGATACTAACAGTAATAACAGAAAACTTCTTTTAAGCACTAGATTATTCCTTAAAAAGATCTATAACATTTTTTAAAAAATCAAAACATTTTAAATAAAAAGGATTAGGAAGGGACAGGGGAATCTGATAATATTGTTTATGATTTTCTATAGCACTTGCTGTCTTCACAGTAAGACTAAAACCATGGAGTAAGTTTCACATAGACAAAGACAAGTATCTAAGATTTATATAACAAGGTAACTCTTCCCAATCATAATTTAAATCTTCCTCCTTTGCTAGCCATATTCTTTTGTGGAATCCTTAGGGTTTTCTCATATAGTATCATATCATCTGAGAAGAGATAATTTTACTTCTTCCTCTTTTTTTTCTTTAAAGTAAGCTCTACACCTAATGTGGGGCTTAAACTCATGACCCAGAGATCAAGAGCTGCATGCACTCCAGACTGAGCCAACCAGGGACCTCCTACTTCTTCCTAATTTGGATGCACTTCATTTCTATTTCTTGCCCAAGTGCTCTCGCTAGGACTTCTAGTATTATGTGGGATAGCAGGAAAAGGCATTCTTGCCTTGTTCCTGATCTTAAAGAAAAATCTTTCAGTTTTTCATTGCTGAGTATGTTAGCAATGTATGTGGCTTTTCATCTACATGTGGGCTTTTCATCTACAGCTTTTATTGGGTTAAGGTAATGTCCTTCTATTCCTAGTTTCTTGGATGTTTTTATCATGAAAGGGTTTTGAATTTTATCAAATGCTTTCTCTGCATGTGGCTTTTGTCCTTCATTCACTCATTTGGTGTATCACATGGATTTTTTCCTATCTCGAACCATCCTTTCATTTCAGAAATAAATTCCACCTGGTCATGGTACATAATACTTCTTTAATTTTTTTTTTTTTAAGATTTATTTGACAGAGAGAGAGAGCGAGCGAGCACGTGCACGTACAAGCAGGGGGAGTGGCAGGCAAAGGGAGAGGGAGAAACAAGCTCCCCACCTAGCAGGGAGTCTTATGGGGGATTTTGATCGCAGGACCGTGGGATCATGACCTGAGCTGAAGGCAGATGCTTAACTGCCTGAGGCAACCAGGCACCCCTATACTCCTTCTTAAAAATATTTTATTTATTTGAGAGCGACAGAGGAAGGAGGGGGAGAGGGAGAGAAATAAGCAGTCTCCATGCTGAATGCCAAGCCTGATGCAGGGCTCAATCATAATGTGAGTCAAAACCAAGAGTGGGATGCTTAACTGACTGAGCCACCCAGGTATCCCGGTATATAATCCTTTAAATGTGCCGTGGAATTCAGTCTGCCAGTGCTTTGCTGGAGATTTGGGTATCAATATTCACCAGGGACATGGTCTACTATCTATTATATTCTTTTTTTAAAAAAGATTTTATTTATTTATTTATTCATGAGAGATGCAGAGAGAGAGAGGCAGAGACACAGGCGCAGGAAGAAGCAGGCTCCTCACAGGGAGCCCAACATGGGACTCGATCCTGGGACCAGGATCACACCCTGAACCAAAGGCAGAGACGCTCAACCGCTGAGCCAACGTTATATTCTTTTATAACAGTTAATAGCAAACCCTGAGTAGATTTGTGCTCACCTGCATGAAGTCTGTTTTGATGTACTGCATCTAGAAACAACCTCATTTCCTCTGCATCCTTACTTGGCACTTTGTCAATAGACAAAAAGCTGTTATCTTGTAGAGTTAACATTAGGCGGCTTTGTTTTGCTCCACTGGGTCGAAGCACCACATTTTTAATGTTATGACTTAGCTAATCAACACAAAAGGAAAATTATGTTATTGTTAAAAATATAGGGTGACAAAGTATAACAAGTTATACAAGCAATACTAAACTTCATGCTTGCTAAATTTTATTTCTTAGTCTTTCCCATATTAATTTAGAGTTTTTTCCTTCCAACCAAAAAGAATTCCCATTTCTTGATACACTTAAGTCAAAGATTTCACTTTTAGGAAAGGCAAACATCTACTATTAAAACTTATTTACAAAGTAACCCTACCACTGTTGATTTTATGGTAGGGAATTGCATATTTTCAGGTATAGTTATAAAGCTATAAAAATTAGTGAGTTAATTTATAGAGCTGGGATGCCTGGGTGGCTCAGCAGTTGAGCGCCTGCCTTTGGCCCAGGGTGTGATCCTGGAGTCCCGAGATCAAGTCCCACATCGGGCTCCCTGCATGGAGCCTGCTTCTCTCTCTGCCTATGTCTCTGCCTCCCTCTCTGTGTGTCTCTCATGAATAAATAAAATCTCAAAAAAAAAAAAAATTACAGAGCCTAGATGGTTACACCAGTGCTAGCTTAGAAAGCCATATTGTGTTACAGACTTTCTTTTTCTTCACTCTCCCCCACCTTTTTTTTTAAACAAAAGCTTGTGTAATATTCTGGCAATTGGTTTGGGTAGCTGTAAATTTTTTTTACTTAAAAAATTTTATTTATTTATTTATTTATTCATGAGAGATACACAGAGAGAGAGAGACAGAGGTAGAGACATAGGCAGAGGGAGAAGCGGGCTCCATATGCAGGGAGCCCGATGCGGGACCCGATCCCAGGACTCCAGGATCACACCCTGAGCTGAAGGCAGACGCTCAACTGCTCAGCCACCCAGGCATCCCAGGTAGCTATAATTTAAAAGGATTTCTTAACCCAAACGATCATCCTCAAAAGGATTCCAATTCTTTTTTTTTTTTTTTTTTTTTAGGATTCCAATTCTTAAAAACACATCAAAATGAACCTTTATCAATAGAAGACATCTTTCTTCATTTCTGTCTATACACACACACACACACACACATATATATTTTTATTTTTAACTAATCTCTACACCCAGTATGGGGCTCAAACTTATAGCCCCAAGTTCAAGAGTTGCTTGCTCTACCCACTGAGCAGCCAGGTGCACCCATCTTTTTTTTTCTTTTTTAAGTGTCTAAGCAGGCTCATTTAACTTTCATTCACCCATGAAGATCATAAGCACTCTAGAAACTAATTTAGCTTACTTTTTCCATTCCCAAAAATTGGTTCAATAATTTGTCTTATACTCTTCCAGACTCTGGATATGTGCTATGAAGTGATAACTTTTATTTTCTCTTGGCCAAAATTTTTCCAAGACCAAATTAATAAATCTTGCAGTTTACTACCTAAGTAATTCTTGCCAACTAGGCATCTTTATTCTCTAATGTTCTCCCTCAGCAGGAGTATACAAAGGTTTCAAAAGCCGCTTTTTGCTGAAAACATACCCTTTAAATATTATAAAGGAAGAATAGCTTTTTTTTTTTTTTAAGATTTTACTTATTTATTTATTCATGAGAGACCCAGAAGGAGAGGCAGAGACATAGGGAAAGGGAGAAGCAGGCTCCTTCTATCTTCTATCTATCGAAGGAGCCCAATATGGGATTTGATCCCTCGGCCGGGATCATGCCCTGAGACAAAGGCAGATGCTCAACCGAGGAGTCACCCAGGTATCCCGAAAGAACAACTTTTTATAATTTTTTTAAACTAGAATTGATCTTTGTCAATTTTTAGAGAATGAAAATTAATTTTATCAGATTAATTTATATTCAATTTAAAATGATATATATATATTCAAAGTAGGTCTTAAATCTATGTTCTTGAGTAAAAATTCTATCACAAAACACAATAAACAGTATCAGAAGCTTTAACTGCGAAATATTTAAACAAGGAGTTTAGCATGCAAAAGGAAAAGAGATCACATAACAACACTATTTCAGTCAATATACCACTTTTTATTTTTTTATTTATTTTTTTTTTTAATTTTATTTATTTATGATAGGCACACAGTGAGAGAGAGAGAAGCAGAGACACAGGCAGAGGGAGAAGCAGGCTCCATGCACCGGGAGCCCGACGTGGGATTCGATCCCGGGTCTCCAGGATCGCGCCCTGGGCCAAAGGCAGGCGCCAAACCGCTGCGCCACCCAGGGATCCCAATATACCACTTTTTAAAAATGAAAGTTAAATACATAAGACAAAAAGCTTGTTCATTATCAAACAAGATGAAAGAATAATCTTGAACTTGAGGTCTTCAACTGATAATTTTATTAACTACCGTACGGTGAGGCCTTCCATCTTTTCTCTAAGTCCAGAAGACCTCTCTCATGGAGTTCCAGTCCTGCTTACCTAACACTTACTAGATACTGACATCTGAATGCTTGATACCTCAAACAACTCATCTCTCTATCCTCCCACCCTAGTTCTTCCCCTCTGCTCCCCACTAAGACATGAAAGGCATTGTCATCCACTCAGAAACCAGTGTCTTTCTTTCTCACTTCCCTAAATCTAATGAGTCAAGTCTTCTTTTAATCTCTTCCAATATATCCTTTTCTCCTCTTGCTTCTTCCTACTGTCTTTTCCTTTGATTACGACTCTTATTCTTCATCTAATAACCCACAATAACCTCCTATATGTCCTCCTCTCCCACTATCTCTTGAAATAGTCATCTGCCTAGCCCCTAAGTGAATCTGAACTTGAGATTCTTGGCTCCTTAGACTCTAAGGTCCTCTTAGTATGACAAACAAGATCTGGTTCCTATCCAGCTCTTCAGCCTCTACTTCTGCCACGCACTCCTTACTGTCCATTTATTTTAAAATAATGTTCTGGTTTTCTGAGAGTTGATTTACACTTCCACGTGTTTGTCCATGGACAGAAATCACCTCTGCCCTACCTTCACTGTGCTTGGCAAACTCCTACTTATCCTCTAAATGCTCAGGACCAAACCATTCTTCTTTGTATTACTTCAGTGTCTCTGAAATATTTTTACATCTGGAAATGCTTCTGATTATGCTTAAGTTTGAGAAGAAAAGCATCTCGCTTAGCACTGTATTATTAGCACTTAGTATACAGTATCCGTCATGGTTATCTGTAGATAGTTAACAAAATAAATGCTGAATGCATACTGATCTAGAACTGAGATAAGGCTGGAATCACAGCAGAATCCTCATGCTCCTCAACACCTATGTTTGCTTAAATATTTAAATATTTACTGACTGCTAATTTGGGTTGAGGAGTAAGAAATTGAATCTCTATTTGAAAATGAATCTTTCTTTCATTGAGATGAGCAATTATAGATACACGTAGGTGGCAGAAACTACTATTGTTTCTATTGCCCCTGTCACCACTTCCAATCTATTTAAGATGATCTCTGATATACAAAATCATAAGCAATTCATTTTCACAGTTCAAAAGCAAGGAGAAATGGAAATTTTACTCCAGCTCTAGGATTCTCAAGCATAAAGCTTCATAAATTGTTATTCACTAGAGTTTTTCAGTTTAGAATTATACTTTTGTATTATCTAATTAACAAATACAGAATTTTAAAGTGCAGAAAAATATGGTTTACTTTCTTAAATTCAAATTATGTCAAGATGAGTAGTTCTTAGCTGCACAGAATAGACAGTACAGAGGTAAAAACAAAATTAACTATTTTTTGCAGTGATAAAATAATGAAATTATTCAAAAGCTTGTAGTCAGAAAACAGCAGTAAGAATGACCTTGAATAATCATCCTTGAATGGCCCATACCACAACCCTTGGCAGAATTATTTAGAAAGTATTTGGTTTTAGAAGATACTAATAAGTCCTACTAAAAGTTAATACTACACAGTGATGAATCTATCATATACTAAGGAAAGAAGAGAATAACTAAAGTTATCCTAATGTGGTTTTTAAAATAGCTTTGACAGAAATAGTATTCAAACTCAGTTCTTCCCTGCTTCTTCTCAGTTGTTTTTTTTTTTTCAATAATGGTGACTACTTCCCACTATTTATTATATACCATTAATGATGCTGTTGAATAATTTATAAAATATGCACACAAAACTATCAATGTCCTGGAAATAAAAAGAATGTTAATCTCAGAGGAAGGCTACCATTACACTTACTATGGTACAAGGAGGCTATTCACTAAAGGTTATGATTCAAGATCTATTCCACATCAAAATTTGGTAATACCTGAAATATCCTTGGGATTCCTCCAGTATTGTAGTGAACTACTAGGCTGACTTTATTCTCTTTTTCCACAATTTCAAAGGACCCTTCTTTCCATTTTGTAATTCCAGTCTGCATGCTTCGAATTCTGATAGGACCGTGTATCTTCAGAGGAGACATTCTTTAAAAATAAATTGCTTCTAGCCAAATTAAAAAGCAAAAATACACCTTCACCTGACAGATTCTAAGGAAGAAAAATAAAATAGTAAGTTACAATTTACTAAAATAAGAGTGATTAAGAGTTTGAAAGAGCATTTAATAAACCATGTTATGTCCTTTTCTCTATTTCAATAAACCACTTTTTATTAAGCATCTTCGAAGGCCTTGATTAGCTGATAGGCACAAGAAAGACAACTAAATGTCACTGAATGTCCTTGACTACTAAATCTATCCACCTTTTATTTCTTCTGTACATGTTCCCTTCTTTGCCATATGTCCAGTATCTATGCCCTACTAGTGTTTAAATTTTGCACTATGCATCATTAACAGACTGCTGCCACTAAAGGCATATCAATCAGGAATATTGAAGATTCCACTGTCAATGCCCACATGTCAAATGCCCACAGCAATATAACCAACTTGTATCTTCCTTCATGAATGCTAAAAGGTCTTGAGTTTCAAATTTAGTTAAATATTTTCAGTCCGCTGACTCCATTTCTTAAAATGGAGTTCCTCTCAAAATATCAAATCATGTTACAAAACAATTCCTTCTGCCAGTCAGTAGTCTAAGCATCTCCATGTATAAGTATAAAAGATACTAAATGAATTAAAATATTGTAATAATCAAATTAGTTTAACTTCCAGAATTATACTGAGAAAGTTATTCTCTAGGTAAAACAGAAAAAACCTCTCTTCCTAAGAACCACCTAGCACTTATGTTTGATATTACTATAAAGTGAAAAGAATCCTTACCAATTTTCTTTGACAAATACTCAAATTTCTGAATGAACTTCTAAATACTTAAAAATTACTTCTAGTAATAATAGAATATTTAAGACTTTCAAACTAGTTTGCCAAATGTCAGCAAGTAAATACAATTATAATAGCAAAGAACATTAGTGTTGTTATGTACATATATACACACAATCATCTAAAACAAATTTTATTTATACTCTTTTCAAATTTCTAAAAACATTGCTAATAGATTCTTGCTTATAATTTTAGAAATTAAAAATCATCAGACTTTGCCTCTGCCTAAACAACTCAACTAGAAAAGCTTTAAAAATGTAGTATACAAAAGAAAAAATACAGGAGGCCTAGCTATCAGGAGCCAGCTGTCCCTAATTTATAACTTCCCTTTCTAACTATTAGTTTTCTCAATTGTATATAGGAACAGCAAATGTTATAGTGTTGCAAAACTAAATGAAATAACACACATTAGGCACCCAACAGACAAAAGCTTTAATATGAATGAAATTAGTGTCCACTTTCTGAATTTACTCCTCACCTGCAACCCCATTCCTCCAAAGACCTCCAATTAAATAAGCTGTTAACAGGGATTAAGCTCAACTGCGTAGAGGGACCATGCAGGTGACATGACTTAAGCAAGAAAAACTGCTACTGAAATCTAATTTTACCATGCAGAATTAGTCAACCCAGGTATTGTCAGACCATCTAACTTTTCAAGAAAATGAGTTCCAAATATTTATGTAAAACTGCCCACTTTAAATTATGAGCAAGGAATTCAAATTTATTTTTAAAAGCAACAAATCAAGCAAAACCCACCTACAGGCAGGATATAGGCAGGATAGAGCCTGGGGGCCCTTAGTTTGAGGTCTCGTGGTATTAGATAGCAAATAACTGGGAATAAAATTTAAAAGAGATGTTGAAAACACTTTGAATAGTTAAAAGGTGTTAGGCATTTTATGTCTCCTTTACTATTCACTCATTTCATCAAATTTCCTGAATACCTACTTTGGCCAGATTTATTAATTTTTTTTAAAGATTTTATTTATTGGGGAGGGGGGGAGAGAGAAAACAAGCAAGGGAAGAAGGAGAGGGTGAGGGAGAAGCAGGCTCAAGCAGGCTCTCTGCTGAGCAGGGAGCCCAACACAGGACTCAATCCCAGGATTCTGGGAGCACGACCTGAGTCAAAGGCCGACACTTAACCAACTGAGCCACTCAGGCACCCCGGCCAGATTTATATGGTATAATTTACTAGGTTTATGAACCCATCAAAGTAACAGAGCCCACTACTGTTTACAGATCTGTTACCATGGCACTGCTCAAACTAGTAACTACAGAATTTTGGACCAAAAATGTGTGGTTTGTAATACTTTTCTTGCAATTAATAATTTGATGCTTCAATGTTTGGATGTGTCCTTAGACTTTTCCACTCTGCCCTTAGACTTTTTTCCTGTCTCAGCATTGCCAAGACTGTGACCCCTCTCCTACCCCAGTTGCCCATCCAGAAACACAAGAGTTATCTTTGATTTTTTTCAATTACTAGTATTATATTGGAAATGAAGATCACGGTAGAGTCCCATCAATTCTACCTCTATATACCTCTCAGACATTTTTATAATGAACTGTAGGTCAAACCACATCACTCTCCTTAATACCATTCAACAGCTCCCCACTGCCCTCACAATAAAATCTAGACTCATTAAAATGACATTAAACAACTTTCATGATCCAGGCTTTACTTACCTATCCCAAAGCCCTTCAAATCCAGTCATCTAAACTATTTATAATGTCCCCCCAAAAGTCCTATGTTCTCATCCCACTATACCTTTGCATGGTGCACTATGGTTTATCTCTGGAGAATCTGTATGTACTCTCCTTATCCCCCCAAAGGACCCTTGATTTCTTCTCTTGGCTATAAAATCAAGGCTCAGCTTAGATGCTATCTTCCTTAAGAAGCCTTTCGAGCTACCTTTCACTTTTTCTCTCACCCCATATCCAGACTGAGACTGCTTCATGCTTCTGCAGTCTCTGTTGTACCCTGTGCTTACCTCTAGTATAACATTGTATCATAAACTGTTCACTTTTTTGTCTCTATTTACACTTTGCTATTTGAAGACAGGGAATATGTTCTTTAAACTCTGAAACCCCAATTTATGACAATGTCTGACACAGAAGAAATACTTATTATTCAAGAATAACGAACAAATCAGCCCTATCAATTCTATTCAATTTGCTATTAAAATATACAACAGCAGATACTGAAACTGTAAATCTCTCTTATATGGCCAATATAGAATTATATTTACTAAGTTCTTTTTTTTAATTTACTAAGTTCTTTATAAAAGTATCACTATGCGCTGTACTGCATAAAACTCATCTTTTGAACACTGCATCTAAGCCTTTTCTATGTGCATCTGAATTTCTCTACTAAATGCAAAACTGTCCTTGTATCTTACCGAAATTCAAGGAAAGAAAAATCATTTGTGGAAGACTAAGAATTAATACAGTTACAGAATGCATTAAAACAAAAACGTAGGTAAACTTGCTTAAACTGGGATTCGTATTATTCATTGCTTAATGAAGAAACTCCAAGTTAAGAGTTCTGTCAGATTTCCTCACTTTTCGTTATATGTCACTACAGGTCAGGGTGCCAAATTAAAAGATAATATAAAACTCTATTATCTTGGTGCTTTCTTAACAAACCAAAAGTTTGTTAAGCCTTGAATTCCTCTAACAAAATATATTTCTAAAAATTATTTTAACAAAAGTGGAGGTGAAGATTTCAAAGTTCATTAAAGCATATGAGAAATAAAAAAACTATTGGTTACTTCTGTTTCTATATATAATTATTCTCTGTATGATTCTCAAACATTTTGATGCAAAATTTTAAGTATATGAAATTTTACTTCAGATACCAAACATTTCCTTAACCATTTCTACTAGCAATCCCTCTTTCCTTTAAGAAAAAAACAACCCTAAAAGGTACAGGATATAAAATTTGTAGAAGCAACAGAACTTTTTCTTAATCTCTCAATTTAGTCCATTCCTGGTCTTGTCCTAAATAAATTACTATATCTACTTTTATTTTTTTTATTTATTTTTTTACTATATCTACTTTTATACATTCATCATATTATCAAGGTTTGCTCCATCCAGTTAAAAGAAAAAAAAAAAAAACAAAACTAAGTTTCTTTTTCAGTGTGTAGCATGATCCTGTGGTAACAGTTAAACTTTCTATTAATCTAGGACAATGAGAAGCTTTCTTTGAATTCTATAATGCTAATTCCCTACCAAAGCAACATTACTAAGACAAGGTGTAAAAAAAAAACAAATTATTTTTTATTTTTTTAATAACAAATTATTTAAGTATGTCCAAAGAGATTCCTCTTTCCCTTTTTCACTATTAAAATTACTGTTCAACTTTGAGCATTCTATGAAAGCTTAATCAATATTGACAAAAGTGTTTCTGTACCCTGTACAGTTATTTAAATGCACACCTTTTAGGTACTGCTCTGAAGACATCCTTATCTATAGGGTGTTCTGCATTAAGCAAGCATGCTAAAACAAAATTACTACAAAAATAGAAGAAAATTGTTAATTCTTGCTAATTTGCATAGTCTTGGAAAAAATATACCCAAAATAAAAAATTACTTACTTTTCAGTGACTTTTACTGAAAAACCCTATGTAATAACAATTCACCTTTATTCTGATCCTTGTGCCAAAGGCAATGCACTCTTCTTGGGGAACTACTCATATTTTGCAGCTATGCCAGTTCTCCGGGAAGCCATCAACTCAGCTAAAGGAAATATAAGTGTGCCTTTTTAAAAGAATCCAATTTACAAAATTAAAATAAAAAAAAAGAAGAAGAAAGCAATCATTTACACAAGATGAACTCTTTTTATTTAAAAACCACAAGTTACCTTACTGAAAACATTTAAAATATGACAACACTCAAGATACATATATACGCAATCAATAGAACTTTAGGGATGTATCTGCTGTACAAATGAGGGACTTGAGGCTTCTACCTTATCCATTTGTGTCTTGGTATATTTATTCCTGCGACATTTTGAAATTAAGACAACAGTGAAAAAGAGTATATTCTTTGTTAACTCTATAAACATTGTTACATAATGATGTCTTAAATCCTAAAATACCATTTCCATGATGTACTGATACAAATTTCGAAAGGTGAGTAAATTTGGAGTTTTTATTTTTCTTTCAATACTAACTTTATGGATGTTTCTCAAATTTAGCCTCCCTAAGCCCCAACTTTCCATAAAGTTCTACCCAAACATCTTTCACTGCCCCCTTGAATGCTATAAAATCAACTTTAAACTCATTCCTTCACTTAGTAAAAAAATGACTGAGTTACTTTAATTTGATGGCACTGTGGAAAGAATACAAGTGTGAAGATGATACAGTCCACATCCTCCTTATGAGGATCCCACATTTCTCTACATTTTCCTCCCACTATCATTCAGACAAAAAATTTTAGAACCATCTTTACCCTCATTCTCGTTCATCTAAAATCCAGCCTTTTTATAGCTGCTGATTCAGAAACTCATTTTGCCATCACTCCCATCTAATATTTATTATGCAACATTTACTAAACATAGTGCTAAGAGCCATGCTGCATTATCTCATTTAATTTTCCCAATAACCTTACAGGGATTATCATCTCTAGTTTACAGATTAGGAAACTGAGGTTTAGAGAGATTAAGTTAATTTATTCACAGTTACAAAATTCATTAAGAGACAAAAGTAAATCTAACACCAGAACATGTTTTTAACCACTACCACACTGTAACCTCATTAATGATTTGCAGCAACAATCACTTTCCAGTCTCCATTCTTGCACAATGTTTCCATTCAACGAATCCTCTACCTTATAATACCCT
Source organism: Vulpes lagopus (assembly GCF_018345385.1). Lineage (NCBI taxonomy): Eukaryota > Metazoa > Chordata > Mammalia > Carnivora > Canidae > Vulpes > Vulpes lagopus. Next base: position 25,290,558 of record NC_054845.1, read on the forward strand.
TTCTAAGGAACTACTCTCTTACCAAGTTAAGTATGCACTTTGTCTCCTTAACTTTCTAAGTGAGGAGCAGGGCAGGTATCTATCTTATCTTCTCTTGTACAACAAAAATACAAGCACTTAGCAAGTGCGAAATACTTGTTATTGGAGTCCATTCCCATCTTTTTAAAATTTTACTGTGGTAAGAATACTTAATACAAGATCTGCCCTCTTAACAAAACTTTAAGTGTACAATGCTTTATTGTTAACTATAGGTACAATGCTGTACAGCATACCTCTAGAATATTTTCATCTCAACTGAAACGTTCTCTCAAAACGTTTTTTACAATCAGCTTTTTAACAGCTCATCACTATGCATAAAATAAATCCAAATGCCTTTCTGTGTTTGGCCCTCATATACTTCCTGTATTTATTTCCTATTTTTATTTTTTATTTTTTATTTTTTTTTAAGATTTTATTTATTCATGACAGAGAGAGTGAGAGAGAGAGAGAGAGAGAGGCAGGCAGAGGGAGAAGCAGGCTCCGTGCAGGGAGCCTGATGTGGGACTCGATCCCCGGTCTCCAGGATCACACTCCGGGCTGAAGGCGGTGCTAAACCGCTGGGCCACCGGGGCTGCCCCTATTTCCTATTTTTTTTTTTTTTAATTTTTTATTTATTTATGATAGTCACAGAGAGAGAGAGAGAGAGGCAGAGGCACAGGCGGAGGGAGAAGCAGGCTCCATGCACCGGGAGCCCGATGTGGGATTCGATCCCGGGTCTCCAGGATCGCGCCCTGGGCCAAAGGCAGGCGCCAAACCGCTGCGCCACCCAGGGATCCCTATTTCCTATTTTTCAACACAAATCCTGTCCTACACACACAAATTAATAAATTTTAGTATTTTCCATATCCAACAACTTACTTAGGTAGGGGTTTTTCTTGTATTTATTTTTGGAAACCTCATCCTCACTAGTCTCATAGTTTAACCTATTGTTAAAATATATAAACCACTGCTCTGATTTCTTTTCTAAAAGAGCTTTCTTTTCTAAAAAATCCATAAAACAAATGCAGACAGATAAAATTAGTGCATGACTAAAAGAATGAAGTTGACCTAGGTAAAGTTTCTCTCCAGTTTAGAGTCTAAAATCTAAATGATTTTATGACCAAAGAATGAGTAAAATCATCCATAGCTGGAAAACTCTTGGGTTTTTTCTTTTGTGTCCTTTAATTTGTTGAAGAGTGAAAAGGTGCTTATCATCAGATGACAAGATATCAGTAAGCTAGTGCTTCCCAAAGACATGATGGTTCCTAAAACAAGCTCTAGTTTACTTACTTAACAAATTCTTGAGAAATAGAAATGAAATAGCTATTAACATATATTCTAGAAGGAGACACATTTTAAAATTATTTTTAATTTATTTTTTATGATAGTCACAGAGAGAGAGAGAGAGAGAGAGAGAGGCAGAGACACAGACAGACAGAGGGAGAAGCAGGCTCCATGCACCGGGAGCCCGACGTGGGATTCGATCCCGGGTCTCCAGGATCGCGCCCTGGGCCAAAGGCAGGCGCCAAACCGCTGCGCCACCCAGGGATCCCCAGGAGACACATTTTAAACAATCACACAATATACAATTACAAGTTCTAAAAAGTGATACAAACATAACGTACAGGGCATGACAAGACATTATAATAAGGTACCTGATTTAAGACTTGGGGTAGTGGGTAGAGGCCAAAGCTAAGCTAATATTGAAGAATGAATGAATTTGGGATGGCCATACTGAACAATCCAGGAAAATACAACAGCATGAGCAAAGGACCCATAGCTGAAAAATAACTTGGTGTGACTAAGGAAATGAAAAGCAGTGTAGCTACAGTTTAGTGAGCAAGAGGAGGCTGGAGCAAGATGAAGCTAGTGAAGGTAGAAGAATCAAGTTATATAGAATCCTACAGACCACAGTAAGGATTTTTGTTTTTACCCTAAATGTAATAAACATTTAGCGATAGGAAATCCACTAAAGAGTTGTAAGCAGAGGGACACCTGGGTGGCTCGCGGTTAAGCACCTGCTTTTGGCCCAGGGCATGATCCTGGAGTCCCAGGATTGAGTCCCACATCAGGCTCCCTGCATGGAGCCTGCTTCTCCCTCTGCCTGTGTCTCTGATTCTCTCTTTCTGTGTCATAAATAAATAAATAAATAAGTAAGTAAGTAAGTAAGTGTTGTAAGCTGAGAAATAACATGTTACTCGAATGGAGAAATGATATATTTTGGGTTTGGGGAGGAGAGTAAAAGAAGGAAGAATCCAAAAAAGTAGGGCAGAAGAGAATATTGAAGTGATTCAGCTTATAACAATTACAATAACAATTAATGCTTACTGGCTATTTACTGTGTGCCATCTGCCATTTAATCCTCATAATAATCCAGTAAGGTAGTTATTATTCCCATTTTTCAGATGAGAAATAAAGGGAACCAGTGACATTAAGTCCAGGTGAAAGATTGTGGCTTGAACTTGAAAACTGATACTGAAGATGTACAGAAATACATTCAGACGTACATATGACCCTTTGAACATGGGTTTGAAATGCATGGAGCTACTTCTACGTGACATTTTCAATAAATATAGTTATTGTAAATGTATTTTCTGTTTCTTATGATTTTCTTAACATTTATTTTGTCTAACTTTATTCTAAGAATACAGCATAAAATATACATAGCACAGAATACGCGCTGACATTTACTTATCGGTATTCCAGTCAACTGCAGGTTATTAGTAGTTAGGTTTTGGGAGAATCAAAAGTTACATGTGGATTTTCAACTGGAAAGGGTCAGTGCACCATCCCTTGCATTGTTCACGGGTCAACTGTATTGGATATAGAACTTAAAGATACATGGGATGAAGGAGAAATAAAAAATGGATTTCGAGTTTCTAGCTTATATAAGTAGATAAATATGCCACTTAATGAAACAGGATACTGAAGGACAAAGAACTTGGGGTATGGAGAGAAAACTTAAGACTTTGGTTTTAGATGTATTATATTTGAAATTCCTAAGAAAAAAATCAAGTGGAGATGTCAAGCAGTTGGTTATTTAGATCTTGACCTGAAAATAAAGGGAAAAAGCTGGAAATTAAAATTCGTAAGTCTTCAACATACAGGTGGAATTTACAGCTTCGGGCAAATTAAGAATTTGCAGCAAAGGTGAACAGACCCTAGCACTAAACCCAGATATTCCATTTCACTCCATCAAACATCTCGCGCTGTGTCCATCGATTACTTTGATGTCACCCGGCTTTACAGTCCCCGTTCAACTTTACATTTCAACAGAATTCAACAACTCTTGATTACTTCTTTCATCTCTTTTACCGAAGATTTGTCCTCTGTACAGTTATTAAACACCAAGAATCCCTCAGTGCTCCACCCTGGGTCCGTTTTTCCTAGCACTACACTCTCCTTAGGCAATTTCATCCACATGCATAGCTTCAGGTACTATCAACATGGCAGATGACACATATACACTAATTTATACAGCCTGTCCAGAGCTCTCCTTTGAGCTCCAACCCACTATATCCAACTGCCTCCTTGACAGCCTTAGACCTGTCCCCAGTTAAGAGACTTGTCCATACTGCCTACTCCCCCCACCCCCGCCAAAAGGCATTTACACAGAGCCGAAATTTTGAAAACGATTACCACAAAACCACTACAAGCCAATTCTCCAGAACACAGGATTTTGTCATCAGTGATCATTTCCTTCCCGTGGATCATGACCTAAAATAGGTAAACCTGACAACCTGATCTGATCGCTAGAAGAGGAGGAGCGACCAAACGCACGACAAAAATACAATCCATGCCTTCCAGTGAGAGACAGACAGGAGAGGGAAGAAGATGAAAAATGGTCAAGAGAGACTATCCAAGGCCTGATGGGTGTGCGGCAACGGAAGTCACCTGAAGAGACAGCAGGCCTGGCTAAGGGGCGGGTGGCGGGCGACGACAGCCCCCAGCGAAAGGGGGCCAGGTTTGGGTTGCGGAGCAAGAGCGTGACAAGGAAGACCAGGTGAAAGGAAAAGGAAAGCCTGGGGGGAAACCCCAGAGGAGTACCTGTGAGGCCCTGGGAGCGCCGAAGGGGTGGGGGTGAGCGGAGCAGCAGCGGGGCGAACTCCAGAAGAGTGAACGCCGAGTGGGCGGACCGCAAGGGGCGGGGGGGCGGGGGAGGGGGGCCTGGGAAAACGGCTCGGTTGAGAAGCTGGCCGCCGGGCCCACCTTACCTGTGCCTGCGGGTCCGGAGCCCTGCACCGGCCTGCCGGAAGCACAGAGTCCGCGCGGAGGGGGAGGAGCCGAGGGTAAGGAAGGAAGGGACACCGGGCACGGAGGAGAGGGGCCGCTCACTCCCCCTAGTCAGGGAGAGCGGCTGATGGCGGGAACTGTGACCACACGCAAACACGCACGCACGCACGCACACTCGACGCGACCGGACGAGGCGCGTGCGCGCAAGCCCGCAAGCTCCGCCCTTCCTACGCCTTCGCCCCGCCCCGGCACCGAGCGCCGCCTCGCCGAGAAGGCCCCACCCCCGCGGAGGAGTGGTACGCATGCTCACTCGCCGCTTCACGCGCTCTGGTCCGCCCATCCTTTCCCTCCTACACAGCCCGGTCGGGCATGCGCACTACGTGTCCTCCGAGACCGCCCGGCTTTTCCCGCCCTTCACTGGCCTCCGGAGGAGAGTCAGAGTTCACGCCCCTGTCTGGGGAATACCTGCGCAAAGCCAGAGGATGCGGGGACTAGTAGGTGGCAGACGTCCTTCTGGCTCAGAATCTTAAGGGGTAAAGGGCATACTCTGGGACTCAACTCCGCCGAGAGCCAGGAGGCGGGAAGAGGTGTGTGGGCGGGGTCAGGGGTGAAAGGTCATAGGGCCGCGAAGGGGGCGGAGCGAGCCGGAGGCGGATGGCGGCTGCGGCGGCTCCTCATCTTTGGCGGCAGAGTCACTGAAGCGGGGACGCGGCTCCGGCGCGTCCGGCAGCGGGAGAAGAGCGGCGGCCGCTCCCAACATGCACAGCCTGGCGACGGCTGCGGTGAGTGGCTGGGCGTTCCGGCCTGGGCCCAGACCCCCTCCTCAGCCCCGCGTCTCGGCCTGCTCTCGGCGGTCCCCGCGTCGGGCCCGGCGTCCAGCTCCTCCTGCCCCCCGGCTGCGAGGCCCTGGCCCTCCTCCTCGTCGCGCCCGGACTGTGGCGGAGCTGACCCCCCACTTTTCCCTCGGGTCGGCTCTCGCGGCCTCCTGCGCCGCGTATCGCGTTCTTTTCCGGCCCCGGGGCCTGGTCCCGCGCCCGAGCGCCTCCCTCGCGGCCGGGACGGGCCATTCATTGATTCCCTGCGCTGACCAACAGTTTCAGGTGCCGGTTGCGTGCCGGGCGGCGGCGGGGATGACGGGGAATTCCGTGGTCGATCCGACACGGCCCTTGCGCTCGGGACTCATGCCCGGGCACTTTGCAGCGGGAAGGAAATGGCTTCTAGCTCGCCCCGCTTGCTTCACAGGTGGAAAATCTGAAATTGGGAGAAGTGAATAATTACTACGTCTGACTTACGGTTCCCTGCGCTTAAAAGTCCCCCCCACACACACACACACCTCATTTTACCACGGCGGTCTTTTAACAAGAAAAACGGATCGTGTAATTCACCCGTCTGAAGTAATTTTTTGGCTTTCCTTTGCATTTACATAAAATCCAGACTCCTTGCTGGGGCCTACAAGGCCCTCCCTGTGCCATACGGTCCCTACCCACGTTTTGCGGTGTAATCTTACATCACTTGCTCCGTAAGCTCCAGCTACGTCGGCTGCCCCTGCTTTTCCACTCGGCTTGCACTTTCTTTTTTTTTTTTTTTTTTTTTTTTTGCACTTTCTGATCTCTATTCCTGGGATGCTCTTCTTACCGCGTACCCACCCCCAGTTGCACATGCCCATACACACCCAAGCATGTGGGTATAACTGGATCCTCTTCCCTGGGGTCTCTGCCTAAATCTCCTTAAAATAGCCTTCCCTGAGCGCTCTTTTTAAATAAGTTTTGTAACCCCCAACTTTTCTCTGTTAAAATATCTTTATCAGCGCTGATCCCAGTTTTGTCATTTCCGTGTTCATTTACTTGTTTGTTGACTGTCTGTCTTGAGGGCAAGGACCGAGAGATCCTGTGGGTCCTGTTTACATGGTTACCCCAAGTGCCAGGACAGTTCCTGGCACAAAGTAAGGGCTCAAATATTTTGCTGAATGAAAGAGTATAGATGAGGGAGGTGACTACAGAGAGCACACAGCCATAAATGGGAAAATGAGATCGTGTGATTGGAGTACACTCTTCTGAATACCAGTTGCCCTTTTCCTGTTTAAGATGAAGTGACTCAAGAGGGGTAGTATACTTGAATTGTATTATCAGGAAAAATGACATAAGTACTAAACAGGGAATCAAAAAAATTACTTTAAATATAAAAAGTGGAAAACTGGTATTGAGTATGACTCAGCTATAGAAAACATTGCTATTTCCAGGGCCAGTGGCATCTCTGCCACCTTGTCATCATGTTTCTAAGTGTTCATAACTACTCAGTGGATACCTTTACATCTTTCAGTTAGATAATTGCGGTTCCTCCAGCTTTGTTTCTTCTCCTAAATTATACATGCAGTTGAGGAAGAAGCAAGTCAGAAGATGAGGTTGCTGTTGGTAGGGGAGGGATAGGTTACACAAAGGATTCTTCTAAGCTTGGCTTGTCCAGTTCCAAATCTGATTGTGTCTTCTCCAGGCTTTGATACCAAACTACTCTTTTGTCCATGACTCTCCAAACACCATGCTTACTCAACTCCTTTTATTTTTACTTGTTCTATAATGCATCGTTTAAGAGTTATTATTCATTTATTTTGAGAGAGAGGCAGAGGGAGAGAGAGAATCTCAAGCAAACTCCCTGCTGAGCATGGAGCCCTACTCAGGGCTCAATCCCACAAACCCTGAGATCATGATCTGGGTGGAAATCAAGAGTTGGACGCTTAGCGGACTGAGCCACCCAGGCGCCACAAACTAATGTATCTTCTGAACAGCCATTAAAGCTGTGGTTCATTACTTATAATAAATATTCAATACGTGTTTCTTTAATTAAATTTGCAGTGCTTTACATTGATTTGAAATTTAAGATTTTAGATACATTTTCATCCATCAATGCTTTTGAGCTCCCACAGAAACTCTGAGAAGTTCCTTTGTAGCATTCATTCCCTAAACTATTTGGTTACTGAGGAAACAAGCATTGACAAGTTGAGCCACCGCCTCTTTCCCAATCCTTCATGCATTCTATTAGACTAAACTGCCTGTGTTATTCTGATCTGGGTGAAGGGACAGTAATGGTATATGATAACATACAACAGTGCCTGCAATAATCTAAGCCACTTGAGAAGATTTTTTTTGCTTGATGCCAAATTTTGTACTTGTGTGTACCTTTATCTCTTTTTTAAAATAACAAGTAGAGGGGATCCCTGGGTGGCGCAGCGGTTTGGCGCCTGCCTTTGGCCCGGGGCGCGATCCTGGAGACCCGGGATCGAATCCCACATCAGGCTCCCGGTGCATGGAGCCTGCTTCTCCCTCTGCCTATGTCTCTGCCTCTCTCTCTCTCTCTCTCTGTGACTATCATAAATAAATAAAAATTAAAAAAAAAAATAAAAAAATAAAATAACAAGTAGAGGGCAGTCCGCGTGGCTCAGTGGTTTAGCACCGCCTTCAGCCAGGGTATGATCCTGGAGACTCAGGATCGAGTCCCGCGTTGGGCTCCCTGCATGAAGCCTGCTTCTCCCTCTGTCTATGTCTCTGCCTCTCTCCCTCTGTGTGTCTCTCATGAATAAATAAATAAAATCTTAAAAAAAAAATAAGTAGATCATCACTTCAGCTAGAGCGATAGTACTATCAAAGGAGAATGTGATCACATGAATATAGGATTTTATTCACTAGAGGAAAGAACTGAGAATTTGGGAAGTATCTTAAATTTTGACTCTTTAATAGTAGTTTATTAGGCTAGAAATGCACAGTATAAGTAGACTCTCGTCAAACTTTACAGAATACATTTTAACATTGTCATTATTGCCACCATGGAATAGAATTTCTTTCTGATGTTTGTTAAATACGACAGAAATACCACACAGGATTATTCTAAAGAGGAAATAAGAATAGCAGAATGCTCAGTAGTTGTTTAGGTACACTCCTTGGTTATATGACTTGCTCCCAGACTTAAGCCTTGGGAGTATAATTTCTGTCTCAGCAAAGTAACAAATCACTTTGTTGTGGACCTTGGAAGTTGTTTCAGAGTTAAAGCATTACAGATCTTCACATACTGTGGATCTTTAATGAATGTCATACTAGCAATCAAATAGTCAAAGGTAAGCCTTTAAGAGATGCATTGGGTATTTTTTTTTTTTTAATTTCCTCCACTAATTTGCACTAGCAATTTTGGCATTCTCATACACATTTTCCCCCTTACTTTATACCTAACCAGTAGTATCATGAGTACATCTTTTTTTTGAAACTGTGCTAGACTCCCAAATTCTCTTGTCTGTGGCAAGTAGAAAGAACATTGTGCACTCTGAGGGATCTGATTTAAACACTGTCTCCTCTCATGTCTTCTGTTGAAGCTTTAAGCAAATTGCCTTAACTTCTCTCTGTTCACTTTTTTTTTTTTTTAAGATTTTATTTATTTATTCATTGAGACATAGAGGGAGAAACACACTCCCCATGGAGAGCCTGATTTAGAACTCGATCCCAGGTGCCCCTCACACTTTTAAAAAGATATTTTGAAGAACATTCTGGCCTTTTTAAAGATAAGATAGTTCATTTAATATTTCCCTTTGGCATTATTTAGAAAGTATTTTCTTGGATTATCATCATGTAGACACCAAAGCCACATGTTGAGTCATCTCCAGATTTAGGAAAATAATCTCTATTACAATCTTATACTGTTCTTTGTTTATTGACTGTCACATATTTATTGGTAGAAAAACCAACAAGTATTTTGGCTCTTAAATGTAAAGTTGTATTGAGGGATTTGGTTATTTTCTGTTTTAAAAAACCATCCATCAATTTTGTGGGGCACCTGAGAGGCTCAGTGATTGAGCATCTACCTTTGGCTCGTGTTGTAATCCGGGGGTCCTGGGATGGCGTCCCACATCAAGCTCCCCATGGAGAACCTGCTTCTCCCTCTGCCTATATGCCTCTGCCACTCTCTCTGTGTCTCTCAGGAATAAATAAATAAAATCTTTAAAAGTAAATAAATAATTTTTAAAACCCCCCCAAAACATGAATTTTGTAATTTACTCAGAGGGTATGTCATATTTTGTTCCCATTTATGGATAATGTGGGTCTTTTTTTTAAGTTGTGAATGTCTTTCTCCTTTTCACATGGGAGTCATTTTCTTTCAGAGATGAAAGATCAACTGTCTGCCATGTGTTTGTGACACTTGAGTTAACCATTGATGACTTACTTTGGTAAATGTCTTGCCTGTGTTAAGCTTTGTTGAAAGAAAAAAGTTCCTTGAAATACATTTTTCATATACAAACCATTAAACAGAAAAGAGGAGAGTGATTTCCTCCTAAATTTTGATAATATAAATATTTTTAAAACATATCTGTTATGGGGATCCCTGGATGGCTCAGTGGTTTGGCACCTGCCTTCGGCCTGGGGCCTGATCCTGGAGACCTGGGATTGGGTCGCACATGAGGCTCCCTGCAGGGAGCCTGCTTCTCCCTCTGCCTGTGTCTCTGCCTCTCTTTCTCTCTCTCTCTCTGTCTCTGTCTCTCATGAATAAATAAATAAAATCTTTTTAAAAAAATGTGTTATAAGGAAAAGACCACTAACTTTAGGTTATACCTAAAAATACACGGTTATATGATTTCTAATCTTGGAAGTAAGTGTTGAGAATGATAATAGTCCAACTCATTCTTCTCATAAATGACTTTCTGGTTTCTGCGTATGTAACTGAACCCACTGTTTATGAGTTGTATTATAATAGACTATTAAACTCAGAGTCCTGAATTGAGTTCTTAAAAAATTTCAACTTGGAAAGATTATTGTGATTTCAGTCCTATAGACCAAGTAGGGCTGACTGATTCTAGAAAGAAGTAGACTACAGTTTGAATCTAATTCTGCTGTATACTCGCAGTGTGAATTTGAGTCTGCTAAATGTCCCTGAACCTGTTTCCTCCTAGAATTTTGAGAGTAAAGGAAGGTAATCCATAGTGATTGGTATATTGATATAAATAGGGTGTGCTTAATAAATTTCACCACCTATAAATAATTTTTAGAAAAGGCATACCTAATCTATAGTGGTGGAATGCCTATTCATGGTTGCCTAGGACTGGGTGTGGGGTTTACTGAAAGAAGCAGAAGAGAACCTTTGGGGATGGTAGAAGAAGTCTATCTCTTGGTTGTGATGGTTACTCAAGTATATAGATTTCTCAAAATTCATTGAAATATACACTTAAAATGGTGCACTTAAAACTTATGCACATTAATGTTGATAAAATTAACTTTAAAAGAGCTCTGAAATTAGTCTCTCACTTTTAATTAAGAGCTAAATAAAATAATATCCAAGATTTTAGAGCTGCCTGGGACTTTGATAATCATAGTTCCCTCATTTTATGAATGATAAAATTGAGGCTTGGAAAAGTAAATGACTTATCCTAGGTCACACAATTCTAGAAATGGCAAAACTTTGTTTTGAGGCCATTTCTGGCTCCCAACCCAGGGTGCATTCCACTTACTGTACTTGTGTAGTTATGTGTAAATTGAGGTCTTCCTATTCTTTAACTTGATAAACAGTTCTTAATTCTGGATCCATGGATAGGTTTCATGGGGGTCTATGAATTCTTATAAATTATGTTTAAATTTTTTGGAAAAGAAATTACGTACAAAACCATTTGCAATTGTATATTTTTCTGAGGAAAAGATCCATAGATTTCATGTGATTCAAGAAGTGTTAAGCTCCACTCTTGTGGTCGTATCCTGCTATTATTTTCAATGTATTTAAGTAGTCTCCAGTAGAGAAGTCATAGATAAATTGCTTATCAGCCACTGAACAATGTGTGCTATAGGTGGAGTTCCATTATCACCCACAGCCTCAGAAATGTGTTAGTAAATTATAAACTAAAAGAATTGTAGCACTTGGATTAGGAATCTTTAGAGGATATATATATATATATATTTTTTTTTTTTTAAGATTTTATTTACTTATTCATGAGAGACAGAGAGAGGCAGAGACATAGGCAGACGGAGGAGAAGCAGGGTCCACGCAAGGAACCCAATGTGGGACTTGATCCTGGAACTTCAGGATCATGCCCCGAGCCGAGCCGAAGGCAGACAGACACTCAACCACTGAGCCACTCAGGCATCCCTAGAGGAGATCTTTAAATAGAGAATGGGAGCAGGAGGAAACCTGCCATCATTTACTCGTAGTTTTTATCAAGAGTAAAATGAGGATAATTTTGTTGTTCTGACCATTAGATGAAACCATGTTTTAAAAAGTATACTCGCAAAAAAAAAAAAAAGTATACTCGCAAAAAAAAAAAAAAGTATACTAGCAATGCCTGGGTGGCTCAGTCGGTTAAGTGTCTGACTCTTGGTTTCACCTCAGGTCATGATCTTGAGATCAAATCCCACATTGGGCTCCACTCTGGGAATGGAGCCTATTTAAGATGCTCTCTCTCACCCTCTGCCCTGCTTGCACACATGTGCGCGCGCTCTCTCTCTCTCAAAAATACATACATACATATGTAAATAAATAAAGTGTACAGTACAGTTCTGTTTCTTCCCTCATCCACCCTCTTTCACTTCCCACATCTGTTTAGGAAGACCTTAATTTCCAGATTTTCATTTTTGTGAAAGGTGTGCCTAAATGATCCTTGGGATTTAGAAGGAGAGTAAGATACACTTGGGGTTTTTATTAACATCAAGATCTAGTGAGATGCTGGAGTTATGCTTTGGAGTTTTATTCAAGGATATGTCCAAAAATTTTATCAGTCGTTTGATAACATTAATACAGATACTAATACAGATACTACCCCTGAACAAGATGGAAGTTAGAGATGCGACCTTACTCCATACACACAGTCAAAAGTCTGCATATAACTCAGCTCCCCCAAAACTTAACTCCTAATAGCCTATTCTTAACTACTAGCTTTACTGATAACAGTTGATTCAACACATATCTTGTAGGTTATAAATTTATATACTATATTTTTATAATAAAGTAAAAGAAAAAGGGGTGCCTGGGTAGCTCAGTATGTGAGCATCTGCCTTTGGCTCAGATCATGATCCCGGGGTCCTGGGATCAAGCTCCGTATCAGGCTCCCCATAGGGAGCCTGCTTCTCCCCCTGCCTATGTCTCTGCCTCTCTCTCTGTCTGTCTCTCATGAATAAATAAATAAAATCTTTAAAAATAAATAAAGTAAAAGAAAATGTTAAGTCATAAGGAAGAGAAAATACACAGTAGTGTATTTACTAAAACTATGAATGAGTGGATGTGTGCAGTTCAAAGCCACTGTTCAGGAGTCATCTGTACATAAATCAACATGTGACTAAAATGTAAAAATATTTTTCCCTTTATCCTCCAAAATAAACTTCTGGATGTGCTACAAAATTACCTGTTGATGTATGTGGGGGAGGTGTGTGTGGGTGTTAGTGGTTAGCACTAGCTAGATTATTCCTATGTGAACCATGATTTGCACAGGGAATTATGTCAAACCATCTCACTGTCTCGTTAAAATGGTGATTATCAAGTACTTTGTGATCTCAGTTAAGTCGAGAATTTCTCTTCACATCAATGGTATTTTCATGGTGCTGATTATTTTTTCAGATTTTGCTGAACTAACAGCAGTAACATTTTAATTTTTGTCTGAAATGTTTACATGTTTCCTGTATCTTGTCTGTGTCACAGGAAACAGGGTTTTTATCAGACCTAATTTTTCAGGAAGGTGAGAAGCAGCCTGAGCAAAGCAGTTAAGAGTATACTCTGTTGCCATGCTGCCTGGGTTCAAATTTTGACTTTGGCACTTACGTGTTAAATAACTTCTCTGTTCCTTTATAAAATCAGGGTGGTAACAAGTATTCATTTAGGACAATGCCTGACAGAGTAATAAGCACTATACATGTTAGCTCCCATTTTTATTTTCAGAAATAATTGCATTCATCTCATAACAAATAGGTATTCCATGGGTTTAAACTAAGACATACTATTAAATTGGGGGCAAAATTCACCAGGGATGATGAAAAGGAGGGTCTTTACCCCTCACTGCCTTCCCATTTCTAGAATGGCTACAGAGCCCCTAGCTCTCTTAGAACCAAAGCCCCTTGGATGCTGTAATTCCACAAGTAGTCTCAAAAGTTGGAGTATTGCTTGGCAGCAGGTGGCCATGACCTTGGTTGTCACTAACCATTGGAGTTAGCCGTGCTCCAGGGATACCATCTCTTTTCTGGAGTCAGGACAGCTTTGGAAAGGGAATACATGAGGAGTGGGTCCTGGTATCCAGAAACCATGATATATGATAGACTGTTGGCTACAAGTACATCCTGCTTTTTTATCTTGGACTCCCCAGGGCAGCTTGAGGCATAGGAATTCCAGATACAAGTTGCAGACTGGCTCTGATGACGACAGTAGAGCTTACTGATGATGGTGTTGGGGCGACAGGACTTTAGGGAGAGTTGAATGAGTAACGACTATTCAGGATAGATATTATATTGCTGGAGGAGTGTCTCTGAGGCTCCTTTAGTTACTGGATTGTGGGTCATGCAGGAGACTGTGGGCAGGAAACCCAAAGCTAAAATTTTAGCCCTTGTTTCCACTGAGCTTTTAAGGTGATGTAATACTCTAAATAAACATGCCCTGTCTTCTGGTGGGAATTATATTTCCAAAAATAATTTTTTAAGTTGAGGGCCTATCTGTAGCAGCTTGGAAAGGACATGTGCTTGGTCAGTACTGCTTCTGCTGTTGGGGAATGGGAAGGACTACCCTTTTCTTCATATTGTTGCTGTGGGAGCCTGTGTTTCCTTGAGCATAACTGATGGGAATTACAAAACACTTTACAACAGATTACTCTAAGGCACTTACAGAAGACTTGAGCTGCATGGTATTTCAGTCCATTTAGCAGGACACCTGTGGTTCATTCTGTCAAGCAATTGAAATGATAAACATTAAGCTAAAAGCTTATAATCAAGCTTCCATTTATAGAAGGCTATTGTTCAACTTGGGTAGAGTAATTGTGAGTATACTTCATAGTCTACCTTAGACTTCTGTTCTTCAAAGACAGTTGTCCTTTCTGTTCCTCATCTTCCCATCTGTACGATGGTAGGGTCATCATTCTGTCACAGTAAGGTGTAGAGGGAACATGTAAATATCATGCAAAGTTGTGTGATACAGTTCAAGAAGGCATTGGAATATTCAACTTCATACTTAGGTGAATTGAACAGGTTAATTCCTCTGGCTGTTAGTGATATCATCTACAGGTGTAGTTGCCCTTTTTTCTACCTACTCACCCTGCCTACCAATCTATTCCCCTTGGTTGGAGGAATTAAGTGAGAAAATATTGGGCATAGAAATCATAGATTTGTTAGGACATTAGAGCTAGAAATAGCAATGGTAATCGTTTTTCTAGTCTATCATCTTCTTTTCCAGAAAAGAGTAATTAAGGAACTTAACCAAGGTCACAAGGCTGGCAAGTATAGAGAATTATAGAAATGCTTAGGTTATTTTGAAATGGTGTGATGCTTTAGCACATTAGTGAAAGAATGTTCCTACATGAGTAAGTAATAAATGATTCTTAAAGGGGTGGAGGTAGAGTATGTATAAGAATCATTAGAAGGGAAGCTTTTCCAAATTACATAGGTTTTCTGCTTCATGGAAGGTGTTGCTGGAATACTGGGGAAGGACCAGCAGTAGGTGGGGAGATTGTAAATTTTTTTCTTTCAAAAACTATTGTAGTCATATGCTTTAAAAAAGTTCAAACTATACAGAAGACTTTATTGTACATAATGAAAAGTAAATCAGGGCGCCTAGGTGGCTTAGTTGGTTGAGCCTCCAACTCTTGGTTTCAGTTCAGATCATGATCTCAGGGTGTTAAGATTGAGTGTTGAGATTGAACCCTGCATTAGCCTCTGCATGTGGAGTCTGCTTGGATTCTTCTCCCTCCCCCTCTGCTCCCTCCACCTCCTCCCTGGTGCACAAGAGCTCTTTTGCATTCTCTCTCTCCCTCTCTCTCAAATAAATAAAAGCTTTAAAAAGGAAGGTAAATATCCCATATAGATTCCAACTTTAGCTTTATTACAGTTACATTTTTTGTTGTTTCTGTTAAGTTTCTTATGTGTCATTCCAGAAACATACATAAATATATAAGAATAGGTTTGTGTATATTAATGGAAGCATATATGCTGTTCTGTACCCCTTTTTTAAATTTAGTATCCACATGTAGAGGTATGTTTTTTTAAAAAGGGTTTCATAGTATTACAAAGATATAATCATACATATTTAACAGTTCCTAGTTGATAGATATGTATTATTTCAAGTTTTCGCTTTTAAAACAATGCAGCAGGGATCCCTGGGTGGTGCAGCGGTTTAGCGCCTGCCTTTGGCCCAGGGCGCCATCCTGGAGACCCGGGATCGAATCCCACATCGGGCTCCCGGTGCATGGAGCTTGCTTCCCCCTCTGCCTGTGTCTCTGCCTCTCTCTCTCTCTCTCTCTCTCTCTCTCTCTCTTTCTGTGTGTGTGTGTGTGTGTGTGTGACTATCATAAATAAAAAAAAAAATTAAAAATAAAACAATGCAGCAGTAAACATTATGGTATGTCTTCGGTATAGCCCAAGTATACCTAGAGGAGATATTCCTAAGCATGCAGTTATTAAAAGGATATATGCATTTTAGATATTGATAGATTGACTTAAGTATGTATGTAGAAAAGCTCCCCTTGTATTTAGGAAATTTATACTCCTTCTAAAGCAGAGTAAATAAGACTTGGTTTGACTCCAGTGAAACT
The DNA here is from genome assembly GCF_018345385.1 of Vulpes lagopus. Classification (NCBI taxonomy): domain Eukaryota; kingdom Metazoa; phylum Chordata; class Mammalia; order Carnivora; family Canidae; genus Vulpes; species Vulpes lagopus. The sequence continues at coordinate 25,306,549 of NC_054845.1, forward strand.
CACATGTTCACTTTCTTGTTTTTACTTAAAGCCTGTGCCTACTGCACTGGCTCAAGTAGATAGAGAAAAAATCTATCAGTGGATCAATGAGCTGTCCAGTCCTGAGACAAGGGAAAATGCTCTGCTGGAGCTGAGTAAGAAGCGAGAATCTGTTCCTGACCTTGCACCCATGCTGTGGCATTCATTTGGTACTATTGCAGCACTTTTACAGGTGGGTATATGTCCGTGAGTTACAGTTCAGTCTTGTTCATCACACTTATGTCTCTGCTTTTGCTGAAATGATTTTAAAGACTTGAGGAGAATGATTCTTTAAATATTAGGATTTGGAAGAATCTGTTTTAGAAAAGTCTGAGGTGCTTGTTAAAATGCAGGTTCATAGATCTTACCCAAAAGATTTATTTAGTCTAAGATTAAAAATCTGTGTTTTTAACAAGCACCTGCCCTATTCTTAGGTCATCCTGATGCAGGTAAGGTAGTCTGAGAACCACATTTCAAGAAAAACAGCTTTAGGAATCGTACAAGATATTTCTAGGTGAGAGAAGAAAAAGCAGAAGATAGAATATAAGAACTGCAGGGTATATTCTGGTGAAAGTAAATGTTAAGATAAAGATATAACAGCTGTAGGATTAGAAGTAGGTAAGCTTGTACATTAAAGAATGAATCACTGAAATTTGGTTTTGACTGTAATGGTCATTGGTGGAGAATAAAGTGATACAATATAATTCTAAGATATCAAGATAATGGGATAATCGTCTTTTAAAGTATTGTTTAAAATTTCTAATAATTAATTTTTCAAATCTGTTAAGTAAATTTGCATTCAATTTCTACTTCATATAGTCAAGAAACTAATCTTTTTTTAAAGTACAATTAACATACGGTGTTCCATTCGTTTCAGGTGTTCAATATAACAGTTCAACAATTGAACAATTCTATATTCACTGCTTTTTTACAATAAGTGTATTTTTAGTACCCCAAACTAATCTTTTTTATAGAAACATTTTCACTAAAAGGTTTTACAGTTAAAAGGAATTTGTATACAGCAGATCATCCCCTTTGGACAGAGAGTACACATATTCACTGCTGATTATAGGTACCTCCACATGGATACCCCTGTTCTTATCTCTCCCTTTTGGCAGTTGCTACCTGACCAAACTCAGACTTCTTTATGAGTCACTGTGGTTGATTTACTGACACTTGCTATCCGACTAGTTATCACTGTAACTTAAAGCAGGGTGTTGACAGAAAGAAGGATTTCAACTATAATAGCCCCTCAAGTGAAGGCCTCAACAGATGCTAGATATAAGAGGAAGTATAGGTGACTACAGTTGCCTCCAGAGTAATCTTCCTAGAGACCTATGTAGAAATGTCTCATAGTCTCAAGTATATTTCTGAAGAAAAGCATTATTTGTTTATTTTTGCTCATACTTTGATGATTCAATTTTTATAGGATATGTGGAATTAAGGGTTGTGGGAGGTTTGTAGGGTTTTTGCTTTAATACCATGAGAATTACTTTTGAAGTAAGTTATTCCTTATTTATCTGGTGCTGGTTTCCATTTCATAGGAAATTGTAAATATTTATCCATCTATCAACCCACCCACCTTGACAGCACACCAATCTAACAGAGTTTGCAATGCTCTGGCATTACTGCAATGTGTGGCATCACACCCAGAAACCAGGTAGGTGTTTTGATGAGTCCGTTGATGGAGGTTTGTATCAAATACGGTCTTTTTCTTTTTGAGGAGAGGAGGGGCATGGAGTAGGATGCATGTGTGTGGATGTGGATCTTTAAGATTCTTGTTTACTTTTTTTTTTTCCTAAAGAATTTCTCATCTCTAATTCACCAAGTTTTTTTTTATTATTATTATTCAAGTTTTCATGTGGTAACAGTGTAGTTTTGATTGGCATATTCTTTTATAATTTTTTTTGCCTTTTTTTGTGGTAAAAAAATATATATATATAACAAACTTAACATTTCAACTATTTTTAAGCATAGAGTTCAGTAGTATTAAATGTATTTGCAGTGGGCATCCATCCCCACCATGCATCTCCATAACTCTTTTCATCTTATAAAACTGAAATGATACCCATTAAACCATAACTCCTCATTCCCATAGCACCTGATAACCATCATTCTACTTTCTGTCTCTTTGATTTTTGACTACTCTTGAGTACTTCATTTAAGTGAAATCATTCAGTATTTGTCTTTTTGTGATTGGTTTATTTCATTTAGTATAATGTCCATATGGTACCATATGTCAGAATTTCTTTCCTTTTTAAGACTAATAATCCATTGTTTTAATTACCTTTTACCTATACATAGTGATGAACTTTAAAAGAATGGTATTCACAGGGCCCCTGGCCAGCTCAGCTAGTAGAGATGCGACTCTTGATCTTGGGGTTATGAATTCAAGCCCCCCATTGGGAGTAGAGTTTACTATTAAAAAAAAGAGAGAGTGGTGTTCACTTCTCAGGAAAGGTCAGGCATGTAGATATTTCTCCCTCCTGAATATATGGTAGACATATATTCATTTTGCCATCAGTGAGGCACAGTGCATGGCATTTAGTAGGAGTTCAGTAAATATTTGAACCCAGCATTTTTTCCTACTGAACCGAGATTTGGCTTCAGAATCTTTCTTAACACAGGATCCTAGGCACCTTGTAATAGATCAAAATTGGCATGCCATTTGGCCTGCTACGTCCGACAAGAGAAATACTCTACAGTAATCTTTGTGACCTTTATGGTTTTTTGTTTTTGTTTTTGTTTTTTTTACCTTTATGGTTTTAAGGCATTTAACAGTCATCTTATTAAAGTCTTTCATCTCTTTGTCAGGTATAAAATCTGAGTGCTGGGTTGGCACTGACATTTCAAAACTTTAGAGAAGTTATTATGAAAATTACACTTAAGCACTTAAGAAAAGTGCAAGAGTACTTTGAGTGTTAAAAATTTAAGAGTGTTGGCTCTTCCACAAGGTGTTAACTATAAATAATATAATAGATTGGTTCTATATTAGTTGCCTGACATATTAGCCTAGGATTACAGTGTTTTTAAAGAGGCACCTGGGTGGCTCAGTCGGTTAAGCCTCCAACTCTTGGTTTCAGCTCAGGTCATAATCTCGGTGTCATGAGATCGAGACACACGTTGGGCTCCACACTCAACATGGAGTCTGCTTTAGATTCTTTCCCCTTCTGCTCTTCCCCTCATGAATGTACTCTCTCTTTCTCTAAAAATAAATAAAATATTTAAAATGTTTTTAGAATAGTGTTTCTGAACTGCTCTAACTAAAAATGAACAGTGTGCATTTAAACATAGCAGATAGGGCAGCCCCTGTGGTGCAGAGGTTTAGCGCTGCCTTCAGCCTGGGGTGTGATCCTGGGGACCCGGAATCGAGCCCACGTCGGGCTACCTGTATGAAGCCTGCTTCTCCCTCTGCCTGTGTCTCTGCCCCTCTCTCTCTGTCTCTATGAATAAAATCTTTAAAAAAATAAAAATAAAAATAAACATAGCAGATAAATCTGAAAACACCTTATTTTTTCATCTTGGTTTATGAGGTTTTGTCTGACTGTTCCTGAATATTATTATTCAGTCATAAATTAGGTAAGGGAAGGCACCTAGGAAAATCTCTTGGGCACTTAATGGCAATATATGACTTATTTTTTTTTAAATCCACAATTGGATATTTTATGTTTTTCAGGTACTGGGTACTGATTACAGGGAAAATCGTGTATTCTCTTAACCATAGACCTAGACTAGGTTTTTTTTAACCTTGACATTGCCATTTTGAGCTAGATTTTGTGGTAGGAGGAGGGGAGTGAAAGTGGCCTGTCCTATGCACCGTTGAATATTTAGCAGCATCCCTGGCCTCTGTTCACTGGATGCCAATAGCACCCCTTCGGTTGTGTCAACCAAAAATATCTCCAGACATTGTCACATGTACCCTGGTGGGCAAAATGACCCCAACTGAGAACTGCTGGTCTAGGCTAATGACCTGTAACTCTTTCCTAGAGATTCCTTGGTTAAACAATGTTTCAGGCCTTATAGAACGGACTGTTTGGAAATGAATATTCGGAATCCTTAGAAATGAACTCTGGGTTCTGATTGGGATTATTTTTTTCTTCCAGGTCAGCATTTCTTGCAGCACACATCCCACTTTTTTTGTACCCCTTTTTGCACACTGTCAGCAAAACACGACCCTTTGAATATCTTCGGCTAACCAGTCTTGGAGTTATTGGTAAGTTATTGGGATGGTTTTGCAAGTCTGAAATCATTCATAATAGTGATCTTAAGTGTTTTGTCTTGTTTTTTACAGCTTTTGTTCACCATTGTTCATTTTTGTTTTTGAGATTATTTTCACTAATAAATGAGGACCTAATAATAAATGGTAATAGGTTATAAATATTTCTTAAGTAATAAGTAAATAAATAGGGATGCCTGGGTGACTCAGCGGTTAAGTGCCTGCCTTCAGCTCAGGCCATGATCCTGGAGTCCCAGGATCGAGTCCCATGTCAGGCTCCCTGCATGGAGCCTGCTTCTCCCTCTGCCCCTCACCCCCACTCTGTGTGTGTGTGTGTGTGTGTGTGTGTGTGTGTGTGTGTCTGTGTCTCTCATGAATAAGTAAATAAAATATTTAAAAATATATATATGCATATGAGACCCAACATTTGGAATTATATTCAGCATATATGTAGAAACATTTACTAGAATCGTTGGGAGAATAGAAAACAAGAACTGAAGTCAACAAAGTATTATTGGGGCACCTGAGTGGCTTGGTTGGTTAAGTATCTGCCTTCAGCTCAGGTCATGATCCCAGGGTCTTGGGATTGAGCCCCACATTGGGCTCCCTGCTCAGCAGGGAGTCTTCTCCCTCTCTCTTTTTGCTGCTCCCCCTGCTTGTGCTTGCTCTCTCTCTCTCCTCCCCATCTCTGCATTTAAAATAAATAAAATCTTTAAAAACAACAACAAAAGTATTATTACAGAGATAAGAATTTGAGTTGGTTTTTTAGGGTGTCTGGGGGCTCAGCCTATTAAGCACCCAACTCTTGATTTCAGCTGAGGTCATCATCTCAGAATTGTGAGATCAACTCTTATTTTATAGATAAAGAAACAGAGACCTATAAAGGGAAGGTAACTCTATCAAACTTAGGTAAACTAGTTGTGGAATTAGGATTAGAGTTGAAGTGTGTGTATGCTTCTTGTTTGGGTAAACCCTACCAGATTTGCACTCTGTAGAGAAAGTGACAATTAAATAACCAAGAAGCAGTGTTTGTTTATGTCCATTGTAAAGTAGGATTCAAACTGGCACCATTTCTTTGCTACATGGGAATATCTTTTTATACTGATACAGAATTCTCTCTCACATAAAATAAATGGAGAATAGATCATGATATTATTGTGTGGCTGTCTACCAAGAGTTATAGAAAAATGATTTAGATGGCTGACCTGCTGCTAACTATGTGATGGACCCGACTTGGTACCTGATCTTTCAAATGCTGACTGATGACAGTCAACCTCTGTTTTCTCTTCCTGTTTTTTTGTTTTGTTTTTTAAGATTTTATTTATTCACGAGAGACACAGGGAGAGAGATAGAGGCAGAGACACAGGCAGAGGGAGAAGTAGGCTCCATGCAAGGAGCCCGATGCGGGACTCAATCCTAGGTCTCCAGGATCACACCCTGGGCCGACGGCGGTGCTAAACTGCTGAGCCACCGGGGCTGCCCTCTTCCTATTTTTTTATTTCTTCTTTAACATCATTATGAATCTGATTCTCTGAAATGAACCACAGTTTTTGTTCTCTGTTACTTAAGTTCCACAGCTAGCTGGATGAACACTACAAAGTTAATTTTAAAGTTGTTGGGTGGAGGCAGCCTGGGTGGCTCAGAGGTTTAGCACTGCCTTCAGCCCAGGGTGTCATCCTGGAGTCCCAGGATCAAGTCCTGCGTCAAGCTCCCTGCATGGAGCCTGCTTCTCCCTCTGCCTGTGTCTCTGCCTCTCTTTCTGTGTCTCTCATGAATAAATAAATAAAATCTTAAAATAAAAAAAAAAAGTTGTTGGGTTTTTGTTGTTGTTTTGTTTGTTTGTTTGTTTGTTTTTGACAGAGGACACAGCAGGAGGAGGGGCAGGCAGAGGGAGTGGGAGAAGCAAGCTCCCCATTGAGCAAGGAGCCTGACCTGGGGCTCTATCTCAGGACCCTGAGATCATGACCTGAGCCAAAAGCAGACACTTAATCAACTGAGCCACCCAGGCGCCCCAAATTTTAATTCAAAACCTGACTGTAAAATAATTTTGTTTGTCCATATTTTCTTTAGGGGCCTTAGTGAAAACAGATGAGCAAGAAGTAATCAACTTTTTATTGACAACAGAAATTATCCCTTTGTGTTTGCGCATTATGGAATCTGGAAGTGAACTTTCTAAAACGGTATGTGCTTTTCAACTTAGATTCTATATTGTGTTGGCTCTTGGACTACTTTATGCTCCTAGGAGCATTTTCTGCATCCCTTTAGACTTTTTGAAACTTCTATGTATATATTTTCTCTTTTAGATAAAAATGATTAAAAAATGATCTTTTAAAAACCCAGACCCTTAAGAGGAATATAAAATTAAAAACTAAATTTCTCCCTTTTCTCTGAACCTACTTTTCCATGGGTGTATCATTCTAGGCATTTTTTTTATGCATATTCAAGTATATGTATACTTGAGCTTCTGCTTACTTTGCTTTCTATGAATGACAACATGACTGGGTAAAAAATTCTTACCTCATTTCTCCTTGTCAGAACTATGTTGCCATAGCACTGATGTCTTTGATATTGAATACACAGAGAAATCTTGGGCCAGCCCAAGTGTTTCCTTTTGTTGGTGAACTTGAGTTTTCTGTGTGGATGCCTGTAAGCTTTTTTTTTTTTATTATTTTTAAGTTCATCTAATAATCTTATATCAATTTTTTTTCTGGAAGAGTATCCTCTTTGTGTCTCATTAATTTTTATAGTTTTTAATTTGTTCTGGCCTCTCAGCAACATCAGTTATGCCACATTGTGTATCTTTCCAATCTATCCTTTTTTCCCTTTAATAGCTTTCTACTTTTTTATTTCATGTCATGTGATTTTTCTCAAGGCTACTTTTCCATGTTGCTATTTTTAGCAACATCAACCTCTACTTCTAAAGTATGCTCAGTCACATTGAATTAATTTTTAAATCAGGGACCCCTGGGTGGCTCAGTGGTCGAGCGTCTGCCTTTGGTGCAGGGTGTGATCCTGGTCCAGAGATCGAGTCCCACATCGGGCTTCTTGCAGGGAGTCTGCTTCTTCCTCTGCCTGTGTCTCTGTCTCTCTCTCTCTCGCTCTGTATCTCTAGTGAGTAAATAAAAATAAAAAATAAAATAAAATAAAAATAATGGAGGAAAGAGTGATGGTGGTAGGAGCTCAGATTGGCAGTTTTTTATTTTTTATTTTTTTTAAGATTTTATTTATTTATTCATGAGAGACACAGAGAGAGAGAGAGAGGCAGAGAGACACAGGCAGAGGGAGAAGCAGTCTCCATGCAGGAAGCCTGACGTGGGACTTGATCCCTGGTCTCTAGGATCGCATCCTGGGCTGAAGGCGGCACTAAACCGCTGAGCCCCCAATTGGCTGCCCAGATTGGCAGTCAAGTATTTTACCTCCGAATATTTTCCACCCAGTCTGGGATGTGTGTATTTGGGAGGTATTAATACCTCTGCATTCATTTTTCTCCTTAAAGATACAAAAGTAAGTGATGTGGGGATCTATGTGTGTGTTTTTCCTTTGGTTTCTTCCCTAATTTTAGGGCGTTTTGTTAATTTCAGTGGCTTTCTGGGATAGGATCAGAATGGATACAGCTGTACTCTGTCATCTTATATCAGTGGTTGCCTGTGAATAGGTTTTTCAAGTTGGTTTTTTATGGATGGGATAGAAAAAAACCATTTCTTTTGTGACATCTCTCCCTTTTTCAGGAATGCCATCTTAATGATCTCTCCCTTGTTTACATTCCTTACCTATTACTAAAGTTAATGCATTCAGAACACATATAGGTTCCCATTAGCTTGTATGACATATCCTACCTGGTATGGTTAATATCTCGTGACTTGTCTTCATTTGCTCCATGCAAGCCGAAACCTTACCACATTCAGTTTTGGGTTTTGTGGGGGTTTTGTTCATTTGGTTTTGGTTTTTTTAATTTTATTTATTCATGAGAGAGGGAGAGCTGTAGATGGAAGGAGAAGAAGGCTCTCTGTGGGGAGCCTGATGCGGGACTCAATCCCAGGACCCCAGGATCACAACCTGAGCCAAAGGCAGATGCTCAATCACTGAGCCAAGCGTCCCCACATTCAGTTTTTATGTTTAATACTTAGTCTAACACCTTGCTGTAGTAGGTACTCAGTAAAGCAGAGGGTGTCAATCAAGGCTGTGTGGGATGATCACCTGTGAAGTGGTTTTTATTTTTGTTTTTTGAGAAGGGGGAGTTCAGGAGGTGGGAGCAGAGAGGAAGAGAGAATCTTAAGCAGGCTTCACATCCAGCACAGAACCCAACCCAAGATCATGACCTGAGCTGAAATCAGGAGTTGGATGCTCAACTGACTGAGCCACCCAAGCACCCCAGTGAAGTGTTTTAAAACTAGAGATGCCCAGGTCCAATCTCTGACCTACTGAATCATTCTCTAGTGTAGTAAAGTCTAGACATTGGTGTTTCTTTAACAAAAAGTCCCTCTAGTTGAGTGTATAGTATAACTGTTTTGGGAAACTATTTGGCAGTATGCACTATCAACACAAGCCTACTGTTTGACCCAGCAGTCTCACTCTTGGGTATATATCCAAGAGAAATGAGCTCTTGTGTACATCACAGATGTATGTATAAGAATGTTTATAGCAGCAGTATTCATAAAAGATAAATTGTAGTATAGCCACAAATAAATTACACAGTAATTAGGAAGAATACTGATATGTGCAGCATAGATGATACTCACAGGGATTATATTGAGCAAAAGAAGCCAGCACATTTATGAATTCATATTTAATGATTCCATTTCTGTGAAAGTCAAAAAAGAGGCAAAACCAGTCAGTGGGGATAAGTCTGAATACTGTTTACTTCTCAGGGAAGGGTGGTTTGGTTTTTTGTTAAGATTTTATTTATTTGAGAGGAGAACGCACAGAGCAGGGGGACAGGCACAGGGAGACGGAGAAACCGAGTCCCCGCTCAGCACAGAGCCTGATGTGGAGCCCTGTCACAGGACCCTGAGATGAAACCCAAGCCGAAGTCAGACACTTAGCCAACTGAGCCACCCAGGCTTCCCTCTCAAGGAAGGATATTGACTGAGGAAAGGCACAACAGAATTTCCTGGAGTGTTGGAAAGCTTTCATATTTTAATTTGGCTGTGGTTCATAAATGTGTACATAGGTAAAAATTTATTAAGATACACTGAAGATTAGGGCACTTTGTGCACTATACATATTTTGCTGTGTGTATTTCCTCTTGCTCCCATAACAAATTCCACAAACTTGGTGACTTAAAACAACATAGATTTATTCTCTTGTAGTTCTGGAACTTAGAATTTGTAAATCAGTTTCACCAAGCTAAAGTCAGGGTATTAGTAGGGCAACATTCCTTTTGGAGCCTTCTAAGGAAGCATCTCTTTCCTTGTTTTTTCCGTCTTTGAGAATTACATTCCTGGCTCGTGCTCCCCTCCTCCATCTTCAAAGCCAGTGGTGTCGCGTGTTCAAATCTCTTCGTGCTCTGTCACATTCCTTTCCTTTTTTTTTTAATTTTTTTTAAATTTTTTATTTATTTATGATAGTCACAGAGAGAGAGAGAGAGAGAGAGAGGCAGAGACATAGGCAGAGGGAGAAGCAGGCTCCAAGCACCGGGAGCCCGACGTGGGACTCGATCCCGGGTCTCCAGGATCGCACCCTGGGCCAAAGGCAGGTGCTAAACCACTGCGCCACCCAGGGATCCCCTGTCACGTTCCTTTCCTATGTGGTCAAATCACCCTCCACCTCCCTCTTAAAATTACATTTACAGCCCTCCTAGATAATCCAGAATGATTCATCTCCCCACGATTTTTTTTTTTTTTTTAAGTTTGAAGTAATCTCTATACCCACATGGGACTCGAACTCAAAACCCTGAGATCAAGAGTCACATGCTCTTCCAACTGAGCCAGCCAATCACCCCCATCCCCAAAGTCCTTAATCACATATGCAGAGTGCCTTTTACCATTTAAGGTAGGAATCACAGAGTTTGGTGATTGGTCCTGGATATCTTTGGGGGCCATTATTTAGTCCAACCACAATTTTATACCCGAGTAAAATGAAATAAATAATTCCCACAGTTGGTTCTGATGAGCAGCCAAGAAAGGAAATGATTAAAATAATTGTTTGACCTGAATTAACTAGAATTTTTTAGTCCCTTCTGTATAAGAGTTAATGAGTTCAAATTGAGGATATTCTTTACTATTGTTGGAACAGTTTTAGAAGGAAGACTTTAAAATCTTAATTCTTGGGGCACTTGGGTGGCTCAGTGGTTCAGCATCTGCCTTTGGCTCAGGTCATGATCCTGGGGTCCTGGTATCGAGTGCCACATCGGGCTCCCCTCAGGGAGCCTGCTTCTCCCTCTCTCTGTGTCTCTCAAAATAAACAAAATCTTCAAAAAAATGATAATAAAATAAAATCTTAATTCTTTTTTTTTTTAAGATTTTATTTATTTATTCATGAGAGACAGAGAGAGAGAGAAAGGCAGAGACACCGGCAGAGGGCGAAGCAGGCTCCATGCAGGGAGCCTGATGTGGGACTTGATCCCAGGTCTCCAGGATCACGCCCTGGGCTGAAGGCGGCGCTAAACCACTGAGCCACCCGGGCTGCCCTAAAATCTTAATTCTTAAAGATCTTTTAAGAGTAGGAAAAGCTTGGAGCACCTGGGTGGTTTAGTCAGTTAAGTGTCCAACTCTGGATCTTGGCTCAGGTCTTGATCTCAGGGTCATGAGTTTGACTGACACTGGGCTCCATACTGGGCATGAAGCCACTTTATTTATTTATTAAGATTTTATGTATTCATTCATGAGTGACACAGAGAGGCAGAGACATAGAGGGATAAGCAGACACCCTATGGGGAGCCTGATGCAGGACTCCATCCCAAGACTCCAGGATCATACCCTGAGCCAAAGGCAGACGCTCAACCACTGAGCCACCCAGGTGCCCCATGAAGCCTACTTAAAAAAAAAAAAAAAAAAAGAGCGAGAGAGAGAGAGTAGGAGAAGCTTTACATACCTCATTTAGCAGAGATGAGGCACAGATCTAACTGAGATCTAAACTCATCTTTGTCCATGGAAAAGAGAAAAGCCTCTGTATTTAAAGTAGATTTGGATCTCAACTCTGCAACTTAGTGGCTTTGTTAATTGGTGCCTTAACCTGACAAGTTACTGATTAGCAGTTAAGCTTGGCACATAGTTGGTATCAGTAACTGAAAAAGTACCTACATTTTTAAGAATCTGATAATTACCCAGAACCTACCCCTTTAATGTAAAAAGAATAACAGTGGGTACTTACCTCATAGGTTTATTGCGAAAATAAGATCTGTTATGTTGTGCTATAATTTTGGCTCATAGTAGGTATTCAGTATAGTGATGTTTATTATTAATTTTGTTTAAATTATGCATGTCTTGGGATGCCTGGGTGGCTCACTGGTTGAGCATCTGCCTTTGGCTCAGGGTGTGATTCTCCCTCTCCCTATGTTTCTGCCTCTGTGTCTTATGAATAAATAAATAAAATCTTACAAAAAATAAATAAAATAAATAAGTTATGCATGTCCTTGTTGACTAACTTGTACATATTGTCAAGGTCTCTGCTTAATTTTTTTTAAATTTTTTTTAAAGATTTTATTTATTTATTCATGAGAGACACAGAGGCAGAGAGGCAGAAACACAGGCAGAGGGAGAAACAGGCTCCATGCAGGGAGCCCCATGTGGGATTCAGTCCCGGGTCTCCAGGATCACACCCTGGGCTGAAGGCAGCACTAAACCGCTGAGCCATTGGGGCTGCCCTCTGTTTAATTTTCTGATTCACAATTATTGGAAGGTGAATCGACCCATTAGAAGGCAAGTCTGAGCAATGTTTTGGACTCCATTTTTTTTTTTCTCCAGGTTGCCACATTCATCCTCCAGAAGATCCTCTTAGATGACACAGGTTTGGCATATATATGTCAGACATACGAGCGTTTCTCCCATGTTGCCATGATTTTGGTGAGTTCTTCTATCTATCCCTCTTACAATTACTTTTAATAACACAGTTTAGTCCCTTTGTCATTGACACTGAACAGCTTCTTCCTGGAACCTGTATAATGATTCTTGAAATATCTGATTTCTGATGTCAACTAGGATTATTTTATGTTTGTGTGTTTTTTCCTACCCCAACCCATTTTGGGGGAAAACAGGGTAAGATGGTCCTGCAGCTATCCAAAGAGCCTTCTGCCCGTCTGTTGAAGCATGTAGTGAGGTGTTACCTTCGACTCTCAGATAATCCCAGGTAAACATTTACAGGATTTATAGGATGTTAGGGAAACACTCTGGTGAATAGTTGCCCCATCTCATGGCACAGCTCCTATATCTTTAGAGTAGGGAAGGGATATAACAATAATTAGTTTGGCAGAACTTAGTTAATTCCTTTTAGATCTGAAGTGCTAAATTTAAAAGCCCATCAGAGTATTGGGGACACCTGACTGGCTTAGTCAGTAGAGCATGCAGCTCTTGATCTCAGAGTCATGAGTTCAAGCCCCACACTGGGGCATAGAGCTTACTTTAAAAAATCCATCAGGGATCCCTGGGTGGCGCAGTGGTTTGGCGCCTGCCTTTGGCCCGGGGCGCGATCCTGGAGACCCGGGATCGAATCCCACATCGGGCTCCCGGTGCATGGAGCCTGCTTCTCCCTCCGCCTGTGTCTCTGCCTCTCTCTCTCTCTCTCTCTCTCTCTGTGACTATCATAAATAAATAAAAAATTAAAAAAAAATCCATCAGAGTTTTATCTCTGTCTCTCTAACTCTTTAGCTTCTTCTAGAATTCCAGAGAGTCCAGGCAGTTCCCAGGGAACCATATGATACATTACTCCTATGGTTTAAGCTTTCTTTTTTTTTTTTTTTACTTCTTTTTTTTATTTTTAAAGATTTTATTTTTATGTATTCATTTGAGAGAGAAAGAGAGCACAAGCAGGGGGACGGCAGAGGGAGAGGGAGAAGCAAGCTTCCTGCTGAGCAGGGAGTCCTATGTAGAGCTCCATCCCAGGACCCTTGGGATCATGATCTGAGCCAAAGGCAGATGCTTAACCGACTGAGCCAACCAGGCGCCCCTAGTTTGAGCTTTCTATTATATCTAGTTATTGCTACCCCAGGTGGTCAGAAAGAGAAGGTCTATTTTCAAAGATCTCTTAAGAATGGAATAGAGCCCCAGAGCTCTTAAATTATATTTTCATTTCTTCTCTTTGATTCCTGTAAAGTCCTTGAGCTAATTATTTTATCTCCCTATCTTCATAATCTTTCTGTCAGAAATCATACGTTGTAGATATAATGCATTTTAGATACATTTGACCTTTTGCTTTATAAATCCATAATTCATGCTGAAAGCCACTTGCTCAGGTTCTGCTAAACCACATAATGGGGCAATTTCTATGTTCCTAGGAATGAGGATAACTCAATTTAATGTGAATGCATCCTTCTGCCTCTGAGGTTATTCAAGCCCTAACTACTACTTCAACCATTTTGTCTCGTTCTTCAGTGGTTCCTGTTTTTATCAGTTTGAAAATATGTTTACTTAAACTAGTCTGAGTACAAAAGCCATAACTTTATTTAAAACAGCTTTATAAACCATTAACACTTACCTTATTGAGGTTCTGGATTTGATTTGTCACTGATTATCTTTTAAAGAAAATGAAACATTTGAAATTTCATCTGATAATATTGCTACTATAATTTTGTTTTTACTTCTCATCTCAATTTATTAAGTGTTTTAACTATAAAACTAAAATGGGCACCTGAAGGGTACAGTTGGTAGCACATGCCACTCTGGATCTCAAAGTTGTGCGTTTGAGCCCCATGTTGGGCATAGAGCTTACTTTAAGAAAAAAAAACTGAGGCAGTTTTTGGAAAGACACAAATTTATATTAATTTAGAATTCAAGTTCATTAATTTATCATACGGTGAGTCAGGTCATCTTCCCTATTCATGTACTGATTTTGGAAGTGTTTCATTTACTATAACCCATCTGTTTCTACCATGAGCATATTGACAGTATTTACTGTAATAAATCAGAAAGCAGTTTGAATTGAACTATTGTACCATTCCATTTTGCTTTATCCTGAAATTCCACATTGAGACATCATTCTGAAAATGTTCACAAGATGACACATCCTGGAGATCTCTGAGCCCACTCCTAATACAAGTTTTAAGGAATTTTAATGGATTCTTAAGATAATTTGACTGAACCACATGTTCCCAGGATTCTGTATATTTATGTCTAAGAAAGAGCCTCTTCCCCGTTCTCCAAATGTGGGTTTATTTGCTGGTCTCCCTGGTTGGCTTGTTTGTCTCTGATGTAGGGCACGTGAAGCGCTCAGGCAGTGCCTCCCTGATCAGTTGAAGGACACCACCTTCGCCCAGGTGCTAAAAGATGACACCACCACGAAACGCTGGCTGGCACAACTGGTGAAGAACCTGCAAGAGGGCCAGGTCACCGATCCCCGGGGGATCCCCCTGCCCCCTCAGTGATCCTTCCCCACCCCCTTCTCCTGCTCCCCTGAGTTGGGGAAGGGAGGGGGAACCTGGAGGAAAACAGCTCAGGTTTTACCGCCGACCGGGAATAGACAACCTCAATGCTGAACTGCACTGGAGAAGAGAGGGGCAAGCTCACCCCGCTGAGGCGTACGGGCTACCGTCTCAGGCCGCCTCTGGGACCTGGGCTCCCTCCACCACTCCCAGGAGGGAGATGGGCTCCTGACACCGCAGTCTGCCACCGCAGCTCCAGGAGGCTGTCAACACCAGCAAATGCTGTGTCCGCAGCATGCCCAAGATGGCCCCTCTCCCCCACCCATACCAGCCGCTGGCGGGGAGGGAGACGTGCTGGTGGCAGCACTCTAGGCATGCTGAACACCTGGGACCAAGCCGTGTGGCGGTCTTTTCTTTTGCCTTCCTGGAAGACTCAAGATGTGTCTCTTCATCCTCTCTCTCAGTATTTGTTTACTTTGATCTTTTGTTTTTAATGTCAGAGAGAGGCGTGTTTAGTGGACACAAGCTGTAATACTCAGCAAAACTTTGTCAATTGGCACTGTTTACAAGTCTGTTAGCTGCATAAGCTTAATAAAAAGTTGGTCTGGGCATTACATCCCCTCTAGCAAGCCAATAGCTGCATGAACTGTGGGGAGGAATGGGAGGCAGGGGAAGGATAAAGCCAAAGGACGACAGGACCCTACCACCTCTTTTTCCCTTCCCTTTCTGTCCTTCTGCCCCCAGTTCTGGATGCCGCAAGGACCCTAACCTTGTTTCTGTCTCTAGCTGCTAGCTTTTCCAAATCTCAGTGCTTTCCCCTTTTTCATGTCCCTCCTATTCAACTTCAGCAGACGTCTTAATTCATCAGGCTGTCCTGGAAGGGTGCTGTACTGGGGGAGGAGAGGTGGCAGCGAGCCTCTCTTTCAATTCCAGTCCTCAGAGAGATGGTCTCGGATGACTGTTAAAGGGGAAGGCGCCGGGATCAAGATGACAAGCTACTTGATCTCATTCTTTAGTATGAATTTCTGCAGTTCCATCTGGGTTCATGATTATACTTGAAGTGGTATTAATTGAATTAGTTTATTTTATTCAGATTTAAGACAGGGGGTTGGACTCTGCTTCTTCACGTAGTCTTTTTTTTGGCGGGGGGGAGGGGGGACACATTCTCTATTGGTCTTTGGGAATTACAGGGTTGCCACTGAGATATTTCCACTTGTTCATATTGAGTCAGCAAATCCCCAATCCCCCTTCATTTGGAGCCCTAGATGACTTCACAATCCAGAGACTTGAATCTGTAATGCAGTATACACTGCCTTGCTTTCCCCCAGTCCTTCCCCCTGCCAACACCTTCTTTCTCTCTCTCTCTCTCTCTCTCTCTCATAATCCCACCTCCAGTCAAAGATGGGATTTTTAATCCAGCTCTAGAGAGATACAAAGTGTTTTCTGTCCACATCTCCCGAACAAGTTTAGGGAGGGTCTGTCTATAAGGAGCAAACTGAGAGAAACCTTTGCAGAGGCAGTTTTGCCAGCTCAAGGGCTCTTTCAAGCCGACTTTCACAAAGGGAGCCGGACTTGTTAGTTGGCTTCTGTCTCTAGAGCCAAGAAACTAGTACTCGAGTAGCCTAGAGGTAAGAAGGGTAGAATAAGCACTTACTCCCCTGTCTTCCAAAATGAAGAGGAGAACCAGGTCAGCTCTCAGTCTCAAGCCTGAAGAGAAGAGGTCTTGGAGAAAGCAGAGAACAGCATGGACTGGATAGACGTCTGGATTTCCCTCAGCCCATAGTTCTGTGATCTGGAGCGTCCAGCTAAGGGTCTCTGATTTTTGCCAACTGCCTTCCTGCTGAGCCAAAGTTTTCTCATTCCCCCTCCACTGGGGAAGCAGCTGAAGCGCAAGGCCTTGCTCCCTGAGGAATTCTCTTCTCTCTCCATCTTCTGGTGCATTGGCCATGTTGCTGTGCCAATATTGTCTTAATTCCTGTTCCATCTATTCTCAGCTGGCCTTGGACCCCATGTAGGAGTTGGGGGAGGGATGAAAATGGGTATTATTCCTTGTAGTTGATCCTGATGTCATGTGTGTATAAAGAGACCCCTCCCTTCATTTTTTGTTTTCCATCCCTCTCACTCCCTAACAGGATTGAAATAAAACCTGTTTCTGTTTTTATAAAAATAGTTTTTCCTTTCAACTCGAGATTTGATTTTGTCAATATAGAGATCTCTAGGCACTCTGGTCACATGATCCATGTCACCCTTGCCTCTACCATCTGTTTGATACAAACATGCTGTTCTGCCAAGAGGGCAATGATGGTTCCCTCTTGGCTAGGTCCTTTGGGAAAAAGAGTCTTGCCGATGTATAAAAGCTGTTTGAGAGGCTGGGATGGTACCCTTTATCTGATAAAACATCTTTTGCCTAAACAGAACCTCACTCCTGATTATGGTGGCCAGAATGTAGTTCTGGAGAGTCTTGAAGTGAAGAGGTAGTGCTGGTAACATTTTATCACAGACTTAAATATTCATTTCCTTCCGAGGCTCAAGGCTTAGCACAGCCTCCAGAGTTTCCATGCCTGTTTCTGGCGCTCAGTGAGACAGAGCCAACCTCTGCTTCCAGCTCTTTTCCAAGGCATCAGAGGGCCTATGACTGAGTAGTGGAACTGGGCAAGGCAAGGCACTGGTAGCCTTCAGAGCATGCCTTCCTTACTTATTTATAGCATTCCTCTGCTCACTACTACTGCTGCTCAAAGGCTGAGAAGGGGGGAGATACACAAAGATATTGCTGTCAAAAGCCCAAGGGAAATATTTGGAATAGGGAAGCAGAGAATGAAATGAAATTCCTGAATGCCATGGAATTTAATATTTTAAAAATATTTTAATACATTTATTTCAAAAGCCGATATAACAGATAAGTTGAACAACACAATGAACAAACCTAACTTAATTGACAAATAGAACACTGTGTTCTAAACCAACAGTGTGCACATTCTCTTGATTCCAGAAGCATTTACTGAAATTGGTCATAGACCATCAAGCCTCAGAAAATTTTTAAGAATTAAAATAATGTTCAGTGAACACAGTTTTAAAAAGAAAACTGGACAATCAGTAATTTTAAAAAACAGGCAGTACAGTTCTAAATAACCCATGAATCACAGAAGAAATAGCAAAGTTAGAAAAAAATTGAATAATGAAGATGAGCACCATATCAAGACATGTGGTATACAGGTAAAGTGATACTTAATACGACTTTAAATTTACATGTTACAAAAGAAAGGCTGACATAATGATCTAAGTTTTTATGTCAAACTGAAAGGATAGCAAATTCAAGAAGCAGAAAAGTACCAAAAAAGCAAGTATCCATGAACTAGAAAACGAATGTCCAAGAAAAAATCAATGAAGTGGGAAGTCATTCCCTTGAAAGCATCAATAAACTTGATAAACCCTTAGCAGACCTTAGAAAAAGAGCAAAAGGACATCACTCCTATCTTACACTCGCTAATCTTTCATGAAGTTCCAGGGACTATAGAATAAGGGAACAGGTCCACCAAAACCCATCAAGGATATCATGGGAAAACCAGGGGCCCGAACTCCTGTGAATGTAGATGTAAAATTCCTGGAAAAAACAGGCAAATCACATCTAGTAATACATAAACATGATAATGCGCCATACTTCATCTAGGTTTACTGTAAAAAAAAAAAAAAAAAAGATTGATTCAATACTTGAAAAGTAACCAAGGCAATTAACAAATGTATAAAGGAGAAAAATCATAATTGTCTAGATAGATGCACAAAAGAATACTATAAAATACAATACCTAGTCATGATTAAAAGAAAAAACTTTGAAAATCAGAAATAGGAGGGCACATCCTAAATCTAATGAAAGGTATCAACAAAAACCCTGTGGTAAACCTCTCAATAAAATAATACTGAAATCCTCTTCCATGAAATGAGGATTGAGCCAAAGATGTCCACTGTCACACCACTATCACAGTCAACATGCAAACCACATATACTGGTCGAAGCTTGTGTGAAACCAAGAAAATAGGATTATAAAGGAAAATTTTGCTGACAACATGACTGTACATTGATAATCCAAAAGAATCTACAAACTCAAAAAAAAATCTACAAACTCTTAGAATGAAATGGACTTAGCAAAGTCCTAGAATACAAAGTCAATGTGGAAGAAAATCAATTACATGTTTCTAGATACAACAACAAAAAATGGAATTTCAAAAATATTCATAACGGAGTGCCTTGCTGTTCAGTAGGAAGAGTGTGTGACTCTTGATCTCCGAGCTGTTGAGTTTGAGCCCCATGTTGGGTGTAGAGATTACTTAAAACTTATAAAAATGTAATAGCATAAGAAATCAAATAGATCTATTGAAATGCAGAACCTTTATACTGAAAACAAAATATTCTTGAAAATAAAACACCTCCATAAATGAATGAAAAGATATCATCTCCGTGGATTAGAAAACAATATTATAAGGATGCCAGTTCTCTCAAATTGATCTGGTTAAACTCCATTCTAAATCTCAGCAGGTTTATTTCTATGAAATTGACAAGCAGATTCCAAAATCTGTATGGAAATGCAAAATGCCAAAACATCCAAAGCCGTCTTGAATAAGGACAAAACTGGAGTCTCCCTTCCAAATGTGTTCCTTTAACTTTCAACCTTGTATTTATTTTTTTTAAGATTTTATTTGTTTATTCACAAGAGACACAGAGAAAGAGGCAGAGACAGGCAGAGAGAGAGAAGCAGGCTCCATGCAGGGAGCCCGACGCGGGACTCAATCCCGGGTCTCCAGGATCACACCCTGGGCTGAAGGCAGGTGCTCAACCACTGAGCCACCCAGGCGTCCCTAACTTTCAACCTTTTAATAACACTTTTTTGTAGACCTGCCCCTTACAAATAGCACATACTTGTATTTTGTTTTATGATTTTTTCTGAAAGTTTTTCCCTCATCTTGTTCTCAAATTTTATACCTCCTTTTTCTCATTCCCCTTGGTTTTCTGTTTTTAATGTGAGAACAGAGGAATGGCTCTATATTTTGTCTTTTGAAATTATGTATCCTGGCTTTTAATTCCACAAGTGGTCTTATATTGATGATTTTTTAAATGGAATTTAATATTTTGAGCTGCGTTTTTCAACCACAAAGAAGATGGGCTTCATTTCAGAAGTTCAAGTAATTTGCTGGATGGTTTGGGGAAATGGTCTCTGACTCTCTAGTCCCAAGAAGCAAGATGTGTAGGGCATCTCCCCTGTGTATCAGGAGGAGAATCTGGGTATGTCCGGGTGGCAGCGGGAGAGGACAGTATTTAGGACTCTATCTTTGCCAGCTGCCCCTTCATTTCAATTTAGGGCTTCTGGGCCTTTCCTGGGCATGGTTCCCAGAAAATCCCTCTGCTGCTACTGCCCTGATCAAGTTTCTGGATCTGTTAATAATAGACAACAGCGGGGGAAGGGCCACGATCATTATGGAAATAGGAACAACCAAACCACATGGACAGTTTTTGTGCCAGGGGCCCCTGTCTGCTCCCTCCCTGGATCTAAAGATCCTTCTGCAGTAGGCAGGTCTTCGAAACCACTCTTTGGAGCCATTCTAACCATGCAAAGGTCTCCCAGATGTCTGCCCCTAAAAATCAATGCATGATCTGGGGAGCATTGGTATGTATATGAGAACACTGAAAAAGAATATTTGAGATCTGAACTCTCCCAGAAAATCCAGGAGGAATGGTAGTGCTCCTCACTGAGCCCCCAAAAAGGAAAGAAGTTTGGCAGCAATTAAGTGAGGCAAATAGAAAGAGGCAAAGCATATGTAATCCTGGAGTATAGAAGGAGTGAGGAATGTGAAGGGGAAACATGGAAAACAAAGGATGGGATGGTGTTAGGTGAGTAGAAATAGGAGAGGAAGACAAGTGTGTGAGGCAGGGGCTCTATTAAATAAAACCTGAAACCAGCACTGTTAAACTTCAATGCCCCCTTAATCAATCTATCTATCTATGTATCTATGTATCTATGTTTCTTTCTTTCCTTCTTTCTTTCTTTCTTTCTTTCTTTCTTTCTTTCTTTCTTTTTTTCTTTCTTTCTCTTTCTTTCTCTTTCTTTCTTTTCTTTCTTTCTCTTTCTTTTTTTTTTTTTAAGATTTTATTTTTTTATTTATGATAGACATAGAGAGAGAGGCAGAAACACAGGCAGAGGGAAAAGCAGGCTCCATGCCGGGAGCCCAACGTGGGACTTGATCCCGGGACTCAATCCCAGGACTCCAGGATCGTGCCCTGGGCCAAAGGCAGGCGCCAAACTGCTGAGCAACCCAGGGATCCCCCCTTAATCTTTCTATTCCCTGTGAATGGCCTCCCTCTTCATTCTCCCCTTCCTGCATACTCCTCTTTATCAAAACCTACTCTCAGGGGCGCCTGGCTGGCTCAGTTAGAAGATCATGCAACTCTTGATCTCAGGGTTGCAAGTTCAAGCCCCACATGGGGTGTAGAGATTACTTAAATAAGTAGATAAACTTTAAAAAACAAAAAACCCTGCTCTCAGGAGAAGATGGAAACAACCTATAAATTGTGGAAAACCAATAAAACTTCAGAAATTACCAGTTGCAAAAACCAGAAGCCCTCGTTTTGTAAAATATAACACAGATATTAGAAAAACACATAAAGAAAATGTATAGTTAGGGGCACCTGGCTGGCTCAGTGGAGCATGGGACTCTTGATCTCAGGGCTGCAAGTTCAAGCCCCATGTTGATAGAGTGTAGAGATTACTTTAAAAAACATTACTGGAGCACCTAAGTGGCTTAGTCGGTTGGACCAGTGCCTCTTCATTTTCAGCTGGGGGCATGATCTCAGGGTCCTGGGATCCAGCTGCACATTGGGCTCTGCACTCAGCAGAGTCATCCTGGGATTTTCTCTCTCCATCTCCCTTTACCCCTCCCCCCTGCTCTAAATAAATGAATAAAATCTTTTTAAAAATTACTTTAAAAATTTTTTAAAAATTACTTTTAAAAAATTACTTTGAGGAGTGCCTGCATGGCTCAGTCGGTTGAGCATCTGCCTTTGGCTCAGGTCATGATCCCGGGTCCTGGGATTGAGCCCCACATTGGGCTCCTTGCTCGGCGGGGAGCCTGCTTCTCCCTCTCCGTCTGCCTGCTGTTCCCCCTGCTTGTGCTCTCTCTCTCTGTCAAATAAATATTTTTTTAAAATAAAATAAAATTAAAAAAATTACCTTGAGTAAGTTATAAAAGGGAAACCCTTGTTAGCACCCAGTTCTAGAAATACAACTTGGTCAACTATTTCAGAAGCCAGTTATGTGCCCAATCCTTTTTTTTTTTCCTAAGATTTTATTTATTCATGAGAGAGAGAGAGAAGCAGAGGGAGAAGCAGGCTCCCTGCGGGGAGTCGGATGCAGGACTCAATCCCTGGACCCCAGTATCACACCCTGAGCTGAAGGCAGATACTCAACCACTGAGCCACCCAGGCGTCCCCTATGTGCCCGATCCTATCGCAACTCTCCCTCCTCCCAGAAGTCACCACAATCCTGACATTTATGGTAATCACTTAGGAAGATTTTATTTTAATGGGACTAAAGGTTTAGCTATAAATAATCACCGATGGTAGACTATTAGGCACTCAAGGGGTGTTCGGGGGAGCCATGAGAGGTAGTTAGATCTCAGCACACTTAAAATCACATCATTTCATACAGTTAGTTCCTTCTATGCTTATGATCAAAACACATCTCAGTGGAAAGGATCCACAGAAGTCCAAGTCCAGGGCTGTGCCCGGTGCCCTCAACGGCCTGACTCCCGTCCACTGGTCCAGAAAGCTCCGTACCCCACAGTCTTTCCAAAGCAGAGCAAAAGTAGGTCTCAGCTCACAATGTTTGGGGGAGTGCCAGGGACTGTTTGTCTCTGCTGCTGACATGTGAGCCCAGGACATTGCCTAGACTTCCCTGGGTCTCAGTCTCAGTGTGATGTATGGGACCATCATGAAGCCTCTTACGATCCCCTATATTCCTCTCCTTGACTTGGTCTCCTTACCTCAGTCTCGCTATTTCAGCTGCCTGTTCATTGACCTTGCAAGAACCGCTTCACCTTTCTTTCCCCCTGGGTGTCTTTCTGATCCTCTGTTCCACTTTTTGCCGTTGATTCTTACAGTACCACGAGTCCACGTCATCTCTGCACGCATCTTGATAAACACGCACGCATGTCCTTGCACATTGGAGGGGCTGAAGAAATGTTCATAGAACACATTCGTGCAAAGGAAGAACAAGTGCACTGCTTCATGCACTTATGTATGCGTTCCTCCGGTGTTTAGCGAGGGCCCAAAATATACAGAGATACGAGCCTGTCCCTCTGCCCTCTTAGATCATCCCTCCCCTCCCTCTCTTCTCATCTTTCTCCTTCCCCGTCCTGTTTCTCTTTTCCTTTCCCTGTGCCACAGAGCTAGACTGAGTGCCCTGCGAGGCTGGTGGAACAGACACCCTGGAAAGGCGCCAGATGAAATAAGGGCAAAGACGGCTGTGGAACATGCAGGGAGAAGCCGTGCGGACTGAAAAGCAGTGATTCACGGAGCGCCCGCACAACTCAGACACTCCTTGGGTTTCCCTCGGGGCGCTGCTGCAGGATTGGGGTCAGTGAGAGCTGGCATCAAGACGAAGGGCAGCCAGGCTCCTCCTCTTCTAATCCTTTTCCACCCACCCCTCCCCCAGTACTCCCGTTGACCAATGTCCTGGGCCTTTAAGAGTTGGAAGGGCTGGACCGAGGAGAGACCTCACACCTCTCCCCCTCCCAACTCCTTCCCTTTGGCTGCTAGTCTGCCGGTCACAGCAGCAAACTGCAGTAGAAAAGGGGAGGCAGCCAGCGAGCGAGCGAGGAGAGAAGGAGCCCGGCCGGGTTCCCTCGTCCCACCGGAGAGAGCATCGCACAGCTCACAGCCACAGGACTGCTATCCTGCCCACGGTAAGGGCCCCGAGGCTCTGGGCAGCCTCTGCTCCAAGCTGTGCACCCCCTGCCCAGTCCCTACCGCTGACCCCTACATGCTTATCCGCCCTGATTAACTTGTACCCTGGACTCCTTAGCCCTATCAGATCCTCCTGGTTCTCTCTAGCTCATCCCCTTTGATTGACAGTTTTCTTCCTGGCTGTGGCAGTCACCCCTTCATGGGGGGAACCCCTTAGCTCCCTCTCAGAAGTGAGCCCCATCCTAGCAAGGAAAGACAGAGAATTGGAGCAGCCATATGTTAGCATAGATTCAGTAACAGAACGTGGAGGGTTACCGAAGACCCAGGGAAGAGTGTAGACTGAGAGAGTTATGAGATTTCCTTAGAAAGAGCCCGGGTTTGAGCTCTGTATCCGTTCCCAGCCTGCTTAATGGGCCGGGGCAGTTTCTGGGCATGCTCTAGTGCTGTGCTGGGAAGAGCACCTGCTCCTAGTCCTGACTCTACCGTTAGCTAAGTGACTTCGGACAGCAGCTCCCTGCTCTGTCTGTGATGGGAATGTGGGGTGTCCCAGGCTTGCGTGTGTATTAGGGGCTCTTCTTGAAAATAAACATTCCTGAGCTCCATCTTTGCAAATTCTGATCTAGTAGATTTGGCGGGGGTGGCGGGTAGGTGGTGTGTGCGCTAAGGATCTCTATTTTACCTAGGGAGATCCTTACAGCCAGGAACCTCTGGATTAGATGACTTGTAAAAGAGTCTTCGAGCTCTAACATTCTGGGGGCTATGACCTATGACCATTCTGTCCTCTTTATATGAATGAGGTCACTCAGTGATCCTGCTCAGAAACAAGAGAGTAGACATAATGATTCTCTTCCTTCCTGCCCCCCAGAGGGACCTGAGACACCCTGAATTTCACTGTAATGCCATTGGCACTACTGGCAACTCTCCCAAAGCCCATCCCCAGGTGACATAAGCCACCTGTAAGTTGAGGCCCAAATCTTACTCGGCAGCCCTGACCACTTCCCCCCTTATTTTGTGTCTCTGTTCTCTCTGTATTCTAAAGGTGTCCTCAAGGATCTCCACGTTCTCATCTAGGAGTGAACAGTTAAGACCCAGTCTCTTACTCAGTCTTCATCTTCTGCTCTTCACCTCTTGCTCTTGCTCCCACTCCCCATCCTTTGTCCCTTCCTTTGTCACTACACCTGCATCAGCTGTAACCATCCTTCCCATCCTGTCTTCAGATGCCAGGTGCAACACCAGGACCTAGAGAATCCCTGGGTTCTAAGTTGCATTCTCTGGGCCATGTGTTCCTTAGAGTCAGTCTCCTAGGATACGGGGGAAGGGAGACTGAATAGAGGGGTATGCTCCCTAGTGTGCTCCTGAGTGTCCTCCTTGCTCCTGGTCCCCAGGCTCAAAATCCCCACAGGGGACGAGAACGACCTATTGGGAATTAGAGGACAAAGAAAGAGGAAGAGGTGAGGGGAGAGAGGGGTCGGGGAGAAGGATAAGGAAAGGAGAGCGCAGAGAGGCTGACCAGGGAGCAAGTAGGGAGGCCAATGGGATCAGGGGAGAGGAGTGAGCTGGGAGAAAGGAAAGGGAAGACCTCGGGATGGGGAGAGGAGGCAAGTGGGAAGAAATTTTCTTTAGGCTATGAACTGGGACATGTGGGGACAGAGAATGACAAAGTAGGGGGAACAAAGCATCCACATCCCTTGTCGGTTTATTAGCCCTGCTCTAACCTGCTACCAAAAGTTTTCTTTTGGAAAGAAAGGATTTCCCTTTCCTTTCCTTTCCTTTCCTTTCCTTTCCTTTCCTTTCCTTTCCTTTCCTTTCCTTTCCTTTCCTTTCCTTTCTTTCTTTCTTTCTTTCTTTCTTTCTTTCTTTCTTTCTTTCTTTCTTTCTTTCTTTCTTTCTGATTCATTTGTTATTTATTTTAGAGAGAGAGGGCAGAGGGAGGAGCAGAGGGAGAGGGAAAGAGAATCTCAAGCCGACTCCTTGCTAAGGGCGGAGCCCAACGCGTGGGTCAATCCTATGACCCTGAGATCATGACCTGAGCCAAAACCAACAGTCAGACATGCAACCAACTGAGCCCCCTAGGCCCCCCTAGAGAAAACCCTTTCTAAGGGCAGAACCTTGGTGAGATCTCTGAGTTAGTCATAAGGAACCAGGGTTCTAGTCCCACCTTTGCCACCTAATTCATTCAGTGATTCCAGCAGTTCAGCCAATCTTTCTAGCCCTTCTCTATAAAATGAAGTCCAGCTCTGACATTCTGTGGCTCCCTGAGTTGAAGTCGGCCCTCACATGGCCACATGTCACCTGGATCTAGATTTAAAATAGTGAGGCAGGAATAGGAGCAGGATTGGAAGAGCATGCCAAGCCCTGGGGCTGGAAGAGTTTGACAAAAAGCATAAAATAATTTTCTAAGGCTTGTTTGAAAGGAGATAGGTTCCAAAATAGGGGTGTCCCAGCACTTGAGCTTAGGCTTCCCATGTTTCAGGACATGATTGTGAAGCTCCTGGACACAAGAGTAAGGAGAAAGAATTCTGACTTCTCCCAGGGCAGAGATCCACCTCATCCCATGGTTCTTATGCCCCAGACATGGGAGCTGAAATTCAAAGAGGAGATAAGGCAAGATGTTGGTAAATGGGATCAGAGCCCCCTTCTGCTAGCATCTGGGGACCTGTTACTTCAGTCTTCATTCGGTTTTTGTGAGCCTTAGATTCCAAACTACATCACCAGGCAGGAAAGCAGCTCTGCTGTAGAAAGCGGAGCTGCTTTTCTGCCTCTCGTGAAGCATTCTGGGTCCCTTCATCCCTCCAGAGGCAGCTTCTGGTCTCACCCAGGCTCACTATATTCAGTCTCAGCCAGCAAAACCTTTGATTTCTGGAACTGTCGCAGGGTTCTATCTCTCCTGAGGGGTGCCTTGAGTCATCTTTCCCACTTAGGTACAGACTGGCTCCCAGCCTTGCCCTCTCCCTCTGGGCACCCTCATATTGCTACTCCTCTAGAAAGCCTTCCCTAGGTCCTACAGCCAGGGGAGCTGTATTTTCAGTGACCTCTACATTTTTCCTAAAGATTTAGTCACCCCCGGATGACTTTATAGGCTCTCCCAGCTCGAGAGAGATCGGGCACTGAGATGCTGAGTGACCTCAGACAAGTCCCATCACATTTGTGGACTTCTGCTTTTCATGTATGAGATATAGCTCATTGTGAGTTGAACTGCACAATGTTCTAATGGAGCTTTAGAGATGCTTTTCATGTTTTAGATGCTCATCATTGTCAAAAATTCAAACGTCTCGATTAAAAAATACAACATTTCTAAGCAGTTCCTTTGCTTATACAAAGCATAGAGCTTTGTTTCATGCACTTTGTCAGTTCCAGAATGATTTGGTCAAGAGTTGAGAATTTCTTAGAGGGGCGGATCTAAAATCAATGTGGCTACCTGTGGAGTCTTCTGGTGCTTTTCAAGGGAAATTTGTTGTTACCTATGAAGACAATTTAACCAAGTCCTAAATTAGCTTGGATCTTAAAGAGGGTTCTCTTTCTCAAGAGGCAAAGAAAACTTGAAAATGCATTTCTAAGACTGTGTAACTTACACAAGGAGTATAAAAATGTGCTTTACTGCGTGAAGACAGAAGAAGATGGCTTACATAGCAAGTATGGCACTAAGTGTCACGGAAGAGGCAAAAGAACCTGTCTGCCCTGGCCCCTCTGGAGCTGGGTGATCTGCATGGGAACATAGAGAGGGCTCCCAAGATAGAGAAGCTGGGGTGATTCCACCGGGGGAAGAGAAGGCTAGGATGTAGAGACATTCCAGGTTCTGAAAGGGGACAGCCAGCAAGATGGAGGCTGAGGCGCATGACACAGGTTACCCAGCGGACTGTGCGGTATTAGGAAGCCCTGGTATAGTCCTCTCTGGAGATGGCTGTGGGAAACAGCAGACCCTTTGGAATCAAACATATTTGGTTTTAAATTCTGAATATGGTTTGATGCAAGGTTCTTAGCCTCTCTAAGCCTCAAAGTCACCAAACTCAAACTAGAAGTAAAAAGAGCTAAAAGCTATGTAGATGAAGCACCTGGTGCATCATAGGCCATCAGGTTTCCTTCTTTTCCTCCTCTGATCCGTTATTCTAAGATCACCAGTATTAACTCAGACCCTTTGTCTCCTCCTTGCTCCTCCAGGTGACTCTGGCACCAGCTGGTGATGGCGTCTCTGATGCAAAGCCGTGAGTACCCCAGCAGGAGAGGAGGGCTTGGGGAGACAGCCCAGGGACAGGGAGGAGTCTGGCCCCCTGTTCGGGAGCTCCTCCTAGGCCCTCCACCCTTCCCACCAGCCACCCAGCCAGCAGCCCCTTCTTTTCCTGGCCCAGGGTTGCCCATCAATCAGGACCTGCTGCTGATGCAGAAGGGCATGCTGATGCGCAAGGTGAGGTCCAAATGCTGGAAGAAACTAAGATACTTCAGACTTCAAGATGATGGCATGACAGTCTGGCATGCCCGGCAGGAAGGAGGCAATGCCAAGCCCACCTGTGAGTCGTGTGGATAGCTAGGGGTGGGCACACTGGGGGGATTGGACTCTGAAGAGCCCAGCAGAGGAGGGACCAGGGTCTACAATGTGTCCTTGCACGGCCCCTCTTGTGTCTACCTCTGAGCCTACAAAATGGAAGTTATAACAGTACTTGCCTCTTAAGGCTATTTATGAGGATTCAATTGCTGCTTGGGCGAGCCCTGGCACATAATGAGGCTCGATAAATCCTAGGTTATATTTTTTTATTATCATAGTGAGAGCATGATCTCAGGCATTAGACAGCCTGGATTAAAGCCCTGGCTCTGCCACTTTCTAGCTGAGTGGCTTTGGACAAATTGCTTCAATTACGCTTTAGTTTCCTCATCTGCAAAATGGGGATTGAACAATACCTGCTCAGAAGGTTACAGGGACTCGGTGGCATTTAGCATGGGACCGGAAACTAAATTAGCCATTATGATGAATATGTTTAATTACCATAAATGCAGCACCACAATGTGCATCCTGTCAGCCAGACGGACACTTTATGATCCCTCTAAAAAATTGATCACAGGACACATCCAAGAAAGTCTGCTTTAGAGACATAATCAAAGCTCACGATCCCCAGCACCCCCAGCTGAGGAAAGCAGGATGGATGAATTTCTCTGGCCCTTTCCTAGACATCTCGAAAGAGGAAGCCCTCAAACCTGGAACAGGGGACCTGGACTTGGACATACCATACTTTGGTGTAACTGCTTTTATCGTAAGGTGCATTTCCATCTGTCAGCCCCGCCCGTCCTCCTGTGACGTGGACAGGCCATGGATGGGACCATCCCTTATTTCAGACAAGGATTACTGAGGCCCAAAGTCATTTTGGTCTGTGTCACACTGCCAGCTGGTGGCCCAAAGCCAGGTCTTGTCACTTCCAGCATAGGCCCCTTGCCATGCTGCCTGTGAAAGTGGCAGTGGCTCAAGGGGCATCCTGAATTCCGGGGTCTGTGTCTTTCTGTACCAAGTATTTGGCGGCTTCATCCATCCTGTGGAGGTTGGGGTTCCTCCTCCCTATGGCTTCACAAAGGGTCCTTGGCCCTTTGCCCTTGCAATCTGGTGGATCCTCTCCCTCCATGACCCACTTCTTCCTTCTCTGGTAGTCTCAATCTCTGATGTGGAGACAGTACGTGAGGGCCATGAGTCTGAGCTGCTGCGCAGCCTGGCAGAGGAGTTCCCCCTGGAGCGGGGCTTCACCATCATCTTCCACGGCCGCCGCGCCAACCTGGATCTGGTGGCCAACAGTGTCGAGGAGGCCGAGGTATGGAAGCGGGGGCTCTGGCATCTGATGGACTTTGTCAACGGCATGGACCAACAGGAGCGGCTGGACCAGTATCAGCAAGAGGGAGCCAGAGTGGGGGTCAGGGGTCACTGAAGGAGCCAGATGCTGCAGGGCTAGGGACAGGTGGGGGCATGCAGGGCTACGGAGACCCAAGAGTCCAGATGGGATGGGCAAGGGCAGCTGAGGCCAGAGTGAGGCAAAAGATGTGGAAGTGTGAATGGAGACTAGGGATGGCAAGAACAATGCCAGGCAGAGTGTGGACAGAAATGTGGCCCTTCAGGATAGGTGGAAGGGGTGGCGAGAGGCAAAGATCTTGAGAGCTGAACAGAAGATCCCAGGGCTGTTAACTACCACAGGACTGGGAAGCAGCCTTAGTGTTGTTGTCTCATTCAGGCTTCCTAGACTCTATTCACCTTCCATGCCAGGTCATTCACTTATTCATTTGTTCGTTCGTTCATTAATTCACCATCTATTAAGCAGAATGAATCAGACACCATGCCAGGCTGTGGAGGTTCGAAGATTAGTGAGACTCAGGCATTGTTCTAGTTGGTGGAGAAAATGGAATTGTGGTAAATAATCTAAGTACCCTAGAAGTGTTACAGGACTGCAAGTGTTTGTGGGTGTTCAAAGGAAGGAGAATTAGTTAATTCTAGCTGAGAGATTTCTGAGAAAACTTTAGGAAGGAAGTTGCATTTGAGCTGAGCCTTGAAAAGTAGAATTTGAACATAAAGAAAGGAGGAGAGGGGAGTGCCTGGGTGGCTCAGTCAGTTAAGTGTCTGCCTTTGGCTCAGGTCATGATCTCAGGGTCCTGGGATTCCCTCATGGGACTCCCTGCTCAGCGGGGAGCTTGCTTCTGCCTCTGCCCCTCCCCCTGCTTGTCTCCTCTCTCTCTCTCTCTCTCTCTCTCTTTCTCTCTGTCAAATACAAAAAGAAAGGAGGAGGGGAAGGCTCTCCTGCCTGAAGGAACAGCATGAGTAAAGGCCCAGAGATAGGACGTTGAAGAGCAGGAGAGAGAGCGGACACGGAGAGCGGGGGTAGCTAAGGCTGGCTAAAGTACAGGGAGGACACAAGTGTGTTGAGAAGGCTGAGTGGGGGCCAGACCATGGGTGTACTTCTTTTTTTTTTTTTTAAGATTTTATTTATTTAGGGATCCCTGGGTGGCGCAGCGGTTTGGCGCCTGCCTTTGGCCCGGGGCGCGATCCTGGAGACCCGGGATCGAATCCCACATCAGGCTCCCGGTGCATGGAGCCTGCTTCTTCCTCCGCCTGTGTCTCTGCCTCTCTCTCTCTCTCTCTCTCTCTCTCTCTGTGACTATCATAAATAAATAAAAAAATTTAAAAAAAAAGATTTTATTTATTTATTCATGAGAGATACACACACAGAGAGAGAGGCAGAGACACAGACGAAGGGAGAAGCAGGCTCCATTCAGGGAGCCCAATGTGGGACTCACACCCTGGGCCGAAGGCAGGCGCTCAACCCCTGAGCCACCCAGGGATCCCTGGGTGTACTTCAATCTAGGTTCAGAAACTTGAGCTTCTTCCTGCAGGCAACAGGGAGGGCCCTGCAGGCACTGAGCCATGCAGAGACAAGATAGATTAGTGCTCAGGGAGATAATTCTGGAAGCTAATGTGGAAAATGCATTGGCATGGAGGAGAGACGATGCAGCAAAGCTAGGGGCGATGATGTCAGTGGTTGAACTTGCACACACACACACGCACACACAGACACAGTGCTTTTGCCTTGACTTGCACCTGGATGGCTGAGTGACTGGTTCCAGCGTGGAGACAAGAACCAGGATGGTCGGATGAGTTTCCAAGAAGTCCAGCGATTACTGCACCTGATGAATGTGGAAATGGACCAAGAATATGCCTTCCATCTTTTCCAAGTGAGTCTTTGGAGAAGGATTTTCAGAAGCCAGCCAAGGCCACGTTCTCACTTGGCCAGAGGTACCCAGGCCCTACCAAGCATCACTCTATTGAATCTCTCCTATTGCCCTACCACTCTGCCAGGCTAGATGGAAAGTGTAGGGCGTGGTTCTCACCCTTCAGTCTTCTTAGAAAGATAATTCATAATCTTATATAGGTAAACAACCATAGGTTACTATGTCAGACCTCAAGGACCTCTTGGTCCATGGCCAGAACTTCACAGATGCCTAGTAATGATTAAAATCTCTAACTGGAATGTGAGTAAATAGGAGGAGGGATCTTTTGACCTTTTAGGCACTTGGGGCATTTAACTCTTTCTATTGAAATTTTTCTCTAGTAGCAAATAGTACGGCTGCAATTTTGCTTTTTACTTATACCGAAGCAGCTTCTGTGAACACTAACTGTCAGGAGTTCCGTGGGAATTTTGTGGAAATATGTGTGTATCCACCTGTCAGTGAGATTGCCCTTACAGGACAGGTCAAAACCATATAACATTTGCTCTTAAAAGGACTTTCCACAATCCTCTAAACCCTCACTTTCAGACAGCAGACACATCCCATTCTGGGACCCTGGAAGGAGAAGAATTTGTAGACTTCTATAAGGCGCTGACTAA
This sequence comes from Vulpes lagopus, assembly GCF_018345385.1. Lineage (NCBI taxonomy): Eukaryota > Metazoa > Chordata > Mammalia > Carnivora > Canidae > Vulpes > Vulpes lagopus. The sequence continues at coordinate 25,338,593 of NC_054845.1, forward strand.
ACGTGCTGAGGTACAGGAGCTGTTTGAAAACTTTTCGGCTGATGGGCAGAAGCTGACCCTCCTGGAATTCGTGGATTTCCTCCAAGAGGAGCAGAAAGAAGGAGAACGAGCTCCTGACCTTGCTCTGGAACTCATCGACCGCTATGAGCCCTCAGAGAGCGGTAAGAGGGCTAGGGTGGAGGGGCACTGGACATGGGTGGGGAGGGGGACCGTAGAAAGACCCAGAGAGGGCAGCCCCGGTGGCTCAGTGGTTTGGCGCTGCCTGCAGCCCAGAGTGTGATCCTGGAGACCCAGGATTGAGTCCCACGTTGGGCTCCCTGCGTGGAGCCTGCTTCTCCCTCTGCCTCTCTCTCTCTCTCTCTGTCTCTGTCTATGAATAAATAAATAAAATCTTAAAAAAAAAAAAGAAAGAAAGACCCAGAGATAAGCCGCCTACTGCCAAACTCAGGGAAGGCTGAGTCTACCCCCACCCCAGCCCCTGCACAATCATTTTCATCTCATTCAACCACTGCCTGGGAAGGAGAGCAGCCCTTTGCTATCCAGATAAGACAGGAGTCTCCTCCATAACCCTAGATCTCTTAGGACGAAGAACATCCCATTAAGTCCCCTTTCCTCCACCATGCTCATGCTTCACTTTGAGAATAAGTTTGTACTGATCTCAGCGTTTGTCCCACTAGGGAAAGGAAGCTCCTTGATCCTCTCCCTTTTGCTTCTTCTCCTTTAGTGCAGGATTCCTTTTCTTCCAGCTCCCTTCATGGTTCCTATTTGCTGCCTCTTTAAATTTTTTTTAAGATTTTATTTATTTTTTTTTAAAAAAAGATTTTATTTATTTGAGGAGCAGCCCGGGTGGCTCGGTGGTTTAGCGCCGCCTTCAGCCCAGGGCGTGATCCTAGAGACCCGGAATCGAGTCCTGCATGGGGCTCCCTGCATGGAGCCTGCTCTTCCCTCTGCCTGTGTCTCTGCCTCTCTCTCTGTGTCTCTCATGAATAAATAAATAAAATCTTTTAAAAAAATCCTTTTATTTATTTGAAAGAGAGAGTGAGCTAGAGAGAGAGCACAGCCTAGGGAGAGAGGCAGAGGGAAAGGGAGAAGCAGGCTCCCCGTTGAGCAGGGAGCCCGATGTGGGGCTGGAACCCAGGACCCTGAGATCATGACCTAAGCCAAAGGCAGATGCTTAACCCACTGAGCCACCCACACGCTCCTGCTGCCTCTTTGAATGCAGGCTTCCTGTCCTTTCCTGGACTTTCTCCAGATTCTCCAAGTGGTTCTTGAATTACTAAGCCCCTGGCCAGGAAGCTAGTCAGCCCCTGGCTGAGGGGGATGATGAAGAGGCCAGTCATCTAACTTTTAGCAAGCACAGCTCAAATATGCCCTCTCTGTCCTCAGAACTTTCTCCTTGCCCCTTCACTAGACACTTTCCTGCCCTCCATTTCCTTCAGAATACGAGGGATTTACATTAATAATAAATGATTTACAAGGCACTTCCACAGCACTTACTTGATCTAGCCTCACTACAACCTTGTAAATCAAAAGCATAATCCTTATTCGGCCTGGGCTAAGTATCTCATAATGTGCTAACATCTCTACTTGGTTTTTCTTTTCTCATCCTTCCAATGACCCGGTGAAGTGGTTTGTATTATTAAGTCATTTGTGCAAAAGAGGAAAACTAGGGTTCAGAAAGATCAAATGACTTGGTCAAAGCCAGTGGCTAATGAGAGGAGGAATGAGATTCAAACACGGGTCACCTGACCCTTAGTACCTCTGTGGAGCATGAGGATTAGACATGAGATGCATGAGGGGCACATGGGTGGCTCAGTCAGTTAAGCATCTGCCTCTGCCTTCAACTCGGGTCATGATCCCAGGGTCCTGGGATTAAGCCCTGCATCAGGCTCAGGGGGGGGAGTCTGCTTCTCTCTCTCCCAGCCCCTCCCCCCTGCTTTTGCACTTGTGTGCTTGTGCATGCTCTCTCTCTCTAATGAATAAATAAAATCTTTAAAAAGAGAGAGAAAGATGAGATGAATGAGAGCTGGCCAAGGGATGCACGTTTCATGGATCTCAACTGGCACTCCTTTCATTCATTCACTCGCTCACTCCTGCAGCTAATGCTTCCTGAGCCCCTGGAATGGGCCAGGACCTGCAGCCAGCGCCCAGCCCCAGAGATGCAGCAGGAGGTCCAACAAGGACATTGCACTCATGGAACTTCGAGTCAAACAGACAAGGAAAGGGCCAGAATCACTGATTCCAGATACATGTCTGTGCTCAGAGAAGAAAAGGGGGTATAAAGCAATCGTCTCAGAAGAGTAAATAGAAGAATGCACGAGGGTTAAGAAATCAGATCTTCTATTTCCAGTGGAGGGTCCAGTAGACATCAGTTACATTAATTCTACCCCCAGCCCCTCTGGGTGCTGTCCCCTTTCCTGCGCTCAGCTGTCAGCTACTCTACTCTGGCTGCAGAGCGCAGCATCCGCCAGGAGACCAGGGCTCAAGGCCCCAGTGTGCTTCTTACTGAGTAACGCTGGGCAAGCCGCTTAGCCTATCTGAGACTTGATTTTCTTATTTGTAAAATAATTGGTGATCAAACGAAATGACGCACATGGAAAGTATCTGGCAACTGTGGCTTTACTGTCCCAATTTAGGTTATTAGTGTCAAGGACAAAACTTCCTGCCTGACTTCCTGACACTCTCCACCATCTGGAGGCTTTGTCAGAGCTGGAGCTACAAAGCTGGGCCTTGGGGTCAAGTTGTTTCTCCCAAAGGAGTCCCCTGCGGCAGTGCTCCCCTCGGTGAGACTGCACAGCACAGTGGGATGGCTGTGGCCCAGACACCTGGCTGCCTGTGTTCACATCCCAGCTCCTCCCTGTTACCTAAGCTCTCAGGGCAGATTATATAAGATCTACTTCATCATGTCGGTGAGAGCATTGAGGTGCTGCATGGGACGCCCTGGGCAGAGAGCAAGTGCTCAGTATTCATTGTCGTTGTTGGTATTGCATGAAGCCCATGCTGAGATGGGTGAGGGCTATGGCAGGAGTGACAGGGCCCTGCCCTCAGAGAGAGTCCAGTCCAAGGGTGTATTGGGCAAATACTCTTCGAAACACCACATGGGAGTTGATTGTAGGTAGGAAGAAACCCTCAGGTCACAGTTGGCAGCAGCCATAGCCCAGGGAATAAAACACAGGCACCTTGGTCATGTCACTAGCAAGTCTTTGACTTTGTTTCTCTCTGGGCCTCAGTTTCCCCATATATAAAATTAACCCTTTACACTGAATACTATGCTGTCCAATTTGGTAACAAATGAGCTCTGTGTGACTTTTTTTTAAAGCTTTTTTAAAAGATTATTTATTTATTTATTCATGAGACACACAGAGAGAAAGGCAGGCAGAGACACAGGCGAGGGAGAAGCAGGCTCCATGCAGGAAGCCTGATGTGGGACTCGATCCCGGGTCTCCAGGATCATGCCCTGGGCTGAAGGTGGCGCTAAACCGCTGAGCCACCCAGGCTGCCCCTTTTTTAAGGTTTTTGTTTAAAGATTTTTATTTACTTATTTAAGAGAGAGAGAGAGAGAGAGAGAGAGCAGGCACTCAAGCGATTGAGGGGGAGGAGCTAAAGTGGAGGGAGAGGGACAAGCAGACTCCACGCTGTGTGGAGAGCACACACGGCCCAACCCAGGGCTCGACCAGACCCTGAGATCATGATCTGAGCCAGAACCAAGGGTGGGTGATCAACCAACTATGCCACCCCAGTGCCAGCCCAGTGTGACTATTTCAATTTAAATTTAACAGGACACCCGAGTGGCTCAGTTGGTTAAGACTCTGACTCTTGATTTTGGCTCAGGTCATAATCTCTGGTTTGTGGGGTCGAGCCTGAGCCTCAGGGGCCCGGCTCTGTGCTCAGCATGGAGTCCGCTTGGCATTCTTTCTCTCCCTCTTCCCCTGCCCTCCCCCTGCTCCTGAACATGTGAGCATGTGCTCTTTCTCTCTAAAATAAATACAGTCTTTAAAAAAATAAAATAAAAAATAAAAATTGGGGTGCCTGGCAGTCTCAGTTGAAAGAGCATGACTCTTGATCTCGGGATCATGAGTTTTAGCCCTACACTGGGCATAGAGGTTACTTGAATGAACAAATAAAAGCCGTAAAATATTAATTAACTAAAATAAAAATGTTAAATTCAGTTCTTCGGTCACACAGCCACATCTCAAGGGTTCAGTAGCCGTATGTGTCTGGAGGCTACCGCACTGGACAGCATAGAACAGAACATTTCCATCATTGAAGAAAGTTCTGTTGGGTAGCACTGGACTGGAATGACCTTAATGATTCTCCTCGTAGCTTTAACTGTCTGTGAGGGTGGAGATGATTGAAATGACAGTGGGTAGGGCACATTTGGGATCTGGAGGCTGAGAGCGGACGCCATCTGAAAGGTAGGACCCTGCAGGGGGGTGAGGTGAAGGACGGGCTCGAGGTGTGCTGGGATGCTCTCACGCCCAGCTTCTTACCTTAACCTTCCCCGCCACACCTTAGGTAAATTGCGACATGTGCTGAGCATGGATGGCTTCCTCAGCTACCTCTGCTCAAAGGACGGAGATATCTTCAAGCCGACCTGCCTCCCCATCTACCAGGATATGACTCAACCCCTGAACAACTACTACATCAACTCCTCTCACAACACTTACCTCGTGGGGGACCAGCTTTATGGCCAGAGCAGCGTCGAGGGATATATACGGTGCAGTGGGAAGGAAGGGGGAAGGGCTGCAGCTCAGGAGAAGGGGCCATCTGTGCTATCCATGGATAACAGGGGTTGAAAAGACGTCGTGGGGGGCTTGGGGCTGAGGATTCCTGGGTACTTGAGAGACTTGGAGGAGACACTGAAGACTGACAGGAGAGTAGCATTGAAACTCTACAGATGAATGGGACTTCTCTCCCTTTTTTTTCTTTTTTTATGATAGTCACACACACACACACACAGAGAGAGAGAGAGAGAGAGAGAGGCAGAGACATAGGCAGAGGGAGAAGCAGCAGGCTCCATGCACCGGGAGCCCAACATGGGATTCGATCCTGGATCCCCAGGATCGCGCCCTGGGCCAAAGGCAGGCGCCAAACCGCTGCGCCACCCAGGGATCCCCACTTCTCTCCCTTTTATGGGCTATGGAACTCTCTCAGAACTCAGAATTATCTTGAACAAATAAGTAAACTAAATGTTACATGGAAGGCAGTACAGCATAGAAGTTAGGTTCCTTGAGGCCAAATCCTAGTTCTCTTCCTTGGTGCTCTGGTGCTAAGTATTTAACCTCTCTGTGCCTCAGTTTCCCCATCACTGAAATAGAGGTGATAACAATGCCTATTCTGAGCTGTGAGGATTAAATGAGATAATCCATGTGTTAATAGCTCATAAGTGGTATCTGCTAATCATGGGTTCGATTGAAGAGTCAAGATATCTTTGTAGTGCCAGCAACTAAACTAGTAGCTTCAGGGTATACAAAGATGAGTGGAACATATTGTTTCTGCCCTAGGAAGTCTAGTAGAGAAAATAAAGTGTAAATTTACTGAGAGTTTGAGGGACACCTGGCTGGCTCAGTCAGTAGCACATGCAACTCTTGATCTTAGGATCATGAGTTCAAGCCCCACGCTGGGCATAGAGCTTACTTTAAAAACAAATAAACAAAATTACTGAGAGATCGATTAACTCAGATGTCGCAGAATGCTATACAACCAGAACACCAGGAGCATCATGAGGCAGTATGTAATGACTTGCTGAAGGAAGACTGTGAGTTGGGAAGGATGGGGGTGAAGGTAGTGTGAGCCGTAGCAGTATCCAGTGGACAGAGAAGGGTCCACGGAGATGTAGCTTGAAGTGTCAGTGAGCACTGTTCTCTCCAGAGTGGGGAGAGGGTCCCTAGATGGAAGATAAGACCTTGACCTCTGTGTCCCTGGGTGCTTGGGGTTCTTGCAGGGCCCTGAAGAGGGGGTGCCGCTGCGTGGAGGTGGATATATGGGATGGACCTAGCGGGGAACCTATTGTTTACCATGGACACACCCTGACTTCCCGCATCCCATTCAAAGATGTCGTGGCCACTGTAGCACAGTATGCCTTCCAGGTAGGAGTCCTGGGATGGGCATACTGGTGAGGGAAGATGATCTGAGGGAAGAGTGGCTGGCTCTGGATCTGGGGAAAGTAGATGGATGCAGGGGGCTTTATATCAAATGGCACAGATGTAAAAGAGTTTTAACTGTGAAGCATCAGGCAAATAGTAAGAGATTGTGAATAAGGGTGAGTAGTCCTAGAGGTAATTGCTAGAGATCAGTAACTATGGCTTCTAGCAATTGTCACCCATCTCAGAGAGGGTGCCTAAGGAGACAGAGAAAGGGGTGGGTAGCGCTGGGAGGATGAGAGGAGTCTGGAGGTGAGAGTGTAACATGAACACATAATCGGGAATGGCCTCACTTTCCCAGTATGAGCCTAAAAACTCAAAGGTCCCAGAGGAAGCTGGGTCACACCTGGTATAGGTCTGAGATTTGGGATCTCAACAGTGACTTTTAGATGTGAGGGGGGTCTCAGACCCAGCAAGACCTCCTTGACACCCAGAGTAGGGCCACAGGGGTTTAGCAATCAGGGTACTCAGCTGAGTGAGTCACCAGGGAAGGTCTGGAGAAGCAAGGAGGTTGCATGCTTTAGAACTCTGGCTCTAGCGTTCCCTCCCTTCCCCATCAGACATCCGACTACCCAGTCATCTTGTCCCTGGAGAACCACTGCAGCTGGGAGCAGCAGCAGGTCATGGCATGCCATCTGACCGAGATCTTGGGGGAGCAGCTGCTGAGCACCACCTTGGACGGGCTGCTGCCCACTCAGCTGCCCTCACCTGAGGTATGCACCTGTTCCCCCAGCCCTGGCTCTAAGGTGGCTTCCGTAGCCTCCCTACCTTGGCTCCTTCTTCCATGTCCCTCCTGTTCCCTTGTCTCACTCTTATTGGGACCATCTTGCTCTTTAATATCCTTGAAGACAACTTTAATTTTTTAAAAATCCAATTGAATGCACAACTGTTTGTAGTTTTCTGAATTTTAAATCAATTATTTACTTATTTCTTTTTTTCAGTATAAATATCTTGATTTTGTTCCCTGATAGTTCATAACTGTTGTAGACCAAAGAAACAATATAGAGAAAGGGAAATCCCCGACCATAATCTCAACCTCTCCCCAACAGCTGTCAATAGATTTTTGTAAATGTTTATACAAACATATATGTGTATATATATTTATACTTTTAAAAACACATGGGGGTACTTTCTATATCTCTTTTATATCTCACATGTAATATATATCATGGATGTCTTTTCCTGTATAATTGTTTTCTTTTTAATGGCTCTGTGGTATTCCATTTTCTGTTATGAACCATTATTTATTCAACCAATAAGTGGTAAACATTCTGGTTGCTGGTAATTTTTCACTTGTACATACAGCTTTGTCTCTTTGCTCTATTTTTTTTTTAAGATTTAGTTATTTATTTGAGAGAGAAAGAGAATGGGGGGGCAAGGTGTGGGGGGGGGAGGGGAGGGACAGAGAGAATTTCAAACAGACTCCTCACTGAGCAAGGAGCCCAACATGGGCCTTGATCCCATGACATGACCCTGAGATCATGACCTGAGCTGAAATCAAGAGTCGGGTGCTTAACTGATTGAGCCACCCAGGCGCCCCATTTACTTTTTCTTTGAGATGGATTCCTAGAAGTAAATTGCTGGGTTGAAGAGTTTGCATGTTGATATTTTGATTATTATTGCCAAGTTACCCTCTGGGAAAAAACAATCCCAAACTGCTCTCTGACCAACAGTGTAAAAGAATGGCCACAAATAACTCCAGTAAGAAGATGATTCATAGTGGCAAATGTGAAAAAAAAAAGTTAATTTTTTCAAAAAGAAGTCTATATTTTCTTCTTTAGAATTAATTGATATTATTTACCCACTTTTATTGGGGTTTATAATCTTTCTTGGTATAGAACAAATTTTTAAATGTTAAAGATATTGATGCTTTGGGAAATTTCTGTAGTATTTGCTTTTGTCTTACAGCATCTTCTGCCCCATAGAGGATTTTAAGCTTTATGTAGTCAAATCTGCGAGTCCTTTTTATGTCTTCTGAGTTTTCTTTTTTGTTCTTAAGATTTTATTTATTTATTTATGAGAGACAGAGAGAGAGAGAGAGAGAGAGAGGGGCAGAGACCCAGGCAGAGGGAGAAGCAGGCTCCATGCAGGGAGCCAGACATGGGACTTGATCCCGGGACTCCAGGACCACAACCTGGGCTGAAGGCAGCACTAAACCGCTGAGACACCTGGGCTGCCCGTCTTCTGAGTTTTCATCTCAGGCTTGTTTTATTTTCCTTCCTTCCTTCCTTCCTTCCTTCCTTCCTTCCTTCCTTCCTTCCTTCCTTCCTTCCTTCCTTTTTTCTTTCTTTCTTTCTTTCTTTCTTTCTTTCTTTCTTTCTTTCTTTCTTTCTTTCTTTCTTTCTTTCTTTCTTTCTTTCTTTCTTTCTTTCTTTCTTTCTTTCTTTCTTTCTTTCTTTTTTTTTTGAGAGAGAGGAGGCAGGAAGGGGCAGAGGGAGAGGGAGAGAATCTCAAGCAGACTCCTCGCCAGCGCAGAGCCTGACATGGGCCTCTATCCCAGGACCCGAGATCATGACCTGAGCTGACACCAAGAGTCAGACACTTAACCAACTGAGCCACCCACGCACTCATCTCCTGTTTCTAATGGTTTTCCCACTTTAAGATCACTCAAGAAGATTCTCTATTTTCTTCTAATACTCATATTCTTTATATTTGCATGGAAATCTTTAATCTGGGAGGAATTTCTATGTGTCAGGTGAGGTATTTTGTTTTGTATTGTTTTCCAAATGGACAGAGATGTGACAAGTTGGCCTAACGGGGAATCCCTGGTGCATGCATGAAGCAGCTGCCCAGGGGAGACCTCTGGCCACTCACTTCCTCTTCGTTTGAGGTGGTCCCATGAGAGCAGTGGGAGCTGCATGGCCCCCAGGAGGGTCCCAGAGCAGACTGGTAAACAAGCCCCTTCATTTCTGTCCCCAGGAGCTTCGGAGGAAGATCCTGGTGAAGGGGAAGAAGTTAAGGACACTTGAGGAGGATCTTGAGGAAGAGGAAGAGGAAGAGCTAGAATCTGAACTGGAGGGGGAGCAGGAGGCTGACCCAGAGCCAGAGGCCCAGTTGGAATCTGAGCCCCAGGAGTTGAGTCCACGTAGTAAGGACAAAAAGAAGGAGAAGGTGGGCCAGGAGAGCAATCTTTCCACTCTAGCATGGTTGGTCTGTACCATAAGCTGAGTTCACGTGTGGAGAGACTAGAGCCAAGCAGGGTAGGGGGCCAAGGAGCAAAATGCCCCTTGCCCCCAATAAAAAGGGTGTAAGGATGAATGCATGGCATCACCATCTATTGTCCTAGATAGATAGATTGCGGTGGCTTTCCAACTTCTTTGGGCCATGAAATCGTTTTTGAATGAAATCTCATATGGGAGCTCTGTATACAAAACAGGTAACTGCAGAGCCATCCTAGTTGAAGTACCCATTTGGCTCTCTCCTGCATCCCCCGTTGCTTCCTGAGACATCTTTGTACTTCTCGGTCCCTTAAAAGGCCAGTTTGAAAACCACCGTGGTGTGTCTGTGTGAGTGAGAGGGTGCCCTGCCTGCTGCATTGGGCAAGTAGAGCTTACTGGAGTGACTGCTGTGACCTCATCTAAAATGGGCTTAGAGGAAGTTTCTTGGAAAAGGTGAGTCTGAGAAGGGGCCAGAAATAGCCCAAAAGGAGAAGCAGAAAGAGTTGAGGAACGTGAAGACTCTTAAGGAGGTTGCGCTAAAGTGACCCATCTCCCTGCCGGGAAGGGGTGCTGTGCTGTTGGTGGGATTGCCAAAAGTCCTGGTTAGAAGTCTGCCTTTCTCCTTCTTGTGCACATCCTTGACTTAGCTGACTAACTTCTAGCTTATCCTGTCCCCTCTGGGGCTCTGGTGTCTAACCTGCTACCGTGTCCAGGGAAGGAAATGGGAATTCAGGAGATAAATGTAAATGTATCACTCTGGGAGCCTCACATCCTTCCGGTGTGACTTCCACGGCCATTTGCACACCTCAACATTATTTGTCTGGGTTTGTGTACATTTTGACCAAAATTAATAGTATTATTAATTTGTTTTAAAAGACAAGAGGTAGGGGATGACACCTCTCTGCTTACCAATAATCATGAAAAAACCTGTTACCCAAAAAGTACAGTAGAGCAGAGGCTGGAAACTGAGCCATCAGGATACGTAGACTGCCTTTATTCCCATTCCCATCCCCAGGTTGTGATGTGTCCGCTGTTTTGTCCGCCTACCTGTTGTGAGGTTATGGTTCAGGCTCCTTTTTCCAAGCCTAAGTCCCTCCTCTTTCCCAAGCAGGTGAGGCAGGAGGGAGAATGCAAAGGGGAGGCAGCGGGCCGAGGCTTAGGTCGGGTTGGGAAATTCAGATCCTGGCCGTTGGCTCTTTCCCTCTCAGATGGCTTCAAATCCATCTTCCTCTCTATTTTCTCCTTTTCCAGAGATCCAAACCCATCTTGTGCCCATCCCTCTCTGCCCTGGTTGTCTACTTGAAGTCGGTCTCATTCCACAGCTTCACTCATTCGAGGGAGCACTACCGCTTCTATGAGACATCATCTTTCTCTGAAACCAAGGCCAAGAGCCTCATCAAGGAGGCTGGTCAGGACCAAAGGGAGGGCCAGGGAGGGAGCTGGGAGGGGTAGGTTCAGGCAACTGGCAGGCAGAAGAGTCCCAAGAAAGAGGGCAAAGGGGCCAAGGAGGGGTGAGGGAGCTAAGCAGTGCCTCAGAGCACACACAGGGACAGGAGCTCCGAGGAGTGGGCTCAAGGCTCCAGGCGGAGGACAGCTGGGGAGATGGTCAGGATGGAACAGAGGCACAGTGCAGCTTTCTGGAGCCGGCCTCTGGAGATGCTGGGGCGAGAGTGAAGTGGGTAGGTGGGAAGTGGGAGAATCCACCCCATGGCCATCTCCCTACTATACCTTTTACAGGCAATGAGTTCGTGCAGCACAACGCCTGGCAGTTAAGCCGTGTGTATCCCAGTGGCCTGAGGACGGATTCGTCCAACTACAACCCCCAGGAACTCTGGAATGCAGGCTGCCAGATGGGTGAGGGGGTCAGCAGGGACAGGGAGGAGGGAGTCAAAGAGCAACAGGTGGGAAGTTACGCGCCCTGGCGGCACTACAGCCAGGGGCTGCTCAAAGTGTGCTAGGCTAAGGAAGCTGCAATCTATGGCGGTGTTCCCAGCAGGCCGTTATACCCAGTACGTGTCCTTACTTCCCCAAGAGGGCTAGATGGCTCCTGAAATGTATCGTTGCCTTCCTTTCTCCTGGGGTCCTCAGTGGCCATGAACGTGCAGACCGCGGGGCTGGAGATGGACATCTGTGACGGGCTCTTCCGCCAGAATGGTGGCTGCGGCTATGTGCTGAAGCCAGATTTCCTGCGCGATGCCCAGAGTTCCTTCCACCCTGAGAGGCCCGTCAGCCCTTTCAGAGCCCAGACCCTCCTCATCCAGGTACCGGGGAGAGAGAAACCGCGGGGAAGAACCCAGGGTGGCCAGGATAGAAGTCGAGGAAAGAGGAGGCTGGGCCAGGCAGGAAAGTAATGGGCGGAGAACCCCTCACGAGGCGGATAGCCTGACTGCAACAGCGTGGATTTGGGAGTCAGCTGCCTAGGCTCAAACCCATTCACTAGCTGTGCAACTCTGGGCAAGTTGCTTAACCTCACGCTCCTCACCTGCAAAATGGGAGCTACGATACTGCCCACATCACTGAGGTGTGGGGATCTTGAGTCTAAAGTACCTACGGCAATGTCCGGGGCAGAAGTCAGTGCTGGAAAGGGCTCGCAGAACATACCTGCTTTCAAACCTTGTTAAATTTCTACTCTGATGCATTTTAAATTGCAGATAGTTTACTAGAAGAGAATATATTACCCAAACCCCGAAGCTATAGCGCCAGGCCTTATGTACACCCCCTCCCCCTGGGGCGGGGGCAGGGGTGGGGGTAAGAGCAAGCTGGAGGGGGGCTGGGCTGAACAGGAGCTGGTGAGGTTCCAGAGTCCTGCTTGCAGGTGATCAGTGGGCAGCAACTCCCCAAGGAGGACATGTCTAAAGAGCGGTCCATTGTGGATCCACTGGTGAGAGTAGAGATCTTTGGCGTCCGCCCGGACACAACCCGGCAAGAGACCAGCTACGTGGAGAACAACGGTGAGGCCGGGTGGTGACAGGGGTGCAGTCTCCCTACCACGCTGCCCTCCCTGAAGCACAGTCTCTGTCCCCACCCCTGACCCGCCACCACGGGAGGCAGTGTGGAACAGGACAAAGGGTCAGGGCTTGGACGGCTTAGCTGTGGATCTGGGCCCCTTAGTTCCGAGCTCCAGTGACCTGGGCACGTTGCTTACCCACCCACCCTGGACCTCAGTTCCCTTACTTGTAAAATGCTGATCACTGTGAAAATCTTGAGAACACAAGGAAAGCTACCCAGGATGTGCCTAAAGCAGCCAACAGTGTCTCTCCCTTTGGTCCCACCCCAGGTTTTAATCCGTACTGGGGGCAGACACTATGCTTCCGGGTCCTGGTGCCTGAACTGGCCCTGCTGCGTTTCGTGGTCAAGGATTACAACTGGAAATCCCGAAATGATTTTATCGGGCAGTACACACTACCTTGGACCTGCATGCAGCAAGGTGGGCCAGTCCTTCATCCCCTGGCCGACACCCCACCTCCGGCTGCCCGCCTAACGCACTCCTCCCGTCCCCCTCCAGGCTACCGCCACATACACCTGCTCTCCAAGGACGGCACCAGCCTCCACCCAGCTTCCATTTTCGTGCATATCAACATCCGGGAAGGGCTGGAGGGGGATGAATGCTAAGGTGGGCACTTCGTGGGAAGGGTGGGTGTGCTGGCTTGAGATAGTAAGAAAAACCCAGAAGGATGCTCCAGAAAGCAAACACAAGTGGTAAAAACCAAGTTTGGGATTGCGCATTCCTGAGCACAATATGACCTCACCCTTAACAGGCAAATCTAGGACCTGATTTTTCACTCTCTCTCTCTCTCTCCCCCCCTTTCTTTGTTTTTGCAAGTCTGTGGTATCTTTTCTGCTCCTTCCTCTGCATACTCGACACTGGACTTCCTTTCTTCCTCTTGCCATAGGCTCAATCCCATACCTAAATCTAGGACTAATCTCTCTCATCCTGGCTCAAAGGCTGGCTGCAGCTAGAGGCCCAGAGAAGGGCTTGGAGCAAGGAACATAGAGACATCATCCCCTCCACCCTGACCCCCTCAAAGCCCAGAGCCAAGGGAAAGATAAATCGAGCCTCAAAGCTCCCCAGGCAAAAGCTGGGGAAGGAGACCTGACCCCAAGGCTATACTGTGACTCAAGAGAACAGCCCTGAGTCCCCACTGGACTGCTCTGCCCTGGCCCCACCTGTATAAATATAACTTTTCTCCCCAGTTTGGCTGGAGTATGGTCTGTCATTGTTGGGCCAGAGGAGGAGGTATGAAGGTTGGGGGACATTTGGGGAGGGCAGGGAAAGGGCAGAAAAATAAGAGGTTTCCAGGGCCTCCTGCATGTTATGTGCTACATAGAAGGGCTCAGAAGTATGGCTTCTAAGGGCAAAAGGAGGAGACAAAGGCTCATGTGATCCAAGCCCTCCCAAGTCTGCCTGAATAGTCCTGGTTTACGCCTACTGTCCTCACTAATTATTAAAAGTACCTTCTTTCATTTTCCCGGTGTGTCCCAGTTTAAATGATTAATCACACAGTCCCTGTGAGGTACTCACAGAATCCTGGATTTGAGATTCTTCCTGGCTCCCTTCCCCCTCAAGTCCTCTGCCTCTCATGCTATCTGTACTTTAACTCTGGTGCAGCTGCTGAGCCAGGCTGAGGCCGGCGGCTGAATCAAAGCTGAATCAAAGGAGGAGGCTTAGTGGGTGGCAGTCCTCCCTCTATGGGTTGGCAAAGGGGCCCGGAAGTAAGGAGCAGGGCCAGGGCCGAGACAGGCTCAAGGACAGAGGGCAGGCAGATCCGGGCCCACTTAGGAATCCCTCAGTGAAGACGGAAGGAGATGAAGGAGAGGCCGAGGCCTGAGAGGGAACAGGGCCAATGGAGAGGATAGCTGTAAACGTTAAGTCAGGGACGTGGACACGTCCGTAAGCTAGTCACCATTCTGTTTAACATGCTTTAGAGAGCATCGGGCACAACAGCACATGCAGTTAGATACAGTTGTTTGAGGGCGCTGAAAGAAAACAGGACTTGACAGAGCCAGAAGGAAGGAGAAGATAGACAGGGTAAAATCAAGGTCTTAGAGCCAGGGACTCAGGGGGCGTGGTGCTGAAGGAATCGGGAACTCACGGGTTAAGAACACAGTGTGCCTCAACAGGAAATCACTCCGTGGTCCGTGTCACTCTTTTATATGGCCATCAACCTCCAAGTACTACAGCCCCAGTCCCTGGCGGCCTCGGCCACTCGGGCAGCTCACAGCCAGCCCTTCCTTAAGCTCCAAGCTCCAGGCTAGCTCTGCTTCCAGTCTGCACGTCTTGGACCACACCCTCCAAGAGGTGGCGTCAGCTCTCAGCCTTCAGGTCCAGTGGGGGGGGCAGCAGGAGCAGGTGGGCTGGGGTCCTCCAGCTGCACATCATGCAGGTGCACCGTGGGGGTGCTGGGGTCTTTGCCCACTCCTTGGTTCGGGTCAGCCTGGTCCGGGTGGTGCCGGCGCACGTGCTTCACCACCTGGAACTTCTGCTTGGCCTTGTAGCTGCACAGGCGGCAGAAGAAGGGGTGGCGGTCGGTGTGGGTGAGGGCGTGGTGGCGCAGGCCGGCAGCCCATCGGAAAGCGCGGTGGCACACGTTGCACACGTAGGGTTTGGCCTCACTGTGCTTGCGGAGGTGGGTGCGCAGCAGGAAGCGTGTCTTGAAGGCCTTGCCACACTGCTCACACATGAAGGCCCGTGCCTCCCGATGCCGTGTCTCCTGGTGCACACGCAGCGCGTCAGCTCGGTTGGTACAGTACTCACACTCGGGACACTGGTATGGCTTCAGTCCTATAGGACAGGGCAGGGCCAAGGAACAAGTTACTGAAGGGGGCAGAGCGGCATTTAGTGGCTCTAGGAGTCCCTGTGATCCTGGGACATGACACACAAGTGGCAAGCTGACTCACGACCACATCTATAGAACATTCCAGCCTCGCCTGACATTTCTAGGACCGTCTCCCGACACAGCTCCTTGTATACAATGAGTGCTTAATGAATGCTGATAGCTCATGGGACCCCTGAGTAGCCACCTGATAGCAATGGATACTCACCCAAATAGACGGGGGTTTCCAAATGGAAAACTCTAACCCTCTTTTGACCATGGGTATTCATGGAACTTAGGAATCCATTTAAGTAGAACTCTTTGTTCAACTTAAGAAGTCAAAGAAATGCTTAGGGGAGCGTCTGGGTGGCTCAGTGGTTGATCCTTGGGGTCCTGGGATTGAGTCCCGCATCAGACCCCCCGCAGGGAGCCTGCTTCTCCCTCTGCCTGTGTCTTTGCCTCTCTCTCTGTGTCTCATGAACAAATTCTTAAAAAAAAAAATGCTTGAGAAGAAAGGAACAGAAGCAAGAGAAGCGGCATTTGCGGATGCAGAGTGCCTTGAAAGTCATGTGGTTATTTCCTTTACGTGAGGGGATCATATCCAAGAGGCCATATCCCTCTTCTGAGCACCTATACTTCACAGAGTCCATACCCAGAAGAAAAAAAAAGAAGTTAAAACTAGAGAACCTTTCACATTCTTGTTACTCCTAAAAGTTCCATCATGTCATGTTCCAAGTAACATCCCTCAATCACACGTTTATGCTGGGGGGTTCTCGGCGGGAGTGCCACAACCACCAGGGAAACTTTTACAAAGTACGCATGCCCAGGCTCTCCGGTTCACCCCCCTTCTGATTCTGATAGGTCTTCAGTGGGTTGGGAAGCTACTCTGGCCATCGAGCCTCCCCTCTCCCTCCAGTGTGTGCCTGCATTTGAGTGAAGACATCCACCACTCGGGGGGGTTGCCTGTGCCAGGGAATATGGGGGACCCCTTGGCACTGTCGAAACCACAGAGACCCACCTGTGTGCTTGGTCATGTGGTACTTGAGCTGGTTGACCCACTTGCACTTGTAGCCACAGTCAGGGCACAGATACTTCCGTTCCTCCTTGTGGATCCGCATATGGTACTGAGGAGGGAAGAGCAGAGTATGCCCGGGAAATGTGCCCCCTTGTCCTCGGTGGATGCGCTCCCATCCTAGCCATACTCCCCCCCCCCGCCCCAAGCAGGCTCCCCGGTCTGGCCACTTTGAACCCTAATCCAGTGGGCCTACCTCTAGGTCTGCCCTACCTCAGCTCTGCCGCTCACTACCGGGGCCTTGGGGTGCCTAACCCAGAACTCTCAGTTTATTACCCAGTACGGTAAGAAATAACAGAAATAACCATCTCCTGTTTTGAAAGGATTCAAATTCCAGTGTTCGGCATCCAGTAAGTGCTCAATAAACGTTGGCTGTTACGATCTAGATTCCCCCCCGATCTAGATTCCCCCCCCGAAACCACCACTGCCTTTATCACAGGCCAAGCACATATAATGGCATTTCATCTTTGCAACGACCCTATGAAGTGTCACCTCCCCCCCACCCCCCGCCCCTTCACAGGGGTGGAATCTGAGGCTTGGAGACGGTAAGGGGCCTGATGAGGATCCCAGACCTAACTGGGAGTCAGGACTGGAGAACCCAGGTAGTTTCCTCCATGGCCCGCCTGCCTTCCCTCGCCACCCCCCCCCCGCACCCCCGCCGCAGCCCCTGACCTTACCTTGAGGCGGGAGGGGTCAGCGCAGGCATAGGGACAGAGGTGACAGCGGTAGGGCTTTTCGCCCGTGTGGATGCGGCTGTGCCAGGTGATCTTCTGCCGGTTTTTGGTGCTGTAGGCACAGTCGGTACACTTGTAGAGCCGGGTGCCCCCGTGCCCCTTCACGTGGTGATCGAGCACCAGCTGGTGGCGGCACGCAAAGTCGCAGAAGGGGCAGCGCAGGGGGGGCTGGCTGGCACCCGCGCCACCCTCCGAGGCCGCCGCCGCTGCCGCCTCCTCGTGCTGCTCCAGGTAGTGCTTGACCAGGCCCGCGCGCTCCCGGGCGGCGAAGTCACACAGCTGGCAGCGGTGGCTGAAGTGCTGGCGCCTCCGGTGCTCGTCCAGCGCCGGGCGGCTGGGGAAGGCCTCCTGGCAGGCCCCGCACTCCAGGCGCGGATGCTGCTTCCGGGTGTGTCCCCGCAGGCTGGCCGGGCTGGGGCACAGCAGCCCGCAGCGGGAGCAGTGCAGGGGGCCCTCGGCGGCCTCGGCCGGGGAGCCGGGCGCCGGCGGTGCGGGCTCGGGATGCCGGCGCAGGGCGTGCTGCTTGAGCGCCGTCTCAGAGCTGAACTGGGCCTCGCACTGTGGACAGGCAAAGGCAGGGGTGCCCCGGTGGCAACTGTTGACGTGGCGGGTGATGTCGTGGCGCAGGTAGCCGCTGTAGTCACAGAGCGGACAGAAATGGGTGGGGGTTTTGTCGTGTACCCTGAGCCGGTGCAGGCGCAGCTTCGAGTTGGTGCCAAATGTCTGGGGACAGGAGCTGCAGGGGATGCGGCCGACACCCGTGTGTCGGGACTGATGTGCCTCCAGCCGGTACCGTCTGGTGGTGGAGAAGTCACAGAAGGGGCACTGGTGTGGCTTCACTCCCTCGTGCTTGAGGCGCCGGTGTTGCTGCAGGCAGCGGCTCTGTTTGCAGGTGAAGCCACAGTCCCCGCACTGAAGAGGGGGCCGGGGCCCACGGGCCGTGGCGGCAGGAGGGTGCCTCCGCTTCTGGTGGAGCCTCAGGGCGGCGGCGGCCGGAGTGGTGAATGAGCAGAGGCTGCAGTGCAGCTCTCCAGACTCTTCGAGGGGGCAGCCCCGGGTCTGGTGGGTCCTCAGAGCCCGCTCCTGCTGGCAGCTAAAGGGACACGTGGGGCAGGAGAAGCGAGCCCCCTTCTGCTTCGGAACCGGGGTGGCATCCCCGCCCCCAGGGCTGCACTCCGTTCCTGCACCGTTTAGGGAGGCAGCGTCCCCGTTGCTCAGGAGGGGTGCAGGCTGGCTCTGGGAGGCCCTTCGCTTCCCTCCCCCGCCCCTGCCGCCCCGGCAGCCTTCGGCCACGTGAGAGGTGATGGAGGAGAGCCGAGAGCAAAGGAACGTGCAGGAGTTGCAGTGGAACTTGCCCTGCTCGAAGTGGAACTTCTCAGGGGTCTCTGCGGCGGAGGCGTTTCCTGCAGGAGGGGCTGTGGGGGCATGCAGCGGGCCGGGGGGCCCCTCTACCTCTTCTGGCTCCTTAGCCAGCATAGCAGCAACAGTTTTCGGGAGCGCCAGCTCTACTTCCACTGGTGCAGGCGGGGGCCTCCCGCTTTCTGCAGCCTCTGGGACCTGGGTGTCCGGGGGCAGAGGACGCGGAGGGATGGGTGAACCCGGTCTGGGCAAACCCTTATTCTTTCTCAGCAGGACAGGGCACTTCTTCAGCAGGTGGGTGCTAAGGCCGCGCTGTTGCTTGAAGCTAGCCCCACACTCGGGGCACAGCAGGGGGTCCCGGCGGCCCTGGCACCCCGTCCTGGAGTGCACACTCAGGGCCTTCTCCCGGCGCGTAATAAAAGGGCAATGAGGGCAGCGGAAGGCCCGCCCCTCACCCTGGATCACCACCATCTGAACGCGGCCCTCCAGGACCAGCGCCTCTGCTTGCTCTTTGTCCTGCCTCCGCAGGGCCTTGAGTAACGACTCTGACTCGGGGAACTGGGGAAGGGGAGCGGTCTCGGCGGGCACAGCCGCCTTGAAGGTTCCCACCCAGCTGTCGGGGGGCTCCTCTGAGGAGGGGGGGTTTCTGGGGGTCCCAGGGACTGGCTTTTCCAGAACGGGCTCTTCTTTGGCACCCAAGCTGGAAGTCCCGGCGCCTTCGAAGGTAGACAGCTCTGTCAAAGTTCCATCTGGCCCTTCTAGTCTCAGCGGCTCTGAGGGATCCAGGGGCCTGAACGCCACAGGGTGGGTTTCGGCGATCTCCTCAAGGGGCGGCTCGGCCACAGGCTCCAGCTCCACCCCCAGGGTCTCTAGGTGCAGTGTGCAGCCACCCTCCTCGACCTCCGTGGGACTGGGGCTGCCAACCAGGTCGTCCCCCTGCGGGCCCTCACTGTCGTCCGGTCTCCCAGCACTCTCCTCCTCACTGGTCTCCGGCAGGGCCTGGTCCAAGGGGGGCTCGGCCACAGTCTCGGGGTCACAGCCTGGTCCCTCAGGCTGGGCAGGCGGCTGGCTCGAGGGCTCAGAGTCCGGTGAGGGGGTCGGGCAGGGCCCGGCACCCTCCGGCTCCTGGCCGGCATAGCGGAGCTGCCACACCTGGTCCCCGGGCACGTAGCCGTGGGCCTTGCGCTTGTGGAAGAAGAGGGCGGTGTTGCTGAACGTGCGGTAGTCGCAGAGGGCACAGCGGAACTCCCGGAGGCGGGTGTGCTTGCAGTTCTCGTGGCTCAGCAGGGCCTGCTTGTGGCGGCTCTGGTAGCTGCAGTAGCGGCAGGGGTAGAGCGGGGCCGGCGTGCCGGGTCGGTGCTGGGAAGCCATGTGCTTCCGCAGCTCGTACTTGCGCTTGCAAGCGAAGGCGCATACCTCGCACATCAGGGACTTGCCCTGGTGGCGCAGCTTGTGGCTGCTCAGCTGATCCGCCCGGTGGCAGCGATAGGAGCACTGGTTGCACTGGTATCTGGTGGGGGGAGGGGGGATCGCCATTACATACATGTTCACAAACAGCTGGTAGGCCCTTTGTGTATGAGAGGCCCTACGCTCAGTAGGGTACACATGTCACCTAGTTTACTCTTTGCCGCCACCCTGTGACACAGGCATCTACTTACGAGCAAGGAGATTAAAGCACAGAAGTCAATAACCTGCTTCAGGTTACAAAGTGAAGGGCGGAGGCTTCAGGGCTCGTGTTCCAAGCCCTACTCTCTATGGCTCCCCAAAGGGAGGACGGCCCACTGTAGACTCCTAGGGAGCTGCCAGCTTCCTGTGCTGAGGCCCTATTCTCCCATGGAGGCACGAAAGCTGTGCCACAGCTCAGAGAGCAGCTTGCCTGAATTGGGAACGTGGCTAGGACTGGGGTTGCACGTGGGGTCTCCCTACTTTCTCAGGCCTGGACTCTGTGAGAGCTTGAGGGATGCCTTCACCTCTAGGCCTGGACTCTGGGTCTGCGCTCCCTCCAGAGCCCAGGCAGTTCTCACGGGGCACACTGGGCCACAGGTGCAGAGGCCAGCTATAGGCACCGGCACGGAGATGAGAGGAGCAGAGAGGGGGCATTGGGAGGATCGCTCTGGGGCCAGGAGAGCAACTGGAGTTCAAGACGAGGCTGGCTGAGCATGAGCTTCCTGGGACAGGGAGGGGGGCATGCACGTGCTCGTACCTGAGGTCCCCTGCGTGCTTCCGCATGTGCACGCTGAGGTAGTGCTTCCACTTGGTGACATAGCCACACTCAGTGCACATGTAATCCTTGGTGTTGGAGTGCGTCAGCATGTGCTTGGACAGGTAGCTCACGTCTCGGCACGTGAAGTCGCAGAGCTCACACTTGTGAGGCTTCTCACCTTATGTACAAGTGGGGGTGGGAAGGAGAGGGGAGAAAACACAGGTCACACACGGAAGAAGTGAGCACACAGACCGTCTCCCCCGGCAAGCTTGCCCTGCTGCCAGGAGCCAGCAGAAGCTTCATGTGCTGCCCGAGGTGTGGGTGGCTCACAACAGTCGATGCTGCTTCCCAGCCCTCTCAGACAACTCCTCCCCGCCGACATGGAGAAAGCCGGGAGGAAAGGGAGGAGTGTGTTTTCCAAAGCCAGCTTGAAAATCTACCCTTGATCTGTTGTAGAGCTTGTTGGCACTGATGGCCAACTGCTCCACTTACCCTAATTCCCTCCAGTTTTGTGGAAGAGAAAAAATTGGGCCATATGACACAGTAGTTAACAATTCGGACTCTGGGGCAGCCTGGGTGGCTCAGCGGTTTAGCGCCGCCTTCAGCCAGGGCCTGATCCTGGAGACCTGGGATCGTGTCCCACGTCGGGCTCCCTGCATGGAGCCTGCTTCTCCCTCTGCCTCTCTCTCTCTTCTCTGTGAATTCTCATGAATAAATAAATAAAATATTTTTTTTAAATTTTTTTTTTTAAATTTTATTTATTTATGATAGGCACACAGTGAGAGAGAGAGAAGCAGAGACATAGGCAGAGGGAGAAGCAGGCTCCATGCACCGGGAGCCCGACATGGGATTCGATCCCAGGTCTCCAGGATCGCGCCCCGGGCCAAAGGCAGGCGCCAAACCGCTGCGCCACCCAGGGATCCCTAAATAAATAAAATCTTAAAAAAAAAAAAAAAAGAATTCGGACTCTGGAGTCCAACATGGTAATAAAGATCTTAATAGCTAACATGTACAGAATGCTCATTCTGGGCCAGGCCCCCCGATGAGCACTTGATAAAAATGCCCCCTCTTCCCAACCCTTCCCCAACAGCCTTACCAGGCAGGTGCTAGGACTGCCCCATTTTACAGAGAAACCACAGAGCTATGAGGTGTGATTCCAATCCCAGGTCACGACTACTGTGTGGCCTTGGGACAGGTCACATAACCCTCCCAAGTCTCAGTTTCCTTATCCCCAAAGAAGGGGGAACAAAAATTCTGAGCGCTCAGGGCTGGTGAGAAGATTAAACAAGATACCCCAAAGTCCTCAGTGGTGCCCAGCAAGACTCAGGGAAAAGCTGTCCATGGAGTTGGACAAGAGCTGCCATCAAGAGGCGGGGGGGGGGGGGGGGTGTTCCTTCAGGACCGTCCCCTGTGACCCCTGCCTGACACTCAGCCCATTTCCCTGTGGTGAAAGGCAAGCAAAAGGGTCTTCTAGCTCCAGTTCTAATACTAGCTGTGCGATCCTGAAACAGGCCGTTTAAATGTTCGGTTTCTCTCCTTTACCTGCCTTCCTTGCAAGACTGTTATTACGCATCAAATGAGGTAATAAATATGAAAGAGCTCAGCCAACTATTGAGCACTGCAGAGATGGGAGACTGCAGGAAGGGCCTCAAAAAGTGAGGTTTGGTGGCTAAAGTATGCACAGAAATGAACTGCTTGATGGGAACAGTGACAGCTTTGCCCTAGGCTGCCAAAAATCTGTCCTCCCAAACTAGTCTTCAAAGAGATTTTTTAAAAAAATATCTGTCCAACCCACTGGTGTTTGCCTAGGGATCACAAATGGGGTGATGCTGTAGCAGGAAGCCTGATTCGGTTGTCACTCAGCGGTAATGCTGGCAACTAATTAAAGGAGTCTGAGTCAGCTGCCAAGGCTACACTGTGCTCAGTCACCTCACCCCAGCACATCTCAGAATTGAAATCACAAAGGAAGGTATCTCTTTCCTGGTCAGGGTTTCTTTACTTCTATAGGTTGGGGACCAACCCCTCTGTCTCCCTGACAGGAGACAGAATTGGAAACAGCCTTAAGGGTAAGGCTCAGGAGACGCCTGGGTGGCTCAGCGGTTGAGCATCTGCCTTTGGCTCAGGTCATGATCCTAGAATCCCAGGATCGAGTCCCTCCTTGGGCTCCCCTGCAGGGAGCCTGCTTTTCCCTCTGCTTGTATCTCTGCCCCTTTCTGTGTCTCTCATGAATAAATAAATAAAATATTTTTAAAAAAATTAAAAAGGGTGAGACTCAGGTGGGGCACCTGGATGGCTCAGTTGGTTCAGCATCTACCTTTGGCTCAGGTCATGATCCTGAGGTCCTGGGATGGAGCCCCCTGTCAGGCTCCCAACTCAGCAGGGCGCCTGCTTCTCCCTCTCCCCCTGCCTGTGCTCTCTCAAATAAATAAGTAAATAAATAAATAAAATCTTTAAAAGGGGGGGAAGGGGTGAGATACAGAGGCACAGTGGTTAGAGCACGGGCTTTGGATCAGACTGCCTGGATTCAAATCCCAGCTTAATCACTTTACTAGCTGAGTGACGCTCAACTTAAGGCTTGTTTGTAAACTACGAATGGTAGATTTAGCTCTGGGGATACTGGGTCAAAGAAAACAACAGATACAGAGCCTTCGTGTGTCCTGCACACAGTAAAAGCTTGTCTGCCATCACCGGGTCTGTCGTGGTCACCGTCCGCTCCCGCAAGCAGGGAAGGCGGCTCACCCGTGTGCAGGAGCATGTGGCGGATGAGCACCCTCTTGTGGGCAGTGGCGAAGTTGCACTCGGGGCACTGGTGGATCTTCTCGTGGGCGTGCATCTTGCCCACATGGTCCTGGTAGGCCACAGGGTTGAAGGTGGCAAAGGGGCAGAAGGTGCAGCGCAGCTCCTCATTGCCCGGGTGGCCCTGCTTCTTGTGTTTGCGGAACAGGTGCTTATTGGAGCAGGCAAAGTCACAGTGCGGGCAGTGGAAGGCATAGTGGCTTTTGTGGTGTGCCTCCATGGCTTCGGCGGTGGCGAAGAGCATGGGACAAGAGTGGTGGCGGCACTCCACGGCCCGCACGCCATGGGTCTCCTTCAGGTGCTTTACAAAGGCCTTGCGGTCGGGAGCCGCGTAGCTGCAGCCCTCCTGAAAGCAGCGAAGGGGCAAGGGCCCCGCTGTGGCTGCTGCCGTGTGGCTCTTGAGGTGCTCCTTCAGGGCCTGGCTGAGGCGGAACTCCTCACGGCAGACAGGACAGGCGTAGGTGTCCGAGTAGAAGTTGGAGATATCCTCGTGCATGCTGGCCATGTGGCGGTTGAGCGCATTCCTCTCCACTGCGCTGTAGTGGCACAGCGGGCAGCGGTGGGCCTTCTGGCCGAGCTCCCGCAGCAGATGGGTCTTGAGCTTGCTCTTGCTGGTGAAGAATTTCTGGCAGTTGGGGCACTGGAGGCTGGGATCTGGGAAGTGGAGATGGAGGTGCTCCACCAGATGCGTCCGCTTCTTAAAGCAGCGCTTGCATTCTGAACACATGTGGGTCTTGAAGAGGGACTCGGTGCCAGAAGCCACATCCCCTGGGAGAAGGAAAGGTAGAGAAGGTTGACGGTGAAGAGTCTTGGATAGGCCAGGGGCTGGAAAGATAATGGGAGAACCACAATGTGCCTGGACACAGACATTATGTGGCCTTTCCCCTTTCTCTCCAGGAAACCTAATGATAGCATCTCAAACAGTGTAGTCTCAAAAGAGATAAGAAATTCAAGTATTTAAAAAGGCAAAATTGCAAGGATTTTGCCACCCACTATTCCAAAGCCTTTGTCTAAAGCTGCTCAAGAGAATAATCTGGATAAAACATTCTTGTTCTTCCTGCCTTGTTCGTGGGGGTTGGCAGCGGAATCAGCAGGATTGGTTGAAAGGAAAAGAAACCCAGAGTGTGTAGAAGGGAAGAGAAGATGGTAAAGTATTCCTGCCTTCAAACACTGGCTCAGGGTTCTAGATCATCTTTTCTGTTCACTTGACAGTAAACATGCCCCCTGTGGGATGGATGGCTTTCTTTCTTTTTTTTTTTTAATTGTTTTTTTTTTTTTTTAATTTTTATTTATTTATGATAGTCAGAGAGAGAGAGAGAGAGGCAGAGACACAGGCAGAGGGAGAAGCAGGCTCCATGCACCGGGAGCCCGATGTGGGATTCGATCCCGGGTCTCCAGGATCGCGCCCTGGGCCAAAGGCAGGCACCAAACCGCTGCGCCACCCAGGGATCCCGGATGGATGCCTTTCAAATGTTGTTCCAGCAAGTCGGAAAATGGGGAAGCAAGGATTCAGAAATAAAATCGTAGTGGGCACAATGCCAGATGAGACAGGCTGTCAATCAGTAACCTCTGGCATCTTTTTTTTTTTTTTTTTTAACATTTTATTTATTCATGAGAGACACAGACAGAGAGAGAGGCAGAGACACAGGCAGAGGGAGAAAGCAGGCTCCCTGTGGCGAGCCCAATGCGGGACTCGATCCTGGATCTCTGGGATCATGCCCTGAGCCAAAGGCAGATGCTCAACTGCTGAGCTACCCAGGCATCCCATCCTCTGGCATCTTTTATATGCCTATCACTCTCTCCTTCTCTGCAAAAGAGCTTTCTGCCTGAGGAAAACCAGCCCAGGAGAGCAAACTCAATTTACCCATACTCTGTGTTTCCACGGTCTCTACCCATTTATCATTTTCCCACTAAACATATCAAAGTGGAAGGTTAAGAATAAAAGGATATGAACCAAAGCCCAGAAAACCAAACCCTAGAGCCTCAATGCCAGACTCTCCACAATCCATTCCTCCCCACCACTGAGTTTCAAGCCCAACCATGTCCTTACCTTCTAACTGCTGAGCCCCCTGGCGTTTCTCCAGGGCTTTCTGGGAGTCCTTCAGGGCACCACTCTCCTCTTCCTCTCCGTCCTCCTCATCTGCTGACTCCTGCCTAGGCAAGGCCGTATCTGCTTGTTCTGAAGCCTCTTCCTCTCTAGGGGGCAGTTTGGGAGCTGGAGACACATAAAACTCGATGATATCTCTAGGAGCCAACAACAGCAGTGAACGCTTGTACTGCTCCTCTTCCTGGCTGGCAGGACCACCCCTCCCGGTTTAGCGTGAGAGAATCTAGGATTCTAGGTCTATAGGTTTATTGCCACTCAAGACAGGGACAGGAAGACCAGGAGCTAGGCTATCATTAATGCTCCAACCTAAAGCAGATCCAACCTCAGGTAACACCATCCTCAGATCCCTCGAAGGGAAGGGCTTTGAGATCACTGCTGTGGGGGCCAGGGGCTGTGACGTACGGAGGGGGTGGACTGCACTTCCCCAGCTCGGCTCCCCAGGGCTAAAGGCTGGTGGCTCAGTACGAACACAGCCTGACCTTGCAACTGCTCTACTGAGAAGCCTCACTCAGTAATTCAGGGTCACACCCTGGCCCCTCCAATCCATCCCTTCTATCCCTCCACAGAGGTAGTTGCCTCAGTGAGGCAAAGACCTAGGACTATCTCCCAGGAAGGAGGGGTCTTCTCTTTGGGAACAGAGCACCAACCAGTCTTTGCAAGGCTAAATCTCTTAGCAGAATCTGGCCTCCTCTGGCCTATTGCCCCCTGCTCCTCTTCACCCAGACCCTCTTTTTGAGATCGAGAGGAGTAAGAATCAGTGAAGCACCACCCTCCTTGAATGATTCTTTTCAAAATAACCCCAGTTCTCTGGCCCAATCCCACACACTCTAAAAGGAAGGCTATAGGCTTTCTACCAGTGGCTGTAGCCGCTAAGGAACCTTTTAGCTTTTGCCCTCAGAAAGTTCTGAAATGAATCAAAAAACAATAGTGGTCAAGTGACTTCAAGGCCACCGTGTTGCCAAAGTCAAATTTCACTCTTTGTCTCATATGTTCTGACCGGCCCGAGGTTTCCAGATGCAGCCACTGCTCCAGATTCCCTTGCGTTCAAGCCTACGGCCCTGGAACCAACTGCCTCTCCCATGGGACTGCCCGTGGCTGCGTTCTCAGCAAGCTCCTGCCGGGCCTGGGTCTCCTACCTGGCAGCAGCTCCTGGGATGGAAGACCCCGACAGGCAGACAGCTCTCCCTGCGTCCCGGCCCCATGGCTCCGCTGATGCTGCCGGAAGAGTTTGACGTTGGAGCCCATGAAGCTGCAGTGGTTGCAGTGGAAAGGGTAATGGGCCTGCCGGTGCAGCTCCATGCCCTGCTGGCTCCCGAAGAGCAGGGGGCAGCCCCGGAAAGAACATGGCACAGGAACCACGGCGTGGGCCTGCCTCAGGTGGTGCTGCAGACCCTTGCGATCTTCCGCGGAAAACACACAGCCGGATTCTGGGCAGGAGAAGGTGTCTGGAGCACCCCGGTGGGTCTTGAAGTGGCTTTTCAGGGCCTGGGGTTGAGCAAACTCCTGTCTACACACCGGGCATGGCAGAGGGCTATCTGGTGGGCCCTGGCCCTGCGGAGGGCCAGAGAGAGTGAGGTTGCTGGGGGTGAGCTCTACAGAGCAGGGGGTGCCAGAGAGGCCCTGCACGGGCTGTATAAGGGTCTCAGTGCACTGGTGCAGGGCCAGCAGAGTGGGCTCTGCGAAGCTCTGCTCACAGCGCTCACAGAAGTACACCTCCACCACCTTTACCAGGACACCTGCAGGCAGAGGACCGACAGAGAAAGGCACAGAATCAGATGGAACGAGACTCATAGGAGTTAGCTTCTAGGAGAAAATGTAGGTGAATCTTTTAATATTAGTGGAGCGGAGATGGACTTTAAGTCTTACGCCTGGACTGTAAGCCCCATAAGGTCAGGGACAATCCACTGGCACATGTATTTGGATTCTCGGGATCTAGCATGGAATTTGCCGTAAGATGGGTATTTACTACACATTTGCTAAACAAATACAAGTGTTAACCAAATCCAGAAAGCGATAAGAAAAGGCAGCAAGTTTTGCCCAAATGAAAAGATTAGGAACTGACAAGAGAAGAAAATGACCATCTGGGGATAATATCTATAGTATAAGTGACAAAGTGTTGCTTTCACATTCGGTAAGAAGATTTTTACAAAGGCACAGTAATCCACAAAATGGAGAACATTCATTTCCTAAAGACCCCAATCGTGTGCAAAGTAATCACTGCCGTTTCTTAAGCAATGGGCAGGACCTTGATAAAGAAAAAGGCCTGGGAAACACTTGGTCCTCCAGCTGCCCTACACGAAGAGGGACCCAGAGTTCTGTGAGGTCTAGGCTGCTGAGCTTGCTCATGGTGAAGCCATGACTCAAGCTCAGGTTTGTGCCACATCTACTCTGGTGGTTTTTTTTTTTTTAAATTATTTCTTTATCTAAGTGAAAATTCAGTACAACAGTTTAAATGACATGGATGTATCTACGAAAACAATAACCAACCTCAACCTCACCCTCACACACAATTTGGTCTTTATCCTTTTAGGCTTTTCTTGGTCACTTCTCCGCAAGTTGCTTCTGCTGCTGCTGCTTCTTTTTTTTTCCCCACTTGCTATATAGCCCAGATACTTATTTCTATGAGTACCTTTAGGTCTATCTTGTATTTTTTTGTCCAGTTGGTAGTACTTCCAAGCAGGAACAGGTCAAAACGAGGCATTGCCCTTACTGATGCATTTAGGTTATTTGCAACCATTATAAATGAAGCTGCTCTAGATATCATTACCCCTGTATCCTTGTGTGTGTTTGTGAGTCTTTCTAGAGGACAGAGCCCTGGAAATGGAATTACTGGGTCAGAGTACGCAGATTTTAAAATTTGTTAGGTTGATAATTTGACCTTCAAAAGATTATACTAATTTGTGTTGTCCATAAGCTATAAGACAGTACCTGTTTTCCCACCAACACTAGGTATTATAAAAAATGTTTAATTTTTGCAAAGTTAAGAAACAATAATGGCATATCATAATTTTTTTTTTTACAGTTTATTTTTTTTTAGTAATCTCTACATCTAACATGGGGCTTGAGCTCACGATCCTGACATCAAGAGTCACATGCTTTTCCAACTAAGCCAGCCAGGCACCCCTCATAATTATTTTTAACTAGTATTTATTTGTGTGTTAGTGAGATTAAGCATTCTTATGGTTATTGACTATGTTTACTTTCCCTTTAAAAAAAAAAACCCACTCTTTCTTTTTATTATGGAGCTCTTTGAATTTTAAAGAGATTAACCTCCTTATATATTGCAAATGTTTTTCCCATGTTTGTTCTTTCTTTATTATTTGCTTCACCACACAGAAGTTTAGAAACACTCTATGATCAAATTAGCTAATCTTTCCCAGGATTCGTTGTCACTATATACTATGCTGCCAAGGGAAGTTGTGACAACTGTCGCCGGAGGATGGCAGTTAACAACCAGGAAGTCACCTAAAAATAAGAAGTTGTAGATATGGGAAGAATAAAGGGGAGAATTTTTTCTAGCATATATAAACACTCAACTCCCACTCTTGACAACATGCCTTGGATGAGTTATGTATGTTATACACAAGAAACTAGGGCAAGGAAATACCAGACTACCTCTGGGAAGCCTTGCCAAGCGCAGGGTGGTAGAGACGCTGGGCCTTTTGCCTAATCCTTGGCTGCAGTTCCTGAGTGGGAGGGTCGATATGGGGGAGAGAATCCCTGAGGGGTATAGGAGTAAGGATTGGGTGGAGGTGTCAGAAAGGTCTTCCCTTCTGGACTACTGCCTAGCACACATGAAGTCCTCGCAGAGATAGACTGCCAAGAGCTTGGTACCAGGCTGTGAACCACCTTGCCAGCCTTCAATCAACATTCACCAACTGCAAATCAAATTACAACATCTCTAAGAATAAAAATAATATGCTCTCTTGTGTTCTCATCATATTTATATGGAAAGGTCAAAAATAGCCTAGACAAAACCTCAAGGCTAAGTGAAGTGTCCCAGTGGCCTGCTAGTGACTGTGTTTGTACCTGGGGTCTCTCCAGGAGCACCTGGGGACAGGTTTCCAGCTACTGCTTCCACAATGATTTCCATGTTCCCTGTGTCCTCTTCAGTTGCCGTGGCCTCTACCAGCAGGCAGCCTGGGTCAGCCGGCAAAGCTGTGGGGTTCCCAGCAGGACAGGGGCTCTGGACGGGCTCCAGGATTCCACGGTTAGAGAGAGATGGGGGAATCAGCAATAGCTCAGGGCACAGTCCATCCATCTCCCCAGCGCTGTTGGTTGGCTGTGAGTCCAACACGGGGTCTGTCATCGCCACTGGGTGTTCTGTGGTCTCTTATGTGCTGGTAAGCCAATGGAAGAGAACCCAAACAAAATATAGTTAGAAATCTCACTTTCATGGCACCTGGCCCAGTGGTTGAGCATCTGCCTTCTGCTCAGGTTATGATCCCAGAGTCCTGGGATCAAGTCCTGCATCAGGTTCCCTCCAGGGAGCCTGCTTCTCCCTATGCCTATGTCTCTGCTGCTCTCAGGAATAAACAAACAAAATCTTAAAAAAAAAAAAAAAAAGAAAAAAGAAAAAAGAAATCTCACTTTCTTCTCAGTTGCTGTGGGGGCTCCGCCCAGTACCGTCCACTTAGGCATTTCCTTGTATGGCAGCATGCCACACCTAGCTAGTCTAGAAGTTTTCTTTTTACAACAATGTTCAGAACAAAAAGTATACAGATGCCAGTAGGGATCAGTATTAGGAGAGAGCCAACAGGTTTTAGCCAATATTTAAAGACTGAAGGTTATGTTTCTTGAAGCTAAGTGACCTTGGTGAAATCGTTAAGAAATCTGGGCCTCAGTTTTCTTATCTGCACCAAAACTGGGGCCAAGAGATCTCACATGTCCCTTCCCCTCTTAACATACTATGAGGTCACTGTTCCTTAGTGCGGGTATAAGGCCTTTCCTTCAGGATCTGGCCCTGCCGACCTCTCCAGGCTCATCTTCCACCTTGCCCCTCAACACCTTGATCCAGTTGCCATTCCGCAGGCTCACCACATTCTCCTTTGCTCCCATACCGTCACACATGCCTGCCGTGCGCCGCGCCCCCCACCTTTGATAGACCTTTCCCCTTCTCCATTCTCTCAACTCCTGTCCTTTAAGAATCTGCACAGATGTCACTTCTGCTATGAGGGCTTCTTGACACCGTTCACAGAAGTTACTGTCTCCGGGGTCCTAACGGCACCTTGCACCTAGCTCTATCAGCAAGTCTCCCTCGGCACCACCGTTGTTACCTCTCAGTCTCCCTCTCTGAGAGCAATCTACTGACATCACTTCACTGAACACAAACCACAACCATCTACACAAGTCAGACAAGTGAGATTCTAGTGAAGAACTGCAGACATAGAAATGCATCAGAGGAAACGTAGCTTTCCAGAGAGATAACAAACCAGCGCTTCCTTCCGTATAAAGTAACACGCCTGGGGAAATTTCGGACTCATTGACTACAGCTTCATACTGAAAACACTAGAGCAGAACCCGAAAAATGAATGGCATCTAAACCGCATATCCTGTTACAAGCGGCTAAAATTAGCTGAAGCCAAATAATCAGTAATGTATGAGAACGACCTTAGTGGCTTCATGAAATTGAGTCACGTGGGTCAAATAAGGGCTTGGGGCTAGGAAATCAGGTTGCAGGTGAGAATCCTGCAACTCTAAATCTCAGGTCAGGGGACTCAGAAGGGAGCTGGGAAGTGCACTTCCACAGTCAGAGGATTCTCCAGAAGCCACAGCCTGCACTTATGGAATATTATCGCTGCCCTGCAGGGAGCCACGGAGGACAAGGCGCCGTCTAGATGGGAGAACCTGAACCTCCAGCCGCTGGAAGGCAGGTGAGGTGGGAGACAGGTCATACGAGGTGAAATGCGCCTACCTTGGGGCGGAGGCATTGAGGAAGAGAAAGGACATATTAAGGGACGGAGAAGGCCTGGGGAAAGAATGAGACCCGGCCTGGGGACGGAGGCACCCGAGTCCCCACCTGCCTTTGGGCTCTGACTCACCGCGTGGCCTCAGAGGCAGTCACCTCGCTCCAGGGCCTCGGCTTTCCTATCTGTAAAGTGGAGGTGATGACAGCGTCCGCATCGTTGGGCGGGAGCGAGGATCACAAGAGCCAGCAAGTGGGAAGGCCGCCTTGTAACCTGCGAAGCTTGGGATGGAGCATCGTCACGATTACGGTCCTGAGGAGAGGCAGCGGGTAACCGGGCGGGGTCCGGAGCGGTGACGCGGCCGGGGCCCCGATCGTCGGCGTGCTCCCTTCAGCGCCTCCTCCCGAGGGGTCCCGCCGCCCAGGCCCACGCTCATCCTGGGGCTCGAGAAACTTTTGCCTCCGGCCCGCTCCACACGCACCCCGTACTACTTCCCGCCCGGCAGCCGCTCACTCACCTCCCGGCCCAGGGCGGGCGGGAGCTGCGTCTCTATGGTCCGCCAGCTGCAGGAGCGGCCTCCGGGGACTCCCTTTGTGCGACCGCCTCCGGCCCAGCCGCCTCTAGGGCTTGGGGGCCAATGGAGGCCGCTCTGTCTCCCCCTCGTCGGCTGGAGGGGTACTCTATGGTTCCCTCCGGCCTTTCCCCTCGCCCCTCCGCCCGCCGAGAAGCCCAGGGAGTACCATCGAGAGCTGCGGGGCAGAGTGGCACGGCCCGCCGGGTGGGTGTGGCGGGAAGTAGGTGAGGAGCGCGGGGGCGGGGCCGAGAGCGCTTCCCTGGAGCGCGCGGGCCGAGACCATCGAGAGGGAGGGCCAGAGAGTCATGGCGGTAAGGGGGCGGGGTGACGGCTTGCTGCGGGCCACGCCGCGCGAGGCGCGAGCTGGGCTGTCGAGGAGGTCGGGAGGGGGATTCTGGGCGCCGGGAGGGTCGGGAGGGGGCAGGGCTTTGTCCGCGGCCTTCGGTGCATGGGTATTTGGGCATTCTGGATTCTGCTCTGAGCCCCGGCGGTGGTGCCGGCTGTCAGTGCGCCGCCCGGCGCGCCCCGCGCGGAGCAGAGCGGCAGAGGGGCCGGGGAGCTGTGCTAGAAACGACGCGGCCTCCTGCCCCTCGGGATCCTGCGGTCTAGAATTAGGCTTGGTCACGTTTTATTGGGGGTGGCGGATTCGGGGGGAAGTCTCCATGGAGAAAGCAGCAAGTGGACAGGTCTTCAGCTGGAGAGGGAAGGAATCCATCCGAACGGGCGGTTCCGAGTAGAGCGACCTGCTGGAGCCGAGAAGGTTGGCGTGTTTGTACGACGCTAATCCGAGTGGCGGAGGGTGTTGAGTACCAGGCAGAGGACTCCTTACCTAATTCCGGGATCTGTTGAGAGCCAGCCATCCGAGCTGTTGCAGTAGGGAGAGCAGTAGGATTGAAGCGGACTTTATCAAGAAAGATCTGGATCCCTGTGGAGCAATTTGAAGCAGTAGGCAGGGAGACCCATTAAGATGACATTTCAAGAAGTAAAATTAATTTGAAAGAGACACTTTAGTTGGGAGGTGATAAAGGGCTAAACAGGACATGAGCAAAATTGAGCACGTGAAGGACAGGGTATTTGAAGGACGTTTCTCATGAAGTTACAGGTCAACGGAAGGGAGTAGCTTCTTCATCCCCGGTTAACTCTGGCCTGGGGGCCCCTTTCTATCTCAGCTAGTCCCAGAGGCCACAAAAATTCAGTTCATTATGCTGATGAGAAGTTGGTTACGTTGCCCTCTCATGTTTAAAGAATCCTCAGACCCAGTCCTCTGGCAGAAAATGAGATGAACAGGATAATAAAGAGCAAAATGGAAAGAGGGGCCTGGAGTTTCAGCTCTTGCATTCCAACACCTTGTCGTCCCCACAGATGTTGAAACACACAGTAGCACTGACCTGTCCTTCCTGCACCTGGCTTCTGGGGCAGGGAGGGAGCAAGGGTGAGGAGGGATTGTGGAGTCCAGTTTCTAAACTAATCTTGTGCTTTGTCCTGTCTCCGCTGCTCCCCTTCCTCAGGTTTTGAAAATGCCTCAGAGCCTATAAGGTTCAGTGTTTCCTTGTCAAGATGCCCCTCTCAGACTTTATTCTGGCCCTGAAGGACAATCCCTACTTTGGGGCTGGATTCGGGCTTGTGGGTGTGGGCACAGCCCTGGCCCTGGCCCGGAAGGGTGCCCAACTGGGCATGGTGGCATTCCGGCGTCATTACATGATCACACTGGAAGTCCCTGCTCGAGACCGAAGCTATGCCTGGTTGCTTAGCTGGCTCACCCGCCACAGTACCCGTACTCAGCACCTCAGTGTTGAGACTTCGTACCTTCAGCATGAGAGTGGGCGCATCTCCACTAAGTTCGAATTTGTCCCCAGCCCTGGAAACCACTTTATCTGGTAAGATTGGAAATCAGGGAGGGCCAAGAAAGTAGAAAAGGAGAACGAGGGGAGCTCGATTTGACTCATCCTTTCACCCCGCCTTGACCATTTTTATTCAGGTATCAGGGGAAATGGATCCGAGTGGAACGAAGTCGAGAGATGCAGATGATAGACCTGCAGACGGGAACCCCTTGGGAATCTGTCACCTTCACAGCTCTGGGCACTGACCGAAAGGTCTTCTTCAACATCCTGGAGGAAGGTGTGGGATAGCACAGGCTGGCTTTACATGAGGGTTGTAAGGACAGGGGCGCTTGACATTGGAGGAAGGGAAGCTTGGACAGGCAAAATGAGCCCAGGGGACCAATCGGAAAGCTGTTTTGGCACAGCTCTGCCTAATTGCATGGTAAAGAGGAATTATTGGCTTTGTCTCATCTTCCTCATCCTAGCTCGAGAGCTGGCCTTGCAGCAGGAGGAAGGAAAGACAGTGATGTACACAGCCATGGGCTCTGAATGGCGCCCTTTTGGTTATCCACGCCGGCGGCGGCCACTGACTTCTGTGGTTCTAGGACAGGGTCTGGCTGACCGAATTGTTAGAGATGTCCGGGAATTCATCGATAACCCCAAGTGGTACACTGACAGAGGTGAGAAGCGCCTGGAGTCTTGGCCAGACTGTTTTTGATGTGGTGTCAAACAGCCTGGGTCTGTGGCCAGACCAGGTGAATGAATATAAAGCTCGAGCCCAATTCTCAGAGAAAAGTTGCCCTAGCATTGATTTCTTCCTATTCCAAGGCTATTCCAAGGTCATCAAGCCACCAGGGGGCAGGGTTGGGAATGAATGTGGACTTCTGGGGTGGAGTACTTGAATCTGTTGAATCCGTTTTAGGTCTTTGATGATCATCTTGGCTGTATTCCTAGGCATTCCCTACAGACGTGGCTACCTGCTTTATGGGCCTCCTGGTTGTGGAAAAAGCAGTTTTATGTGAGTAAGGTCACATTTTCTCTTAATCTTTAAACTGGAGGAAAAAATAGGGCTGTGGGGTTGCAAAGGGAATTGAATTGTGGGGACCAGGGAACAGGATAAACATTGGGACAGAAGCATTCGGGTGACAGAACTAGGTCTCTGAGAGCCACTGGGTTGGTGAGGACAAGTATTTGGGTCCAAGGACAGATTCCCAGGTTGCCCACCACCTGTCCTCCTATCCTCCATAGCACAGCCCTGGCTGGGGAACTGGAGCACAGCATCTGCCTGCTGAGTCTCACAGACTCCAGCCTCTCCGATGACCGGCTCAACCACCTGCTGAGCGTGGCCCCACAGCAGAGCCTGGTGCTCCTGGAGGACGTAGATGCAGCCTTTCTTAGCCGAGACCTGGCTGCAGAGAGTAAGTGAAGGGAAGGGGAAGCATTTCTAGATGAGGGTCAGTAAGGTAGAGGAGTGAGGAGCAGTGGAAGGAAGTGGAAATCCCAAGGGCTGACGGAGGATGCCTGGGTTGGCAACACAAGAGGCACTGCTAAGTTGGAGAATGTGGTGGGGAGTCGAGAGCTTAAGCAGGGTCATGACCAGCTGCAATTCTTTATCTCCGCCTTCCTCTAGACCCAGTCAAGTACCAAGGTCTAGGTCGCCTCACCTTCAGCGGACTGCTCAATGCCTTGGATGGTGTGGCATCCACTGAGGCACGCATCGTGTTTATGACCACCAACCATGTTGACAGGTAAGAAGGGGTGAGGCCCTCTGAAGCTGTGAGGTGAGACTCCACCCCCGCAGCCCCATGGGTGGGAGATCAGGAGTTTGAGAGGGACCGACATTTCTGGGGGGTACTGGTACCTGTTGACTCTACCTTTGCCGCCTTGTGCTCTTAGGCTGGACCCTGCCCTGATACGCCCCGGACGAGTAGACATGAAGGAGTACGTAGGCTACTGCTCACACTGGCAGCTGACCCAGATGTTCCAGAGGTTCTATCCAGGGCAAGCACCTTCCTTGGCCGAGGCCTTTGCAGGACGTGTCCTTCAAGTCACAACGCAGATCAGTCCTGCCCAGGTACAGGGCTACTTCATGCTGTATAAAAACGACCCTGCAGGGGCCATTCACAATGCTGAGTCTCTGAGGACATGACGGGCAAGCTGTGCTCAGCGCTTCTCTGGATCAATAAACACCTGCCACACCACTCTGCTCTCTGGCCTCCCTCCCTGCCTCCCTGTATTGGTACTTAGGTCAAAGGCAGGGGCCCTCAGGCATCCACAGAGGCCAGTGCTGGGGGCTTAAGCTAAGGCAAAGCTGGAAGAGACACCATGGTAAACAGGGAAGTACAGTCTTCGATCTAGGCATTCGGTTTTAAAAAAATGTATATACATAAAAATGTGGACATATACACGGTGGGTGTGCACATCATATTCCTGCATGTTCTACTTAGATGTTGGCATCTACTAGTTTTCCTGAAACTCACCACACTGGCTGAGGTGTCAGGCCTATCTTTATTCAGAACTTAATCTCTTGGGAAAATGGACTTCAGGGCAAAGTTGGAGCTAGTCTCCCACACTCAGGTCTTGCTAGAGATTCAGAAAAAGCCATACTGCCAGGCTAGGCGCTACTAAGCAAAGAAAGCCAAACAAGGCCAAATCTCTTTATTGCCCCTCCCTGTCCCCCCCAAATCCCTGCCCCCCACAGTACTGCTAGGAACCGTCCTCAGACTCCATGCTCAGGGGCTCCCTCCGAGTACCAGGACGATAGGCTCCCCGACCCCGAGGCAGGCGGGGGTAGGAAGAACCCGGTGTCCGACCCTTGGAGCGCTCCCAGCGAGCACAGTCCCGAGTCCTGCGGGGTGGGGGACCCTGCCAGTTGCCAGGCCCCTTCTCTTGGGGAGGACCTTCAACCCCTTGGCTACAGGGTTCTGGCTTTAGGTCCATGGGCTCCTTGAGGGGCCCCTCAGGAGGTGGCAGTTCCTGGGTGTCACTGGTACCTTTGTGGGCATGGCACTCCCCTCCCTTTAGGTGCCTCCGTTCAGGCTGTTTCCAGGGGCCTCGACTGGCCCGGGGGGGATCTATCATAGCTTTCTGGGTCTCGCCCAACCTTTGCTGATTTGGCCCAGCCCCTGGAATCTTCTCACACGTGTACTGGGAGGCCACAGGCAGAGGAGCTGACAGGTTGGGCTGGGTAGTTGATGAGGTGGACAGTTCTGAGGCAAGGGCACTGGGTGGCTGGGATCCTCTGGAGGCATCTACAGCCGACTCTGGCTCCACAGGGGCAGGAGGCTAGAAAGAAATGAGCAGATGCAGTGAGGGAGGTGTAGTTTCCCAAAGCAGGGAGCTGTAGGCCCCTTGCTCACAGCTGAGGCTGAATGCCATCAGCCTCTAACCTTAAGGGTAGAACAGAGCTCACCCTAGGGCCATGGCAGAGGGGCGCTGCTGGGAAGGTAGGGGGCAGTAAGGGAGGTGTGAGGAAGGTTCCCCTCACCTGCTGGAGGCTGATGAAGTACCGGTTACGCTCAGCCTCAAGGTCAATGATGCCTCCCCGCTCCTGCTGCCTCTGGTAGAGCCGCTTGCGCTCTTCTTGTTGGCGCAGGCTCTCTGCGCTGGGCTGGTATAGCTCCTGGAAGGCAGTGAGCAGAGTGAGAGCGGGGAAAAAAAAATAGAAGGCAGACTCGAATCCCTGCTCTTTCAGGACTGCCTCAGATCTGCATGAGGTTCTTGGGTTTGCCTCTCAGATCTGGGCTCTCAAAGCCTCAGCCTAGTTGGGGCTGTAGCTCTGCAGGGTCCCAGGCAGGTCAAGCCCAATTCTGGAGGTCCCATTTGAGGAAGACAAGATGCCATCCCTCCCTCCTTGGAGGATGCCATTATTCCTGGCTCAGATGACAAGGGAATTTCCTTACCATGGGCTGTTGGGGTTCAGGGGCTGCTTTCAGTGAGGCAAGATCATATACAAGGGGCTCTCTGCATACCGGACACTGCACACCGACTGCCTTCTAAAAATAGAGGAGAAATCACAGCCCTGCTTCACGGCCCATAGTGCTCGCTTGCCAGCTGCCCAACCCAGTCAGCCAGGCTAATCCGAACAGGGCAGGGATGAAGGGCACAGGCACATTGAGGCAGGATAGGGCAGGGGTTGCCTCCCCAGATAGAGGTCTGGGAACTCTGAAACTGCACGCAGCATGTATACATGTATATGAGAACACCCTTTTTTCTGGACAGAGGTGAGCTTTCAAATTTCAAAGGGATCTGTGACGCCAAAAAAGCGAAGAGCCCCTGGAGCCGAGGGAGAGAAAAGGGTGTGAGGGGGTCAGGTGAGAGCAGGGGCTGGCAAGCTGACCTGCTTGGTTGCGGCATGCTGCCGTTCCTGCTCCTGCTCCTGGCCTTGAGCCTGTAGCTCACGCTCCATGTGCTGGATGTACCGAGCAAGGCAGTGGCAGTGGAAGTAGTGGTAACAGGGTGTTTTGGTAAAGGCCTCCTTCTCCTGAAGGGAGGAGACACAGGGCATGGTGCCAGAGCTCTCATGAGTCCTCCACTGCCAGCCCAAGCAGACTCCAGGTCCCAAGGGAGAAACCCACCTGGAAATCATAGAGGCAGATGACGCACTGGCCATGGGGGATATTATTGTCTGTGAGAATTTCCTTCCCTTTCTGAGAGGAGAGAAGACATTTCAAACAGGGAGGCAGGGGCAAGAACTGGGAACACAGCCAGGGTTCTACTATTCCCAGGGGTGAATGCGGGAATGTCTCCTACTAAGCTAGCATGTTACTTTGTGGTTCATGCATTCCTGTCTCAGGCAGGTGTCCTCCCCCTGGAATCAGTCCTCCGCGTCCCTGCCCCTCCTGCCACATCAACCCAGCTGCACAATCCAATTTTGCTGTTTTTCCACTTCATAAATCACCTTTAGTACACCTCGGGGATGAAAATAATATGCCTCGAGAGAACAGAATGTTCAATTGAAACTCTTATCTTCTGGGAGGTCTTCTTTGGTTAACCCCCTCTGATTATCACTCCAAGAGGTCTGTTCTTGGAGCCAGCTTCCAGAAAAAGTTGAGGCATGGACAACCCAAATGAACAGAGAACTCAAGGGCATCAAGTTGGGCTGCAAACAAACTCATTTGCACTGTTGTTTGAATAGCTAATAATCTGGAATTCCACAAAGCTCAAAGTGGCATTGTGGAGGCCGGGCTCAGGAGTGCTACAGTGGTCTAAGCCACTTGGACTCCAGGCCGCCCACCTTCATTCTTTTCTGAACATTTTTCTTCAAAAGTCAAAGTTTTGAAGTTTTGAAACAAGACTGTACTTGTGTTTTTAATCTCAAGCAACAGAAGTTGTGTATGTGAACTTGTAGCTTTAGGTGTTCTCTGTGGGTTGTTAACTTCACTAGGGGGGAAACTGAGTAAAAGAACCATGACTTTTTTAGTCCTAGTCCACTGCAATGGCAGACTAGCCTTCAAATTTTCATTTGTGGTGAGACTCTCTAAGCAAGGTCTCTATCTCTTGCTACTTTCGGTTGCCATGCCCAGAGAATGCCTTGAAGCAGAATCAAGAAAAATTCAAGTTAAAAAGGCAAAGTCATTTTTAGGATACTAGCATATAGGCCACTTGGGGAAGCTAGAGAACTCTCTTTTGGAGGGGTGGTAGGATTCTTGGTAACAGAAGAAAATTTTATCTTTCTGGATTTAGGCCTCACCTAAACAAGTAGTAAATGAATGACTCCAGATGTATGTAAGATCCTAGGCCCATTACCTCCCCTAAGAGAAACAGTTCTAGGAGTTTCCCGAGCTAGCACACCTCTTACCTCGATGAGTTCATAGAGCATAGCAGTACCCAGCCCAGCATTGGCCACGTGGCTCAGTGCCTGTGAAATCCTGGAAAAGGGCAAAGCAAACATTAGGCCTGCTCCCTCCCCTCACCAGACTGAGCTGCAGTCCATTTTCCCTGCCCTGACCAGCCCAGCTTACTTGTGGATCTGTTCATCTGAGAGTCCTCGGGGGTTACGGATAGAGATCTGTGGCACCTCATTGGGGTACTAGTGGGAGGAAATAATGTTACTGCTAAAGCACTCCACCCCAGAGCCTCTCTCCTTTCTCCCTTTGCTGCCACAAGGCAGGGGCCTCACCTGTGTTGGGACCTGAAGCACCAGGGTGAAGCACACATACTGTGAATTCTGGTCTTCTGCAGTGGCAGGGTGCAGGGTGATGTAGATCTCCCATGGTGAGGATCTGTAGGTGGATGAAGTGGGGACCTGGGATGTGACTGGGCAGGAGTTTGAGGACCAGGAAAGATGGGAGTGAAACAGTAAAGCTGATGGAGGAAGTAAGCAGTGGGCTTTTTCTTTTGGGGGAGATTAAAGGAGTATGTTTGTCTCCATGAGAACATTTTCTCTGAATCAAGGCTCATGGATTCTGCATGAAATCTGCTCATTACTAAGGGGACTCCTGCCCACATTCAGTTGAATACGTACCTGCCATTTCCTTTAACCACCTGTAGTTCATCCAGATAGATAGACTCTAACACCTCGACTTCAGAGGGAAGTACCCTGGAGAGACAGGAGGAGATTGGCTCACCATTATAGCTCTCCCCATCAAAGCCTGCTAAGAGCCTGTGATGGCTGACTTTATACAAAACTGGAAATTTGCCTGAGTGCGTTCTTTTGCTAACCTCCATAAAAACAGGGGAAATAGGTTTTCTTACATTGTCAAGGGGCCAGGTAGGAAGCATGGGAATCAGAGTTTAAGGGACTATTTCTGTCAACAGATGAGGAAATGGATTCTTGGGAAGGTGAAATGACTGGCTCAAATACCAAAGTTTAACAGGCAGAACTAGAAACAGAGCCTGACTCCGTTTAAATTCCATTGTGATGCTAGTTGACCATCTCTGTGACCCAGAAATAAACTGTCAATTGGTTCACATCAAGGCTACCAATACCACTCCTCGCTTTCCCTACAGCACTGTTCATGTGGATTCCACCGTCTACACATATTCCCAGTATGTTACCCTAAGCCTACTCAAGGAGATAGCAACCTGAACAGAAAAAGAGGTCTAGGTGGTATAAACACCATGATGTGCAGAAGAGCCACCAGTTTTCGAGTAATAGGTACTAATCATTTATAGCTACATGATCTGAGTAACTCTGTAAGCTTGAGTCACTCTGGCTACTATATGTAGGTAATGCCACCTACTGTCTAGATTTATTGTAATGATAAAAGACTGTTTATATAAAGTATCTAATAATATCTTGGCCATAGTATGTAGTCTAGGTCCTCTTTTCTCCTATTTGTATATAACCTTCTCCTGTAAAAAGAAAAGAAAAGGATATAGTTGGTATTCAATGTATTTACGACCCTTGCTATCTGGTTGATCTAGATCAACCTGTTTAGGTCAAGATCAGGTGGCCCTGATGTCAATGAGAGAACATACATGTTTAATCAAAGAAACAGGAGTTGTAATGACACTGAAGATTAGTGATAGGCTCAAGTCCATAGCTCTGCTCAGGTAATGCACATAAGGACGCATGCTTGGTTTCCTTTACAGTTACTATTCCTTCTTCATCAAGAGCAGGGCTAGCATATCCCATATATTACTCGTTCTCAAATTTTCTTTTTAAGTCTTAGGCCCCTCAAAATATAAAATAGATAACAGTGGTATGGTTTGGGTCGATGTGAGTGTGGGAGTCTCAGGACACCACAGGCTAGCTGTGCAATCACTACTGGCCTCTCCATGGCTCAATGTGTCTCCTCAGAATTATAAAGTTTCCCTAAATAAGTTGAAAACCATGAGCCTAGATAGTCTCAAAAAGGCCAACAGTGGCTGGGCTCCTTGAACCAATGACATCCATGAAGAGGCCCTTCAATGCTTCACCTGCCCTAGTTGTGACTTGGGACCTGGATGTGAGGTGCTGAC
Source organism: Vulpes lagopus (assembly GCF_018345385.1). Classification (NCBI taxonomy): domain Eukaryota; kingdom Metazoa; phylum Chordata; class Mammalia; order Carnivora; family Canidae; genus Vulpes; species Vulpes lagopus. The sequence goes on from NC_054845.1 coordinate 25,380,183, forward strand.
AAAAAAGGGGGTGAGGGTAGGGAGACTGTATAATGTCCTAGTACCAAAAACATGATTCAGAATCAGATAACCTGGATCCTAGGTCATAGGTATGCACCTTTTTGGCAAATCGATTTACCTCTTCAGGTTTCATCTAGTCCCCTCAGGTGCTCGCACCTCAATTGGAAAAAGGACGCTTTTATGTATAAATCCACCGTGAGCCTCTCAACTATTCTATGAGGTAGATGCCACACCCACTTCTTTACATCTCAGGACACTGACTCACAGAAGCTAGGTGGCCCGGTCAGCATCACACGCTAATAAAATGTGGAGTGAACCCACATTTATCCTATTTCCAATCCCAGAGTCCTTCCAGGTTTTGGTCTCTTGTTGAGAATGCTTGAGAGAAGGACTAGGAGAGCTCTGTGTGAGGTGTAAAGCTTTATTCAGACAAGCTCATTCGTGCTGTCGGGGAGGGAGAAGGTTGAGGAAAACCTCGGCGGAAATAGGCTGACCCAAGGGGAAAGGGGTCGGGGGCTGGAGGGCATCGGCTCCGGGAGGTAAAAGGGAGGTGGGAGAGGTGATAAGCAGGCATCCTCGGGACCCTGAGCAAATCCACTTCAGGACAATGAGACGAGTGAGGCCAGAGAAGAGGGGATCGAGCCAGATAAGGCGCGGCCCGAGCTGGCCTGGCCTCCTCTCCCGTCCGATCGGCGCCCCTCCACCCCCAGCTCCCCGGTACAGAAGCTCTCTCAGGAAGACATGTCAGCGCCTCTGCCACCCCTTATCCCTCGCTCCGCCCCACAAGCCCGCCGTACGGACCGTCCGCGGCCACCGCCAGTCTCCCGGACGGGACCCAGGCGGCCAGCCAAAGCCCGTGCCCCCAGAGTTACCAGTCCTCCTCCCCCGCAGCTGCCGACGCAGACGCCGCCATGTCTCCTCCGGCCCGCAGCCGGAACCGGAAATGCCCTCTGGGATGCCGGAGGCGGCGAGGAGGGAGCAGGCGCGCGGCCGTTTCCAGGCAACCGTGGACTCCGGGTCCTCAGGGGGTCCTGAGGTCCAAGGGACGGCTCGGAAGTGCCCTAGGAAGTGCCTATGGGCAGTCCTCCGTCTCGCCCAAAGCCTGAGCGCCTCTGTCCTCTGGGCTTCTTCTGGCCAATTCCAACGACTACAGCTGGTAACAGTGGGAGTCCACAGAGTCCGGCTGTGGGGGGAGGGGAAGAATTGTAAGTCAGGCAAAGTGTGCAGGCAGCCGGGCGGGGGGGGCTGAGGGCCGGGGCCCACGTCCCTCGGCCTGAGGAGCTGGAAGCTCCTAGGCTGGGGGTGAGTAAGGGGCTCCGGTCTGCGAAGCGCGCCGGCCGGGGGCGTGGGCGGGCTGCTGGGCAGGTGGGCGGTGGTGGGAACTTGGGAGAGGCTGGGAGGGGCGGGGTCGGTGGGTCTGGCCGGATGGAGGGGGCGGGGGCGGGGGCGGGTGGGCGAGGCTGGGCGGAGGGGGCGGGGCGAGGACGCGGCTGGGTCGGGGGAGGGGGCGGGGCCCGGCGGGCGGGTCTGCGCGGAGGGGGAGGGGGGACACTGGGTCCTACCGGAACGAGGTTGGGTTGGGGGTGGGGGGGGTTGGAAAGGAGGGAGAACGACAAGAGGCGCTCTGTTTGCTCCGAGATCTCGTCTTGCCATTCACTCCACTACGATGTTTTTGAAGCCTGGATTATTATGAAAAAGGAAAAGGCAAGGTGGCTAACATCAAGCTTTCTTCCATGCCCGCACCAGGCCTCCTAGATGTGTAGACCTGTCCCTGGAGCTGTAGCCCTTCACCACCGTCTCTACCTCCTTCCTTCTGCGGGATCCTGAAGCCTCTGTCATGGAAAAGTACCACGTGTTGGAGATGATTGGAGAAGGCTCTTTTGGGAGGGTGTATAAGGGTCGAAGAAAATACAGTGCTCAGGTGGTGCACAAAGAGGGGCGTCTCTTGGGTGGGATTCTGTACCTCCAACTACTGTGGAAAATGGGACCAGATTCCCGGCCAGTATTCCTGAAGCACTCTCTCATTCCTCTTACAGAGTAGGAGCTCCAATATTGGATTACTTGAGTTCAGATCCTAAGTCAACCACTTTGTAGCCTTTGAACTATGGACAAGTTACTTAACCTCTCAGCGTCTCTTTCCTCATCTCTAGGATGAGGATAAAAACAGTATCTGATTGATGGGGTTTGAGGATTAAATGTGATTAACACTGAATCACTATGCTAGTATAGTGTCTGGTACCTAGTAAACAGTAAATAAAATATGTTTATTATTATTCTCTCTGTCAAGCCATAGCAGAGGAGAGAGACCACTTGAACTCTATTCTTTCTTCATTTTTTTTTTCTTTCTCTTTCCCTTAAATCTTTACCCAGAGTGCTTTACCCAGATTAGAACACCTCTCCCAGAATCCACCAAAGGGATCTGCCTGGTGGAGGCTGTTTTGTCCTAGGGCTGGGGTGGGGGAGGCCTAGGTAAGGCCAGGGTACATGGGGTAAGGGGAGTAGTTGACTAGCGGGTAATGAGAATTTGTTCAATCTAAAGCCTGAGTTCTGGAACTCTGAGACGAATTTTTCAATAGCGTGGTTAGGCCTTGATGTTTCATCTTACCACTGACAGGTGGTGGCCCTGAAGTTCATTCCAAAATTAGGACGCTCAGAGAAGGAGCTGAGAAATCTGCAACGAGAGATTGAAATCATGCGGGGTCTGCGGCATCCTAACATAGTGCATATGCTTGACAGCTTTGAAACTGACAAAGAGGTGCACTTGGGTTTTGGGTCACCCTTCCCCAAGAAGAAGGCTCCCAGAAATTTCCTGACCTCACAATGCATAAATCTGGAGCCATCAGTACCATTGTCTTCTCCCTGCAGGTGGTGGTGGTGACAGACTATGCTGAGGGAGAGCTCTTTCAGATCTTGGAAGATGACGGAAAACTTCCCGAAGACCAGGTGCGTTTCCTGGCTCAAACTTCTCCTCTCCCCTGACCTCTTTTCAGCTTAAGGACTGGTAGGGAAAGCTCAGGGCACTGACCGTCACCATTTTGAAAAGTCCTGAGGAAAATACAAGACTCTAGGTGTCTATGGAGTCAGTGTGGTGTGACAGGAAAGTATGTGAACACTGGAGCTCAAATCTCTGAGTACAGAGGTTGACCCTACCACTTTCTAGCTGGATCTTCGTGGGTAAGTTCCTTTAACCTCTTCGTGCTGTTTCCTCATTTAAAAATGGAAGTAATTATAACGTCTGTTTCATGAGGCTATTGTGAAGATTAGTGAATTAATTTTTTTTTTAAGATTTTACTTATTTATTCATGATAGACACACACACACAGAGGGACAGAGACACAGGCAGAGACACAGGCAGAGGGAGAAGCAGGCTTCATGCAGGGAGCCCGATGCAGGACCTGATCCCCGGACTCCAGGATCAGGCCCTGGGCCAAAGGCAGGCGCTAACCACTGAGCAACCCAGGGGGTCCCTAGTGAATTAATTCTTGTAAAGTGTTTAGAAGAGTGCCTGACACACAGTATTCAATATAGTTAGTTATTATTGCTACATTTTTTAAGATTTATTTTTTTTAATATTTATTTATTCATGAGAGACAGAGAGAGAGAGGCAGAGACACAGGCAGAGGGAGAAGCAGGCTCCATGCAGGAAGCCCAACGTGGGACTCGATCCCGGGTCTCCAGGATCACACCCTGGGCTGAAGGCGGCACTAAACCACTGAGCCATTTGGGCTTCCCAATTTTATTTATTCTTTTGACAGAGATAGAAAGAGAAAGAGCATGTACCTGCATGCACAAGCAGGGAGAGTGACGGAAGTGGGGAGCCTGACTTGGGGCTCAACCCCAGGACCCTCAGATCATGACCTGAGCCAAAGGCAGCTGCTTAACCGATTGAGCCACCCAGGCACCCCAGTTCACGATTATTAATGCTGTTGCTGTCACGAGGTATCTTTAGGGAAGAAGGGCTAGTGTGTGGTACCAGAGAGGGCAGGAAGGTATAAGGGGCGTAGTTAAGGCAGGATTCACCACCAAGACCTAGTGGTTAGCAGTGGGATTTGGTTGAACACATTCTCCAGCCACACTCGTTGTAGGGATTTCTCTGTACTCTAGCAAGCAAGTAGGACCCCCTCAAGACTTCTTACTGCATCATTCTATCTCCTTCTAAGGATTATTACTTGTAAGTCATCATCTCATCCATTTTTTCTATCTTATTCCTTTGCGTACTTCTCTTGAGAAAAAGGACTTTGTCTCATTTAATGATAGCTAATGTATGTTGAAGGTTTACTAAGTGCCAGGCACCATTCTGAGTATGGAATGCTGTAATTTATTTAATCCTTGCAGTAATCCTATAAGGGAGGTGGTATTATTATTGTCACTTCGTAAATGACACATCTGAAAGGCATGAGATAATTTGCCCATCGTGGTCATGTGGCTACTAAGACTCAGAACATTTTCCTTGAGTGAGTGAATGAACAAGTGAAAGAATGAATGAATGGGGCGGCAAGAACTAAGGAAGATGTTATGTGAAGCTCTGGAAGAAAGAAAAAGAAGAGAAGATGACATCAGTAATTTAGGGAGGTGTCTTTGGAATCATCAGGAGTCTCCTTCGTCTGACCTTTCCTTTTTGTTGCACCCGTTTGACCCCTAGGTTCAAGCCATCGCTGCCCAGTTGGTGTCTGCTCTGTACTATCTGCATTCCCACCGCATCCTCCACCGAGACATGAAACCTCAGAACATCCTTCTTGCCAAGGGTGGTGGTATCAAGCTCTGTGACTTTGGGTGAGGAGAAGACTGCTTCCTTCTCTGCTTCTAGTTCTGTAGGGAGTCTTAGACCATATGCTTGACTTACCCGGGTCTCATATTAGAACCCGAGCTGGAGACTGGGATTCCTATTGGGTCTTTTGAAAGGCGCTCTCTGTTTGCGTTTGGGATATCTCGCACAATGACAGGTAGTAGTCAGCAGGCCTAGTTTATATTGATCATACATTCTCTCTTCCTATTTCCTTCCATCGTCTCCTGCAGATTTGCCCGGGCGATGAGCACCAACACGATGGTGCTGACCTCCATCAAAGGCACACCACTTTATATGTCTCCAGAGCTGGTGGAAGAGCGACCATATGACCACACCGCAGACCTCTGGTCTGTGGGCTGCATACTGTATGAGCTGGCTGTAGGCACCCCTCCCTTCTATACTACAAGCATCTTTCAGCTGGTCAGCCTCATTCTCAAGGACCCTGTGCGCTGGCCAACCACCATTAGTCCTTGCTTCAAGGTAACGAACATAGAAAGGGAAAATTACTTTTGCATCAGACACCTGTGTTCCTGTGCCCCCATTCCCTTTTCCAAAATCTGGGGCAAGACTTTGCAGTTACTGAATGAATGCAGGAGCTGGGCCAAGCTGCCTTGCTTTTCTACTGCAGGGGCGGATTCTGGGAGGCTGTTCTAAGATCGGCCAAACGGGAATAGCAGACTCTGCTGGGGGCAGATTATTCTTTATCGCAATGGGAAGGTAATTTTGAGCCACGAGGGACAGATGCTGTCCTCTTACACACTCTCTATCCTGCTTATTTGCTATCAGATGCAAGATGGTATTTAGATTTGCCCACAAAACTTTCAGTCTTCCTGAAAGAAGGAACCCTCAGACATCCAGACAGCCAGAGCTAGTGGGGCTAGCTCAGTGATAGGGGCAGATGACAGAAATGCTGCTTGTTGATTGTAGCTAAGTTGCAGCAGGGGAAGGGGGGGAGGCGGGAGGGAGGGAAAAGAGTTGACCCTTTTTTATTTCTTATCTAGGGCAAAATTTAGGCCCTCAATGGAATTTAAATGCAACCTTTTCCCAGAGTGCAGTCTCATTATAACTTTCCCTTGCCCTGTCTGAGATGAAAAGGGACAAGTTTCTCCCTAACCTATTTAGTTGGGGAGGCTCAAGTAGTTATCAAAGTGAATCTAAACAAAAGAAAGTTCTTTGAGTGAGAGACACAAGATATTCATTCTGTCTTAGAGCAGACATGTAGTCATCTTCATTCAGCAAGAGCCACAGTACACTAATCACCTTGTTTTAAAACAGTGGTCATTGGGGATCCCTGGGTGGCGCAGCGGTTTGGCGCCTGCCTTTGGCCCAGGGCGCAATCCTGGAGACCCGGGATCGAATCCCACGTCGGGCTCCCGGTGCATGGAGCCTGCTTCTCCCTCTGCCTGTGTCTCTGCCTGTCTCTCTCTCTCTCTCTCTGTGTGACTATCATAAATTAAAAACAAACAAACAAACAAAAAAAAACATTAAAACAGTGGTCATCACCTACCAGTACCTTCTATTCCAGTTTTAGGCCCAACTGAGGATTTTCCCAAGATTACCTCATAACAGATGTACCTTTTTCAGAGGCAGTCTCCCTTTCCCACCACCGTCTGAAAACCTGCCGAAAGATTTCTATTTTGCGTGCTTCCAAACCTATCTTTACACAGTGACTTTGTGTGTGAGTGTGCGTTTAGCCACAAATGCATCTGTTCCTACCTGGCTGCAGACAAACCCACAATCAAAGGGAGGACACAGTGAGCGACTTGGACCCCTTTGAACGTTTGCTTTCTGAAGATGATTATGAAGGTGACAGAATGTTTCTGGATAGGAATTGGGGCTTTCCGGGAGGTGAGGCGGTGAAGTCTGTCTCTGGAGCCAGGGAAATGAGGCCTGAGGATAGGGCTAGACAGGCTGTGATCAAGACCAGCTAGTTTGCTGAAGGAATGGACTCAGGAGTCTTGGTTTCCTGCTTCTGCTGGGAAGCTGAAGAGAGCCTGGAGGAAAGCAAAGACCCACGTGTTATTTTTTCTTTCCACAGAGCTTCTTGCAGGGACTGCTCACCAAAGACCCCAGGCAGCGTCTGTCCTGGCCAGACCTCTTACATCACCCCTTTATAGCTGGTCGTGTCACCAGTGAGTCATTACGGTTCCCAGGGCTTTGGCACTTCCCTGGTGCTCTTCTCAACCCACCCTCGTCCCGCATGTGTGGATGCAGTGCATCTGCTTTACCCTAGCACCTCGAACTTTCTTCCTAGCCCCTTGCCTGACCTTTTCCACTTCCTATGCCACCCCACCCCACCCCCTCTTTCTCACGTTGTTAAAATGATCTCCTTCCACAGAAGCCTGAAGACACTGAAGTTGTCTCTGGCTAAGTGGAGATGATGGCTCCACTCCAGTGTGATCACATATTCTTCCCTCATCCTTTCTTGCAGTAATAACTGAACCAGGAGGCTCAGATTTGGGCACCCCATTCACCAGTCATCTACCCCCAGAACTTCAGGTCCTGAAGGACCAGCAGGTGCATCGACTGGCCCCCAAGGGCAATCGATCTCGAATCTTGCGACTTGCCTGTAAGCGCATGGCTGAGGAGGCCAAGCGGAAGGTATGTGAGACAGAGGGGACAGGTGACATGACTAGACTAGCGACTGGGGAAGTTGGAGAAGGAAAGTAAGAAAGGGCCATGAATAGAAATCATAATGCCTTGTGGCAACCACATGGTTTTGATGCCGTGTCTCCTGCCCACTTCCCACAGAAACACCAGAACACAGGACCTGCCCTTGAGCAAGAGGATAGGACCAGCAAGATGGCTTCTGGCACAGCCCCTCTGCCTAGACTAAGAGCCACTCCTCAGGAACCAGGCCTCATAGCTGGGATCTTGGCCTCAGAAATGAAGAGCAGCTGGGCTGAATGGGGGGCTGGAGAGACCCCCCCTGCACCTCGGTGAGGAAAGGATAGTCAGGGATTTGTAGGATGAGGTATCTTGTGGACTGATTTAAGCTAAAGCTAAAGCTTTAGCCAAAGCAAATACAACATGGTGCCATGGTGCCTAGCACCATTTAGCCACTGCCTAAATGGAGACAGGGCCCTGGGAGTCCAAGGCCTAGGTTCTTGAATTCTGATTCTGGATATTTTTCTGATTCATCAGGAATCGGAACTTTCCATTCTCTATGCCTTTATTAACTGAGAAAGAAAGAATTGTCTCCGTGCAAAAGGGAAGATAATTTGAGTTGCAAGCTCCAAGTAAAAACCGCCAAGGTAGACTTGAGAGTAAGATCCAAAGTGGAAGAGCAGTCAAGAATAAGTGTGTAGGGGTCAACATCCTGTCCTACAAGAGAGCTCTCCCCTATCCAATCCCGTATGGCTTGTTCTTCATTCTTATCCTGGGCCTAGAGAGAGGGACATGTTCCTGAACCTCACAGGAACTCCTCCTACTTCCTGTTCCTCTGGCAGGGAAAACCAGATCACCCAGGATTGTGAACAAGCTGACCCAGAGCTGAGGCCAGAGGTGGTGGGCCAGCAGAGCATTGATGCAGTGGACCTAGAAAATGAGGTAAGCCCTAAGGGGCTCCGTTTGGCCTTGACCCTGCCGGGGGAGATGTTGGATCTGGGTTACAGTGATTCCCAACTATCCCAAGTATGAGCTCCCCTTGTGTTAAAAATTGCTTTTTTTATTATAATTTGTAGATTTTAATTGCGTAGTGTCTGAACATATAATTATCAAAAATTGAAACACATAGGTAAAAATGAAGCCTTACCCCATCTGTAGACTTACCCCAATCCCAGAGGTGTCTGCTGTTACTAGTTTAGTCTTTCTTCTTCCAGACTTCGTGAATTTTTACATATATATATATGCACACACAAATCTGCAGTTTGGCTGTTCTTACGTATCTGAGTTCACACCACGTATACTGTTGTACATTGTGCCTCACTTACCATATAACCTGTTTTGGAGAGCCTTCTACATCTGAACATGTAATTTTGGGGGGATTTTAACTTTTTATTTTTATTAAGTTTCAAACTTAATAATTGTGAGGAGGCTACAAAAAGTTCCTGTATCCCCTTCACACAAATTAACCCACTGTTAAAATGCTGCCATAGTTGCTTTGATTCTCTCTCTAGATATCTGCATACGGGTATATCTTTCTTGAGTCATTTTAGGGTCAGTTGCAATTATGTCCCTTTACTCCTAAGTACTTGAGCATATTTCTGAAGAATGAGACCATTAACCTACACCGTGACAGTACAATTACAGACGTCAGAAATTTAATGCGGATATAATTCTTTTACGTCATCTACAATCTGTATTCAAAGTTTGCCAGTTGCTCCAGTAATGTTCTCTATAGGGGAAAAAATTTTTTTCCCAGTCTATGCTCTAATCTGGTGTTACATATTGTGTTTAGTTGTTATACCTCATGAGTTTCCTTTATTTTGGAAGAGTTTCTAGTCTTTCTTTGTTTTTCATAACTGACAATTTTGAGGTATAGAGGCCAGTTATTTTATAGAATGTTCCTGAAATTCAATATTTCCTCCGGATGAGATTCGTTTATGTAGTTATGGTGGGAATACTACATAAGTGATACATCCCCCCTTCTACGCTCTTTTTATTTTTATTTTTTTAAAGAGAATTCTTTTCTTTTTTTAAGATTTTATTTATTTATTCATAGAGACACACACAGAGAGAGAGAGAGGCAGAGACACAGGCAGAGGGAGAAGCAGGCTTCATGCAGAGAACCCGATGTGGGACTCAATCCAGGGTCTCCAGAATCACGCCCTGGGCTGCAGGCAGCACTAAACCGCTGTGCCACTGGGGCTGCCCTCTACACTCTTTTTAATAACTTCATAATATTTCCTAAGATGGATGTGCCATGATTTATTATTCCCTTACTGATTGCCTTTATGACATTTCCAATTTTTTTAATTATAAACCATTTTGTAATAGACATATTTTTAGATATGTCTTTAAGAACACATGCCAGTATTCTCCAAGAGACTTTTCAAGACCCCTCAAGTGCTGTCAACTGTACCATTTTAAACTGGTGGTTGGAAAAAATACATCTGTACCAAAGAATTCACTGGTTCTTGCATCTACTCCAATGATTCACCAGGTTGAGTGACCTCTTTTATTCCCCTATGCTTCAGGAGCCAGATAGCGACGACGAGTGGCAACACCTGCTAGAGACTGGTGAACCTGTGCCCATCCAACTGAAGGCCCCTCTCACTCTGCTGTGCAATCCTGACTTCTGCCAACGCATCCAGGGTCAGCTGCATGAGGCTGGAGGGCAGGTAACGGGCACAAGTAATAGGACTTTAGACTATTTTAGTCACAGATGAGGCATGAAAAAAACAGAAAGAAAAAGGTTTGTCCCTTTCCAATTCTCTTTCAATTCATCTGTTTAATTCAAGATTTTCTAAGCTCCTTTAGTAACACAGAACAGTCCTTGGCTCTCTAAAGTAAATAAATATTTTTTAAAAAGGAAGCACCTTGGTGGCTCAGTCGGCTGAGTGTCTGACTCTTGATTTCTGCTCAGGTCATGATCTCAGGGTTGAGAGACCTAGTCCAGCCTCAGGCTCCACATTCAGGAGGGAGTCTGCTTGAGATTCTCTTTCTCCCTCTGCCTCTCTGCCCCCTGTGCATGTAAGCTCGTGTGTGTGCTCTCTCTAATAAATACATAAATCTTAAAAAAAAAGAAGAACAGGCCTCAATTTTTCTGAAGCAAAAAACATTCATCTAGAGCAAGGATGGGCAAACTTGGATGGTAAATGTTTTAGACATTGAAGAGCAAGAGGCAAAAATGGAGGATATTGTTAAGTCCTTCCATAATGAGAGAAAGCTCTCTTCCACATAATTTTATTGATGAAATTAAAGTATAGTTATAGTAAGTATGTAAGAGCTTCTAACATAGATATACTAATGAGAAGAATGAGATTCTTTTTTAAAGGATAGCATTTTAATTTGCATTCATAATTAGTGTTTTTTTCTTACAAGGGCTTTCCTTTTCTGAAACACCATGTTCTTCCTTGCCAGGAACTCACCAAAATATATTGCCTGCATCTCTTTCCTTCTCTTTTCCTTAAAGGTTTTTTTTTTTTTTTTTTTTTTTTTTTTTAGTGCATTTTAGAAAATGTACCAAATTGTGAAACCATCACTATAATATATTTTTAGAATATTTTTATCTCTCCATTAAGATCCCTCATACCCATTTACAGTTCATTATCAGTCCCAACCCTGGCCTCAGGCCCCTACTTTCTGTCTCATAGATTTGCCTTTGCTAGACCTAAATGGAATCATAAAAATATACAGTCTTTATATTTGGTTCCTTTCATGTAGTAGAATGTTTTTGAGATTTGTTCTTCTTGTGAGGTGTATCAATACTTCATTTCTCTTTGTTGCTGATCAGAATTCCATCATATGGATGTATCACATTTTGTTTATTCACTCACTAGTTGATGGACATTTGAATTGTTTCCACTTTTTGGCTTTTGTGAATAACTTTGCCATTCAGGACATTCACGTGGAAGTCTTTGTGTGCATACAGTTTCGTTTTTCTTTCTTGGATACCTAAGAATTGCTGGGTTGTATGGTAATTTATATTTATCATTTTAAGAAGCTGCTAAACTATTTTCCAAAGTGGCTGTCTCATTTTGCATTCCCACCAGCACTGTGTGAAGGTCTCTGTTTCTCCGTGTTCTTGCCAACATATATTATTGTTTGTCTTTTTATCACAGCCATTCTAGTGAATGTGAAATAGTGTCTTATTGTCATTTTAATTTGAATTTTGCTAATAACTAATGAGGATCTTTTCATGTGCTTATTAGCTCTTTGTATTTCTTCTTTGGCGAAATATCCATTCAGTCATTTTGCTCATTTTTAAATCTGGTTGTTTGTCTCTTTGAGTTTTAAGAGTTCTTTGTATATTCTGGGTAGGAGATCTTTATCAGATATATGGTTTGCAAATATTTTCTCCCAGGCTCTGATTTGTCTTTTTATTTTCTTTCATAAGAGTGTTTTTTGAAGCACAAAGGTTTTGAATTTTGATGATGTCCAATTACCATTTTTCTTTTTCTTTTGTGGATTATGCTTTTGGTGTTAGAGGAAAGAATTCTTTTCCAAACCCAAAGTCTGGAAGACTTTTCTCCCATGTTTTTTCTAAAAGTTTTTTAGTTGGAGCTCTAATATTTATGTCTCTGGCCCATTTTGAGTTACTTTCTATGTATAATGTGAGGTAGGGATCTAAGTTCATCTCTCTGCATGTGGCTATACAGCATCCATGGTCTAAGGCACCCTTTTCCTCATTGAATTGCCTTGGCACTGTGCACCTCCCTCTGGCCCTTCCGTGCTGTCCTCGCTGTCCTCACAGTGTTGGGTAACTTAAATTGGGCAGCCCCAGTGGCACAGCCGTTTAGCGCCGCCTGCAGCCCAGGGCGTGATCCTGGAGACCCTGGATGAGTCCCACATCAGGCTCCCTGCATGGAGCCTGCTTCTCGTTCTGCCTGTGTCTCTGCCTCTCTCTCTCTCTCTTTCTCTATCTCTCTCTCTCTCTCTCTCTCTCTCTCTCTCTCTCGTCTCTCATGAATAAATAAAATCTTTTTTAAAAAAATAGGGAGGCAGGTGAAAAGCTCTGCCTCCAGGGTAAAACTTTGGAGTTTGAATTCCAGCCGAACTACTCTTTAGCTGTGTGATAATTGACTCCTTACTTAACCTTCCTACAGACTTTAATCTTCTCATCTGTAAAATGGATCATTGTGTTTACTGAGCAGGTTATTGTAAAAGAGTAAATGAACAAATAAGTGAAAAGATTTAGAAACAGTAAATGACATGTTATAAAGCACTTGATGTAAATGTTATTCTCTTTTGAAGAGTGACTTTTTGTTTTTATTTTAATTTTTTTTAAGGATTTTATTTATTTATTCATGAGACACAGAGAGAGAAAGAGAGGCAGAGACACAGGCAGAGGGAGAAGCAGCAGGCTCCATGCAGGGAGCCCAATGTGGGACTTGATCCTGGGTCTACAGGATCACACCCTGGGCTGAAGGTGGCGCTAAACCGCCGAGCCACCCAGGGATCCCGAAGAGTGACTTTTTAAAGAATAACCGTGTTTGTTTGTTTTAAAATTTTATTTATTTATTCAGGAGAGACACAGAGAGAGAGGCAGAGACCTAGGCAGAGGGAGAAGCAGGCCCCCTGTGGGGAGCCCCATGTGGGACTTGATCCGAGGACCCCAAGATCACTACCTGAGGCAAAGGCAATTGCTCAGCCACTGAGCCACCCAGGTGCCCCTAAAGAATAACTGTTTAAGAGTATCATACTGCCCTTACCTTGAAGGTTGTATAAAAATAAGTGACAGACTGGATTTGGCCTGTGAGTCATAGTCAAGTTTTGATCTAGAGTTAAGATAATACTATTTTATCTGTCTGGAGTTGAAGGACATTATTTTATGTCTGTTGGTTTTAATCTTTGGAAGTATGTGTGTGTGCATGCATGTTTAAGGTGAAGGGCTGGAGAAGGAAGGGAGCAGATAGGGATAACACTAGGTCTGACAGAGATTTAGGGGAGGCCCCCTTTCCATTGGTCCCTGCTGTTGTAAGTCAGGTGACCTGTCCATCTATATTTCTTTTCCCTGGCACTGTTTCCCTTTTTCTGTGGTCTCCCTCTCTGGGTTTTGGAGTCCCAAAGAAAGGAGTGAGAACATTTGGTCTGCTTTGCCAACTCCTTGGAGGACACTGGTATTTGTGACTTTCCTTTTCCCTCTGATAATAGCAATTACTGTCTGTTTCCCTCATGTCACCCAGATCCTGAAAGATGTGCTGGAGGACGCTTCCCATATCCTTCCTGCACTTCGGGTCCTGAGCAGTCTTCTATCCAGCTGCAGCGACTCTGTTCCCTTGTACTCCTTCTGCCGTGAGGCAGGGCTCCCCGGGCTCCTGCTCAGCCTGCTCAGACACAGCCAAGAGAGCAACAGTATCCAGCAGGTAAGCACGAGGCCAGGAGCCTCGCAAGACTTACAGAAATTTCTTCACTTTCCATGTCTCTTCTTCCAAGTGTTGCTTCTATTCGGGCCCCACCGGGTTTTTTTTTTTTTTTTTTTAAGATTTTATTTATTTGACAGCACACAGCAGAGGGAGCTGCAGGCAGAGGGAGAGGTAGAAGCAGGCTCCCCACTGAGCAGGGAGCCCGATATGGGGCTCCATCTCAGGACTCTGGGATCACGACCTGAGCCAAAGGCAGATGCTCAACTGACAGAGACAGCCAGGTGCCTGGCCCCCAGCCTTTTATTTTCTTTTCTCCTGTGCAGTTAGTAGATCACGAGTTGCAAACGCCACTGGCTTCTGAGGCCAGACAGATCACGTCAGTCAGCAAAGTAGACTGTATGACTCTATGAATAATGGGAAACATGATAAACTGGAGAGCTCGAGCCCAGTCTGAATGGGACATCCCCTCAGCTCCAGCTCACTGTTGCCACACAAGAACATGGGCCCAATATTGCTAGATCTTCCAGTTTTCTAAGAAAAGCAAGAAATCCAGATGTATATGCACAGTTTCCCAAAAGGTAGAGCGCTGCGTTTTGGAACGTCAAATCCTAGGCTTTCATTGACCCAATTTTATGGAAACAAAAGTATGGAAATTCAGAGATTCACCTACTCATACACAGGCACTAAGTTGTACGTGGTCACAGGGATGATGAGTAGAGGAGCTAGGGTTGAGGCTCCCGGGTGCTGGGGCTGAGCTGAGAGGGCAGGATACTGAAATGTTTCCTGGTAGAAGGAGGTGCCCGGCGAGGCCTGGCAAGACTCCGCTTATCTCAGCAGGCAACAGAAGGGGGAGCCAGGCTCTGGGCAGCCGGGGGCTCCACCCTGCCCTCCAGAGGGCACGGGCTCCCGCTCCGACGGGGTCCCCAGGCCACCCCAGGGGCCCCCGCACCTCTGCGTGCCCCAGAAGTGGGGCTCCCGGGGACAACCCATTATTGGGATCATCATAACAGCCAGGAGCCCTCCCCCTCCCCGAGCCGCCCTCATTGTCCGTGCCCTTCCTTCTCCTCCTTTAAGCTGGCACCGGCTTTATTAATATTTGAATTCTAATGGCTAATACTTTAAATTAAGGTAGCATTTATAAATACTTTATAGTCCATGAATAATTGACCAAATTTAGTATTGTCATAACTCATAGTAAATTATTGATCCATGGAGAATAAAAAAAAAAAGGCAGCTGGAAGCTGCTTTCTGTTCATGAGTATTAACCTTGAGTGTTATTAAAGAATTTAGAAAAGAATTTGAGCTATTTTGAAAAAATAGAGCCTCCTAAACCCTCTAAATGCTCTCAGGCCAGACAGGACACATTTTCAGGCTGCTTTTGGCCATTGGCTACCAGTTTGTTACCTCTAGATTTCCCCTCTTTTTCTGGACACTCTATTCCCTCTGCCCCTTCCTGTTTGGTCAATGTGACTGGATATCAGACCAGTTTTTTTTAAACTGTTTTTTCTATTTTGTCTCCATCTCCTACATCGCTCTTACTCTCTGTCCTCTTCCCTGGCAGCAATGTTGGTATGGGACCTTCCTACGGGACCTGATGGCTGTGATTCAGGCCTACTTTGCCTGTACCTTCAATCTGGAGAGGAGCCAGACAGGTGACAGGTGGGATGAGAGCCAGTTTTGCTTCGTTGGTTGCTTTGGCTACAATGTCTATCCCAATTTCTTCCCCTATCATGAAAAGGCTGAGTAAGGAGAAGATGACAGGTTAGGGATGAGCTCATCCCTGAGAGTCTAGCTAATCTTCCTAAGGACCCTGAGACCCACTCCAAGACTTGCAGGTTCTAAGGGTCATGAGACAGTAAATGGAAGGGGTCACAGTATGAATAATCTCGAGAAAATAGCAAAGAAGGGGCTAGAAGGGCATGTATGTAAGACTGTGTGTATATTTAGCAGGGGAGAGGGGATGGAGCATTCTGAGATTTTCCTCTTCAGAGATTCTCCTATCTTCCCAGAATTGACCTATTTACCACATGTGGGCTTTTAGAGAGATGGGCTATTTTTTCCCAGCCTACAGGTATTTCAGGAGGCTGCCAACCTCTTTCTGGACCAGTTGGGGAAACTGCTGGCCCAACCAGATGACTCTAAGCAAACTTTGCGGAGGGATAGCCTTATGGTAATCTACTCCTTAGTCCAGATTTTTGTCTTTGATGTCTTTCCCCATGTTTCTCCCTTTTCCTTTCTTATAACTGCATGGGGTTGGATCAAGGTAATACAAGCATTTACTGACTTTGTGCCATATGAAGAGAAAGTCCCCGTCCTCAAGGGACTAGAAGTAGTCTAGTAGGGGAAATGAAAAATGATCAAGGACTACATTAGTGTGGAAAGTACATTAGAACTTATATAAAACTTGCATAAAATACAGAAGCGCCACTGAAGAAGATACAATTAATGCTACTTGGGGAGTCCTAGAAGTCTTGAAGGAAATCATCTTTGCTAGAATTTGAAGAGCACATAGAAATTTGCCAGGTGGATGAGGCAGGAAGTAGGGAGGACATTCCAGGCAGAAGGAACAGCGTACATAAAGGTCCAGAAGTATTAAGCACTGTTCCCTGTTTTAGGGAACCACGTGTAGAAGTATTCCTTTTCGAAGAGATTGCAGATGAGCTAGTTTCTCAAACTTATTTGTCCTGTGGACTAGTAAGCTAGTGAGTTCTCACCTCTGGACTCTGGAGATGAGGGCCAGGAGAACAGAAGATTGAACAAGAAGATACCTAAGTTCTAACTTATGTCAGAGGAGACAGAGAGGAACATCAGCAAAGAAGTAAACAATTGCCTAGTTGTTGTTCAAACTGGCAATGAGGGGACACAGATCTGAGCTGCACTTCTGCCTCCAGCGAGCAGTCCATTCAGACTCTTCTAGTCTGAGAGCCTATTTTAACCTCCTTCACCCTCTCAAGTCAGGAAGCTTTTCCAATGTCTAACCTAAATTTTGGCTATCAGTGACTCATGTTACTGGCCGGCATTTAACATATATGTCACTGTGCAGCGAGTGCATAGGGAATTTGGAATAAACCCCCCACCTCCCGAAATTCTGAACCAGTAGTACTAGGTTGGGAGGGGCCCCGGAATCCCTAGGAATTCTCATACTCGTGGTCTGCAGATAACACTTTGAGAAACATCATCTGGGAGGCAGTTGATCAAAGAATAGAAGGGTTGACACCTAAAATTGCCATCCTTGAAACATGAAGGTGATTATTATGCATTTTCTATGCAAAGAATACTTAGAATGTCACAGCGGGTCCCTCTGGGTTTTCTCTTTTTTTCTCAGGTTCTCTAGGGGATTCTTGCTCCTTACCCAGTCAGTCTGCTGCCCTAACGTCAACCCTGCCTTTGTCACCCTTAGTGCTTTACTGTTCTGTGTGAAGCCATGGATGGGAACAGCTGGACCGTCTCCAAAGCCTTTTACTCCAGCCTGCTGACAACGCAGCGGGCGGTGCTGGATGGGCTTCTTCACGGTTTGACAGCCCCCCAGCTCTCTTTCCACACACCCCCAGGTAACCAGGGGTGTGTGGTTCACTTGACTCGAGAGTAACTCTGGCTCTGCCCTCCCAACTGTCATTGTCTCAAACAGTGCCTGACATTTAGTGAGTGCTCAGTAACTAACTGTGCACTGAAAGAATGAATGGTGATCTGAGAGAAATAACCAGGTCCTACCCTCCGTTCTTCGCCTTTCTCTATAGGAGCCCCCCAAGTGAGCCAGCCACTGCGGGAGCAGAGTGAGGATCTGCCTGGAGCCATGTCCTTTGCGCTGGCAGCCATATGTACTGCTCCTGTGGGGCTGCCCAGCTGCTGGGAGGCCAAGGAGCAGGTCTGAGCTGCAGTTTTTGGTTCCTCTCATCCATGCTGCTGGAGATGAGGAAGCTGGCCTCAGTTTCTTAGAAAGGCAGAAAAATGAGCATTCATGCTTCCCCTTACTCTGTATCTCCAGAAACAGATGCTCCCACCCTGGGTCTGCGCCACTTTTAGAACATGATGTCACCAAAACCCCAAAGCTCTTGGCTAGCTGGTTAGAGAGCTCCGTGACAAACTGCTCATGTGGCAGAGTGGCTGCTCTGAAGCCGCCTATGATGCTTCCTCAAGGGCTTAGGATTTATATTTCCTGCTCCCTTTTGGCCAGTAACACTTTCCTCTGTACCTGCCCATACTGAGGCTAAACTAGGCCATGACCATTGGTTCTCCATTGGCCATGACGACTGGGGATGGGATGGGGTCTGAGGTTCCTGGTGAACCTGGGGGAGAGTGACTACCAAGGGGTCAAGAGTCCTGATTCATTGGAGATAGGAGAGAAATAGTATTGGAATCAGGAATGGGATGGAGGCTTCAGGTGTGTCCCTACAGATCTCTAGGCATTTGGCGAACCAGCTCAGTGAAGACAGCAACCAACTGAGGCCATCCCTCATCTCTGGCTTGCAGCATCCCATCCTGTGCCTACACCTTCTCAAGGTACTGCCTGTCCAAAACTCCTGGGACTTCATATTTCTTTTCTTTTCTTTTCTTTTCTTTTCTTTTCTTTTCTTCTTTTCTTTCTTTCTTTCTTTTCTTTCAGAAGGGACAGAGGGAGAGGGAAAGAGAGAATCTTCAGCAGGCTCCATGCCCAACACAGAGCCCAACATGGGACTGGATCTCACAACCCTGAGATCATGACCCAAGCTGGAATCAAGAGTCAGGCGCTTAACCAACTGAGCCCCCCAGGCACCCCCAGATTTCTTTTTAATCCCTAGGACTAAGAGAGACAGAAAGAGAAAGACACTGAGAGAGACAAGAGACCCCATAGGGTCCCTTTCTGCTTTTAAATCTATTCCACTGAGATGGCCCCACTGTTCGCCAGTCCTCATCAGAACAGAGAAGTAGCCCAATCTCAGTGTCTTATAGCAAGAGTGGGATGGGCCTGAACTTCTCTAACACCTCAGTGTGGATACTAGATCCGTTGAGAGGCTAGCCTGCTTCTCAGCTGAGCCTTCCAATCTAGTTGCCTGGGGGCCATTTGGCCTCACTGACAGACTGCTTTGCACTCTCTTAGGTTCTCTACTCATGCTGCCACATCAGTGAGCGCCTGTGCCATCTTCTAGGGCAAGAGCCCTTGGCCTTGGAGTCACTGTTGATGTTGGTCCAGGGGAAGGTAGGCCAGCAACACAGGCAGGTATATTGTGGTGGCCCCACTGCCTCAATCAGAAGTTGCTCTGCTATCTTGATTGCCTTTGTAGGTAAAGGTCGTGGATTGGGAAGAGTCTACTGAAGTGGCTCTCTACCTCCTCTCCCTTCTTGTCCTTCAGCTGCAAGATCTGCCTCCTGGGTAAGTCAAAAAGTGGGGTCTCTCCGCTGGAATCTCCCATCCCCATTGCTTACCCTTATGTAGAATATGGGGAATGGCACCTTGTAGTCTCCCCTTAGGAGGGATTGGGATAGAGAGAGTGAAGTCTTCTCTACAAAGAATAGACCTAGATTCCCACCAACTTTGTGCCAACCTACATGGAGAGTGCTGTCCAGCGGGGAGGGAGGCCACCCCCCTGCCTCCTTTCACTCAGCTGCACCCTTTGATGTGTCTCCTTTTTCCAGAATGGAGAAGCTAGGCAATGAGATTGCTACTCTCTTTACTCATTCACACATCGTCTCTCTTGTGGTGAGTTTTCAACTTTCCTCTTCCTCCCCTTTTTGCCCTGCCATCCAGCTCTTCTGGAGCACAGACATCACTGTGTCATTAGCAGCAGGTATGACGCATATTCCGTGGTGCCAGATGGAGACATAAATCCTCTGTCTTGACTGCTGTGCCAATTCAGACATTCCTTCTCCTCTGACTCCCCCCAGAGTGCAGCAGCCTGTCTGTTGGGACAACTTGGGCAGCAAGGGGTGACCTTCGACCTCCAGCCTGTGGAGTGGATTGCTGCAGCCTCACACGCTCTGTCTGCCCCTGCGGAGGTGAGATAGCCCAGGGAGGACACAGACCCAGTGCTCCTGTCAGGGGAGGAGACTGAAGCACCAGCATGACTGGGGCAAACCAAACAGTTGGAAAGGAGCCATGGAGTCTTTCCTTTCCTGTCTGTCTGTTCCCAGATCACAGCCCCCTCTGAGCCCAGACTGGCAGGCAAAGAAGGAGAGGGAAGGGGACCCGAGTTACCAGAGGATGTGATTTCCCTATGTACCTCACTCCCTTCCTCCGGGAGCTCCTGCTCCTGTTGTTAAGATCTATCTTTTCCAAAGCTTCATCCCTTCCCCTCAGATGGCAGATTGTGCTCCCTGTCCCCCACCCCACCACCCCGCCTTCTCCTCAACCAAGTTGGAAAAGGTAGCTGGCATCCTGAGAACTCTTCACAAATCCTGTCCACTCTGTAGCCTCCTTTCCACTTTCTCCTTTTTCTAGGCCCTTCCCCACTCTCCTTTTTAGATACTTTGGAACCCACCTGTCTCTCATTTTGTAAAAAGGATAGACTTTGGATTCAAATGATCATTTTTATAGGTGCAGAATTCTTTAGAACTCAAAAAGTGTTTCACATGTTATCCCATGACACGCTGGAGAGAGACACGTGAGATGTAATGGTACTGACCTGCTTCCCCTAGGTGAAGTGGAACTTCAGAGAGGTGGTGGCAGTAGTGATGGTACTCCCTTTCATCCAGGAGCCCCGGTCAGTAACCTGGGAGTCATCAGAGACTGTGCCCTCTGCTCCATTATTCCCCCACCTAGATGGTTCCCTTGGGTTCCCTGTGTTCTGCCTTCCTGTCATGTCTCCGATCTTTTTTTTTCCTGCCACCGTCGTTGCCCAGCCTTAGCTTGTGTGCACATGATCTGTCTTGCACCATGGCACTGGCCTGCCGAAGGATCTCTTTTCTAGACTCTCTCCTCTCCAGTTTATTCTCTTCACTGCCACCAGAATGAGCTTTCTTAAAAGTCTACTCATTTATTCAACCAGTAAGTATTTAGCACAGAAACACGTATTGAGTACCAGATGCTATCCTGGGCACTGAGGGTATAGCAGTGAATAGAAGAGATGAAAATCTTGCCTATGGGGACCTTGCATAAGTCCTCAATGGCTTCCCACCACTTCCAGGATAAAATTCAGACTCCTTTACCATCTACTCAGAGCTTATCTGTTACCTCTGGGCTCTATAATCCTGCTATACCCAGACTTACCACTTCTATACCAGGATAAAATTCAGACTCCTTTACCATCTACTCAGAGCTCATCTGTTACCTCTGGGCTCTATAATCCTGCTATACCCAGACTTACCACTTCTAGAATTTATTCTCATCCTTCATAAGCTACTTTATTTGTGCTATGAGTTCTATTTGGAATGCTGTTCCTTCCTACTACCTCCTTCTCTTGACTGGCTTTTAGACTTTCAATTCATCCGTGTTCTACCTCCAGAAGGCAGAGTTAGGTCCTCTCAACTATGTCTCCACCCCCATCCCAACCCCAGACTGTGTGTCTTTGGGGCAGAAGTAGTCACTGAATGAATAGTCAGGAGCCAAGGCTCCAAAGTCCGTAAGAGTTCTCCCCACTGCCCCAGGTTGAAGAAGAGCTCTTTCTGCCTGACCGGGAGTTGCATGCACAGGTTCATGAGGCACCCCCTTCATCTCTCCCAGGTATCTGCATTCTTCCTGCTTCTCTCCAATAGGTCCGGCTGATTCCACCAGGTCGCTGTGGCTTCTATGATGGCCTCCTCATCCTCCTGCTACAGCTTCTCACCCAGGTATGGGGGCATCCTAGGTTGGATGGAAAGGCAGGAGAGAGAAACTAGGTATTTTGATGAACCGCTAGACAATAGGAATGAAGAAGCAACCCACACTTACCTCGTCAGTCATACTTGGTGCCTGTGATAGCCTTCAAATGGGACCTCCCCACCCTCAGCACAGATTTCCTTTCTAAGAAATCACAGCTGCATCCCTCAGGATTCAGTGGGGGAGGAGAGCTATAATTCCCTGGCTTTCAGCAGACACACACATGGGTTAAGATGTGATAAGAAAGGAAACTAACAGGGAAGTCCCAGGTTGTTGAGAAAACAGAGGAATTATTTCTGGGACTGCCTTTCCTTATAGGTCAGGGACGAGAGTGAAAAAAAAAAAGCACTTTGAGGCCTGACTTTGACCTCCCTACCCACCCTCCTTTAATTTCATTTCCAGCCAGGAAAGGGTAGCCTGTTAAGGGACGTGACTGACTCAGAAATATGGACCGTTCTGTGGCACCGGTTCTCAATGGCTCTGAGGCTCCCTGAGGAGGTGTCTCCACAGGAAGAGGAGCCATCACTATCCAGGCCACAAAGCCCAGAGCCAGACTGGACGCTGATCTCACCCCAAGGTATCTTTCCATCCGCATGGCTTCCATTGTGAGACCAAAGTCTTGATCTCTCTTCAAGAAGAGGCAGACTAGGGACGCCCAGGTGGCTCAGCGGTTGAGCATCCACCTTTGGCCCAGGGCGTGATCCTGGAGTCCCGGGATCGAGTCCCATGTCAGGCTCCCTGCGTGGAGCCTGCGTCTCCCTCTGCCTGTGTCTCTGCCTCTCTCTCTCTCTCTCTCTCTCTCTCTCTCTCTCTCTCTGTCTCTCATGAAGAAATAAAATAAAATCTTTAAAAAAAAAAAAAAAAAAAAAGAAGAGGCAGACTAGCACTGGGTTAGCCCACGGAGATTGCTGCGGCCGCTGCTACCAGGGCAGAGGACGGAGTGGGATATGCTGGGTAGGAAAGGTACTAAATAGGTGGGAGCCCCGGGAGCCCTGGAGAAGCAGGAGCACCTGGGCCTCTTGCCTGCTCCACGGGGGTCTCCATTCTTGGTGTTTTCAGGCATGGCAGCCCTGCTGAGTCTGGCCGTGGCCACCTTCACCCAGGAGCCCCAGTTATGCCTGAGCCACCTGTCGCAGCGTGGAAGTATCCTCATGTCCACTCTGAAGCACCTGCTTTCCCCCAGCTTCCTGCGTCAGCTGGGCCGGGCGTAAGTTTGAGCAAGAGGAGGGAGACCCGATGGTCCAGAGAGTCTGCAGTGCAGGGTGGGGGATGAGGAGGGCTAGGCAGGAGAGCTGTAGCTGACAGGTTGAGCTGTGAGGCAAGCCATGGCACTGAGGAGGGTGGGGAGTGGGAGCAGACTTGGATTTGAGGAGGGGCAGAGAATGGTAAAAGGGTAGGTAAGCTGCACCTGGTAAATCCTCCCACACTGCCCTCTTTAGGCCTCAGGGGGCTGAGTTTCTGCCTGTCGTGGTGCTCTCTGTCTGCCAGCTCCTCTGCTTCCCCTTCGCCCTGGATGTGGATGCCGACCTCTTCAGAGGTGTCTTGGCTGACTTTGTGGACTCAGAAGTTGCGGCCCACCTGCTGCAGGTACTTGGGAAGCTCCTTAGGCACGAAGGTGGAGATGGCCAACCCTGTGTACTCTGATTGACTTGCTGACAGCTCCAGGGCTTTCCTGGGCCTCTAGAACAGCAGAGTATCTGGCTTCATCTAAGAGTTGGGAGTGGAGAAAGCATTCAGATCTGAGCAGAGAGCATTGGTTGGAGCTGGGTCTGGCACTGCCGCTCTCCACCAGTCCCTCATCTGGATCAGTTGGAGCTCCTGGGGAGGACATCCCAGTCAAGGCATTGGAGACCCAGCTCAGCCAGGAATCACTTCTCTGGCAATTCTTGGCATGAAGCAGTGGGCCTTTGAAGGCCAAGACTGAGTACTTGCAGAGCAAGGAATGATCTTGCACTTGTTCTCCTGGGCTCACAGTGTCTCACGTGGAGGGCTTGGGTCAGGTCTTCCAGTTCTCTGTGGTCTTTCCCAGCATAGCTTGGCTTTTCTCTCTGCCAGATCTTGGGTTCCTTCTAGCTACCTCGCTGCAGTGAGTGCTCCAACTCCCTGAACCACTTTTGCCTGTTACCCTGCCCCTCTCTTTCCAGGTCTGCTGCCACCATCTTCCGTTGCCTCAAGTCGAGTTGCCTGTCAGCCTCCTCACACGCCTGGCCCTCACGGATCTCACGTCTCTCAACCAGTTTGTGAACACAGTGGCTGCCTCCCCTAGAACTGTCATCTCCTTCCTCTCAGTTGCCCTCCTGGGTGACCAGCCACTGCTAACCTCTGACCTTCTTTCCTTGCTGGC
This sequence comes from Vulpes lagopus, assembly GCF_018345385.1. Taxonomy (NCBI): domain Eukaryota; kingdom Metazoa; phylum Chordata; class Mammalia; order Carnivora; family Canidae; genus Vulpes; species Vulpes lagopus. The sequence goes on from NC_054845.1 coordinate 25,404,053, forward strand.
CCACACAGCCCGAGTGTTGTCTCCTAGCCACTTGTCCTTTATCCAAGAACTCCTGGCCGGCTCCGATGAGTCCTATCGGCCCCTGCGCAGTCTCCTGGGCCACCCAGAGCATTCTGTGCGGGCCCGCACTTATGGGCTCCTGGGACACTTACTGCAACACAGCATGGCCCTGCGTGGGGCGCTGCAGAGCCAGGCTGGGCTGCTCAACCTTCTGCTAGTGGGGCTTGGAGACAAGGACCCTGCGGTGCGGCGCAGTGCCAGTTTCGCTGTGGGCAATGCAGCCTACCAAGCTGGTCCCCTGGGACCTGCCTTGGCCGCCGCGGTACCTGGTATGACCCAGCTGCTGGAAGATCCTCAGGCAGGCATCCGGCGCAATGCCGTGTCTGCTCTGGGGAACCTGGGGCCTGAGGGGTTGGGGGCGGAGCTGTTACAGTACCAAGTACCCCAGCGGCTCCTAGAAATGGCATGTGGAGACCCCCAGCTGAATGTGAAGGAAGCTGCCCTCATTGCCCTCCGGAGCCTCCGACAGGAGCCCTGCATCCATCAGGTACACCCACGGGGATTCGTGGACCATGACGATGGGGTTGTATTTCACAATGTTTTTCTGAGATAGTCTTTAAGGAATTGGGACACCCAGAACCCCCTCGTTGGGAAGCGGGAGATGTCTGGGCAGTGTGCTGGAGATAAGTTTGCCATCTCCCACCTTCCACCCTGGAGAAGGGAAGGAGTGTGGGAGGAGCTCCAATGAGTGGGAAATTCCTGGGATCCCAAGAACCAGGGTTTCTATCTCCTCGAGGCTGTGTGGACAGAGTTGAGGGCACAGCAGGCTATGTTGAGGCATAGAGAGATTTCATTCTGGGGGCCATTAAGTGGCTATCTTTTTTTTAGCACTTACCATGTGACAAGCAGCATGCTAAGCATTTTACCTTTATTATCTGCTTTAAGCGATTATATTCCTTATTTTGCAGGTGAGGGCACCAAGGCACTATTTAAGAACTTATTCAAGTTACAAAGCTAGTTTGGGAGACTGGACTTCTGAGCTCAAGAGTCTGAGTCCTGAGCCCATACCTTAACCACTGCTTTATTTTGCTTTTTCTGCTGAGTACATCAAGTAGCTGAATGGAAATCACACGTCCACGTCCAAATTGTAATAGTGCAATGTGGTAGCATTGGATGGCTCATGCAGGACAGACAGTTTGACAGGATGGTGACGATATCAATTATAGGATTTTTCTGGCAGTCCTTGTGGGGAAATAATGAAAGGGATTCCCGGAGGTAATGAGGTTAAGACCCACTGGTCAGGCTCTACGACTGGGAATCGTACTTTGTGATGAGCTGTCACTGCTGCATGGATTACCCTTTCTGGGGACAAGTGCACGGATCCCTCAGTGCCTCGGTTTCATGGTATATCACCAAAGTGAACAGGAGTAGACCTCTGGTCCTGCTGAGCCCCGTCTCCACGGTTTCTCTTAACCCCACCCGATCTGGATGGAGTCCCTGGTTTCCTTTTCTTTGTTTTCTAGGGTGGGAATTGTTGGGCCACATGAGAGTCCTCTGTGTGCCGTATTCCGTCATCTGCTCTCTGTCCCACAGGTGCTGGTGTCCCTGGGGGCCAGCGAGCGATTGGCCATGCTTTCTCTGGGCAATCAGTTACTGGTGCACAGCAGCCCCCGGCCTGCCTCTGCCAGACACTGCAGGAAACTCATTCACCTCCTGAGGCCAACCCACAGCACGTGACCTCAGAGTACTGTGGTCCAGCCTCCAGCCTGTTTACCCCCTTATTGCCAACTTCTCCTTTTTCTACTGTACAAGCCACCAACTCAACCAAGAGCTAAAGAGACTTAAAAAAAAAAAAGAGAGAGAGAGATAAGCTGCAAGTCAACTGATTTGTGAACGAGAAACTAGAAGAGATTTATGTATAAAGCTCCTCCCTCCCTCCCTCCATCCCTCCTCCCCAGATTCAGGATGATTTCAACCAGTAAACTTCATTGCTGTTGGTGCCAGAGAAGAGTCCTTTCTTTTCTATATTGAGGGCTCTTTATGCAATTGTGTGCCTTTAATCCCAGGAACACACCTCCTGGACCTCGGGGAGGCACTTTCTATCCAAGAGCTCTCCCTTTCTGGAGCTTCTATAATCCTAGCAGGTTCTTGCTGTAGTGCACTGGCCCCAGGTTGGTGATAAACAGGACCTGTCTCACCTTAGGGTGATAAATGCCAGTAGTCCCTGCTGTGGAGGTTCCCTGGCCCCATTGCCCACATTCCCATCCATGGGTTAGTATGGAAAGAGACTTGTCTTTCTTTTTCTTTTTTTCCCTCCCTTCCTTCCCTTACTCCTTTCTTCCCTCCCTCCTTCCTTTCTTTCCTCCCTCTCTCCTTCCTGCCTTCCTGCCTTTCTTCTGCTCATCCTTCCTCTGTGAATTCTTATAATAAAAGATATACTTCATCTTACTTGGAGCTGCCAGGGTAAGAGGTTGGGGGGGCTCAGCTCCTCTCTCAGCTCTTGTGTGGTGCTGGAAGCACTTGTGTCCTGTTCACACAAGATCCTGGTTTGGGAGTTTATTAATTGTATCTCTTCCTGCCTTCCAGCTTCCTACACCCATGATGAGCTACATGTAGTTACCTACTTCCAAGCCAAGGCCAGCCGAGCTGAAATAGGGAGGAATAGGATTAAACAGAGAGGTACATTGGATTGCTTTGTGATCTCAGCCTTAGTGATGAGTTTTACTGTTTGATGGAGTTTCAATGTATAAGGTAGCCCAGCTGCTTGAGAAGGGAAGGGCAGCTGTTTATGGATGTTGTGCATTTTACCAGAAAGATGTTTGGCAGACCCATCAGAGTCATGATCCAGCTGGAAACATACTAGGAAGCTTAAACCTTAACTCACTGGATGGCTTGAGAGGGCTCTGATTTCTCCATCCACAAAATGGGGAGACTACTTTTTATCCTATCTAAATTCCAATTGTTTTCGAAATGAAAGATAAATAAGATGCCTTTTTTTTTTTTTTTTTTTTAAGATTCTATATATTTATTTGGGAGACAGTGTGCAAGCCAGAGGAAGAGCAGAGGGAAAGGGACAAGCAGACTGTATACTGAGTGCAGACCCTGACATGGGGCCCAATCTCATGACACTGACATCACAACCTGAGCCGAAATCAAGAGCTAGATACTCAACCAACTGAGCTACCCATATACCCCAGGTGCCCTTATTTTTATAAGGAGTTTTATTTAGCCCTCACCTTTACTGTGCACTGTGTTTATATTTTAGCAAAAATAACATTTTTCCTAGAAACCACTATAATTTCCTCCTATCCAGATTATTTCAGTTCAGTTCACAATTCAGTCCTTTCTCTGTGCCTGGTATTGTTCTAGGCATTGGAGATAAAGCAATGTGTGTTCATCACAGAGTTTCCATTCTGATCGGGAAGACAACTTACTAAAATGAGTGAATTCTGTATAGCATGTAGAGATGTGATAAAGCTCTGGGAAAAATTAAGCAGAGAAAGAGTATGAGGAGTGTTGAGTTGGACGGTCAGGGGAGACCTCACTGAGATGTCCTTTGAGCCAAGACTTGAAGGAAGTGAGGAAATGAACAATGCAGCTATCTGAGGGAAAATCCAAGACAGAGTCCTTGAACTTTGAGTAAAGGAGGCATCTCTTGGAGAGTTTTGACAGAGAAGTGATGTGATCTACCCTATGTTCTGAAAGATTACTCTTCATTCTGGTGTTGTGCATGAACTGTAAAGAGTTGGGGGTTGGGGCGGGCTGTTGGGTAGCACACGGTGAGTGCTTAGGAGGCTGTGGTGGCACCAGTGGAATGGTAAAGAGTAGTCAGATTTTGAACATGGAGCAAATAAGGTTTTTTGACTGATTGGATGTGAAGGTGTGAACAAAGAAAAGAAGACAAGGATGACTTCCTAGTTCTTGACCTAAGCTAAGCAATTGGGAGAATGGAATTGCCCTTAACTAAAATGGGGAAGGCTATTAGTGAAGTGGTACTGGGTGGGAAAATTCAAGTTCAGTTTTGAACATGTTAAGTCTATTAGTTGGAAATTTTTAAACACACAAAAGGAGAGACATGAGTTCAGTGAACTCCATTAGGGTTCCAATAGCTACCATATCTATTCTTTCTCTATTCAATCATTTTATTTATTTTTTAGATTTTTTTCTTCAAATATTTTTAAACAAATCTTGGGAGATATAGAATGTTACCCATAGTACTTTGGTGTATATCTTTAACGGATTAGAACTTCTGTTTTTGTTTTTAACAAAACCACAGTACTTCTTCAAGACTTGTCTGGACTCAGGCAAATACAGTATTGTATTTTAAAATCTGGATTTTTCTCCCCTAAAAGATGATCTAGGAAGAATTTTTTTTTTAATTTTTTTATTTTTTTATTTATGATAGTCACAGAGAGAGAGAGAGAGGCAGAGACACAGGCAGAGGGAGAAGCAGGCTCCATGCACCGGGAGCCCGATGTGGGATTCGATCCCAGGTCTCCAGGATCGTGCCCTGGGCCAAAGGCAGGCGCCAAACCGCTGCGCCACCCAGGGATCCCTAGGAAGAATTACCTTAAGAAAAAATTATTTTTTTCCACAAATAATTCACTAAATACTAGCTAGAAATACCATGCTTGTCTGGTACATAAAAAAATTGATATAGAGAAATTAAATATGCAAAATTTTTAGGTTATCACATAAAGCAATATTTAATTAGTTTATGAGAAAGCATAATAAGAGAACATGTTTCCATCCTTGGGAGCATATAATCTAAGGGCTTAGAAATATGTAAACAATTTCACCTCATTTTACCTCACTGCACAAAGTGCTGAGAGGATTTGACATGCATAGTCTGAGTAGTGCCTGGAATTCAGAGAATGTCTGGAAGGTTTGAGGATTTGTGCCTGTGTTTGGTTTTGCATGTGTATGAGTGTATATGTGTTTTAACTCCTTTGGTGTGATAAAGACCGTTTCAAACGTTAAAAGTAGAGAGAATGGCATAATAAACTCCCAAGCCCTGATCCCACAGTTCGGCTGTTATAAACATTTTGTCACACTGGTCTTAACTATTCATTTTTAAATTTTGTCATTGCTATGGTTTAAAAGGCATTCTATTTTGAAGTAGTTTAAAATTTAAAGAAAAGGTAAAAGAATAATTACAAAGAACTTGCATATACCCTTCACCCAGATTCACTGATCGTTAGCATTTTGCCATAACTGGTTTTACCATATTTTCCTGAACCATTTGTTAGTAAGTTGTAAATATCATGTCCTTTTACCTTTTCAGATTTATGTAGGAATTCCTTGAGATCAAGGATATTCACTTATATAATCACCACATGATTAACAAAATCAGGGGATCCCTGGGTGGCGCAGCGGTTTGGCGCCTGCCTTTGGCCCAGGGCGTGATCCTGGAGAGACCCGAGATCGAATCCCACGTCAGGCTCCCGGTGCGTGGAGCCTGCTTCTCCCTCTCCCTATGTCTCTGCCTCTCTCTCTCTGTGTGTGTGTGACTATCATAAATAAATAAGAATTTTTAAAAAATCAGGAAATTCAACATTGATATAATACTGTTAACTAACCTGCAGCCCATATTCAAATATTGTCAATTGTTCCAATAATGTTTTGTTCTGTGTTTTGTAAAATGGCTCATTTTGTTTTGTTTTCAAGTTTTTATTTAAATTCCAGTTAACCTATAGTTAATTTGTTTCAGGAGTAGAATTTAGTGATTCATCACTTAACATGTAACACCCAGTGCTCATCATATCAAATGCCCTCCTTAATACCCATCACCCATTTAGCCTACCCCCTGCCCACCTCTGTCCAGTAATGTTCTTTATACCAATTTTTTTCTTGGTCCAAGATCCAACCCAAGATCATGTTTTGTGTTAGCTGTGTTGTCTCCAATCTAGAACCATCTCTCATCTTTGCCTTTTTTTTAATTGCTTACTTTTATTTTTTTTAAGATTTTATTTATTCATGAGAGACAGAGAGAGAGAGAGAGAGGCAGAGACACAGGCACAGGGAGAAGCAGGCTCCATGCAGGGAGCCTGACGGGGGACTCGATATTGGGTCTCCAGGATCACTCTCTGGGCGTAAGGCGGTGCTAAACCGCTGCGCCACGGGGGCTGCCCACTTTATTTAATTTTGTTCCAATTGTTCCAACTTTGGTCATTGGTAGTTCTTTCAGTTAGCTCCTGTGATACACTCCCACCAGAGTGGTTTTTCTTGCTGGCACTACAAAATGCTTCAGGCTCATCTTGTATATTTCTTACCCTAGTCTTGGCATCAGCCATTTCTTCAAGGAACCCCTGTTCTTTTGGTATCTCTTTTGGAGAATGGTATTACGAAGTAGGACCTGGGTACTGAGTGTGCTCATTGCCTCTAGGATGTTTGCTATTAGTATTTTAAAACCAAAGCAAACCCCTGGCATTGTGTCATTTAATCGCTAAAAATATCTATCTGTATTTTCTTAAATAACCAAAACGTCGGGATCCCTGGGTGGCGCAGCGGTTTGGTGCCTGCCTTTGGCCCAGGGCGCGATCCTGGAGACCCGGGATCGAGTCCCACGTCGGGCTCCTGGTGCATGGAGCCTGCTTCTCCCTCTGCCTGTGTCTCTGCCTCTCTCTCTCTCTGTGTGACTATCATAAATTAAAAAAAAAAACAAAAAACCAAAACGTCAAAGTATCCTGTAGCTGCCACAATGGATTACCTCAAATTTAGTGGCTTAAAATAGGAGAGATTTATTCGTTCACAGTTCTGGAGACCAGAAGTCTGAAATCAGGCTTGTCTTAAGGACCTTCATTCCCTCAGAAGTCTATGGAAGAATCCATTTCTCGGCTCTTCCACCTTCTGGTGGCTCCAGGCATTCGTTGGCTTGTATCCACATCAGTCCAACCTCTGCCCCCTTGGTCACTTTGCCTCCTCCTCTTTTCTGTCTTCTCCGTGTCTGTGACATCTCCCTTTGCCTCAGGAAGGATGCTTGTTATGGGATTTAGGGCCCACTCAGGAAATCCAGGAAAATTCTTAATCCTCTTAAAATCCTTTTCCATATAATATTTACAGGTTCCTGGAATTAGGATGTGGAAATATCTGTGGCCACCATTCAGTCAACTGCAGTAACGAAATTAACAATGGCTTCTTAACACCTGTCTGCTCATAATATTCCCAGTCCACATTCAGATTTCTCCATTGTCTCAAAAATATCGTTTACAATTGGTTTCTTTGAATCAGGATCCAGGCAAGTTCCACTCACTGCATTTGATAATCTCTTAAGTCTCCTACAATCTAGAACACCTCACTTTAAAAAAAAAAATCTGAAACTGTTGAAGAAATGAGGCCATTTATCTCTACATTGGCCCACATTCTGGGTTTGTCGGATTGCTTTCTTGCAGTGTCATTATATCTCTTCCTATGAAGTGGAAGTTGGAGTCAAAGGTTATAGTAGGTTCAGATTCAACTATTTTTTGACAAAAATACCCTATTTCCTAAATAGGTTCAAATTGTATCACATTAGGAGACATAATTTATGGCTGTCTCACATTTCATAATCTAAGATTGGTTAAAATATGTAGGTGATCTTTCCAGTGTAAATTCCTCCAGTCAGTCCTCTCATGGTTTTAGCATCTGTTAATACTGTTGCTGAAATCAATTATTAAGCTTCCTTGCTCTGGTCCAGACTGTTTTTATTAGGATAGTTTCACCTTTTATTATGTCCTTTATTTCTATAGCCTACTGTTTAGAAAAGACCTTTTCACCCGTTAGCTCTTTGGATTTTCATTCAGATCCATTAGGTCTAGGGATATCTCGGACTAAGGACATCTGGGGTAGTCTGCCTTGCCTAGGGAGATAATGAGTTGAGTCCGTTTTTTCTAAAGTTCATACCTGAAGCCCATAAAGCAGGTGGTTGTAATAGTACTCTACTGAGTGGATTGGAGTTAGGGGAAAATGGGTTGGAGGGAAAGGGGATCTAGCAATGTCTCCTTTCCTGGGGTTCAAAGTCAAGAGACTTTTGCTTAAAAGAACTATTAAGAAACTTCTTTAATAAAGTTTGAACTCTTTGATTTTAGAGGAGCGAATTAAAGCACGGCCAAAGAAAAAGTCCATACAGGTGAGGTGGAATCAAGGCCCAGAGAATCCTGGAATCCCAGAACGTACTCTTTAGGGGGTGGGGCTTGGGGGCCTGTGTTAATCTCAGGACTACATCTCCCAGAATTCCGCCCTCCGGGTCTCACGCGCCCTGAAGCGACTGCGCGTGCGCGAGGCAGGTGACGGCCTGCCCTCCCGGGCCCCACAACCCCCGAGATTCCGCGCGCCGGCCTCCCTCCCGCCCGCCCGCCGCCGCGATCGCCCCTTCCAGGCCTCCAGTCCGTCCGCTGGGGGCGCGCGCAGTGCGTGGCAGGCGGCGCCGGCGGCCTGGAGCGCGGGGCGCGTGGCGGTGCGTGGTTGCTAGGGGCGTCTGAGGCCGCCAGCTCGCCCAGCAGGCGGAGGGAGGGAGCCGCGCGGAGCCGGCGGCGAGCGGAGCCGAGGCGAAGCGGAGTCGACTAGGTGAGTGTGGCTGTGAAGCCGGGGGAGCGAGCCTCCGCCCGCCGCCCGCCGCCCCGCCGCCCCGCCCTCTGCGCGGGTCCTTCCGCGCGGGTCCCCAGCCCTGCGGCGCCTCCCGCCCCGGCCCCGCGCCCTGCCCGCCGCCTCTCCCTGTCCGGGGCGGCGAGGGGCTTGCGGCCTCCCACCCGGCCGGCTCTTCGCGCGGCCTCGGGACCCTTCCCCGTCTCCGCCACGCCCCGGGAGCCCAGGCAGCCCCGCGGCATCCCCTCAGCCCGGGCCTCCGTCCCCCTGGTTCCCGCCGCGCTGCGGTTTAAATCCTCCCCGCCCGGGGTGAGCCCAGGCTCCTCTCCACTCGTGGCTGAGTTGAACGTGGATGCCCACCTTTTCCTTTCCCCATCCTGTAGCTATAGAGAAATGCTTTCCCAAACTGGAGAGTTTCAAACAGAATTTGAGATCTTGTAAATTTCTCTCCTTTATCCGTCCCTTTATGTAATCATTCATTCAACGTTTTTTTTTTTTTTTTTTTTTTTTTTTTTTTTTTTTTTACGAACATCGACAAATATTTAATGAGCCGGCGCACTGTGGAAGCCGCTGGGGACAGTGGTGGACAAGGCAGGCTTGTCTTCGCGGAGCTTGTAGTCCGGGGGGGATCTTAGCCAAGTACGAGCGTTTGCCACACTGCGTGGTGTGTGCCCTCAAGGAAAGTTAACCCGACTCGCTTGGAAAACTATGTATCGAATCCCCATTCTTTGGTCTTTGCACCCTCATTCTGGATCTAGGAAATGTTTTAATCCTTCCTTTATAGAGTCCTCCTTGCTTCCTTAGCTACTCCAATCGCATCTTCCTCTACTTCTTCACCTGTTGATTTAGCCAATCAGTAAGTAGTTAGGGAACCCTTCGGGACAGCTTTCTGTCCATCTTCCTCATTTCTTGCTGCAAATATTGAAACACTGTATGAGATCCACGCCCTCCCCCTTGATGCTGAGAAACTTATTACCAGCTGCTTGTTGGTTGGACTGAATGCACGTTGAAAAATTATCAAGTGTTTTCTGGGAATAAAGAAGTCGAGAGCACATTCTAGATACAAAGTAACTTTAGGAAAAACACAGCAAGGCCTAAAAAGAGAAGTGGAAACAGTTTGATAAATGCAACCTGGGTTTGGAGGTAGCCATCCAACGACAAATAGAAAGAGGAAAATTAATAGGGGTTAGATCACAGAGGACCATAGTTTGTTGTTGTTGTTGTTGTTGTTGTTTTTTAGATGTTTTGTTAAAGAGAACAGTTTCCTCAGGTATTTCAAGCAGGGTAATTGGGGTTCAGGACTTCCAAGGAAGACACCTGCACATATAACTGTAGAAGAATCAATTTCCAGATCCTCAGTTTCCAAATGAACACTTCTAAAACTGACCTTATGAGAAAAGGTGGGGCTGACAGGATGTTATATCCCTCACACCTCCCAAATTACAGTGTTTTATCCCAAGTGTAAAAACATCAGGTTGCCAAGTGGAGTATTGGGAAATACCGATTTCAGGAAAGCCTCCTTTGGTGATTACTTTGAAAACCCAGAAGGCTTCCTGTCTTCCCCTAATACACATTGCTCTTAGGGGGAGGCTTGTTTCTTGTGATATTCTGAATTCAGATGAACTCAACAGTTAAATGTGGCTAGAATGGTTTTTTTTGGGACCATGGGTTTTTCAGGCTGTGGGATAAAACTTGCGTAAAAACTTTTAAAGAGATTTCTTTTAATTTAGATGTTTGTTTTTCAGTAAGAAATTTTTTATCAAATTATTTTATCAAATCATGAAATGCTTATTCAAATACAGTTAATCCTTAACTTAGTTCTTTCTATAAAATGTTTACTAGGTTCTACCTACTTTTACCAAAAGAATAAACTTGTTTAAACTTCTGATGAAGAATCTCAGAATTAAACTTTAATGTGCAAGGAATATATGATTTAAATTCTGTTGGGGATACATGAGTAAAACCATTAAAAGAGTATGTAGCAGGAAAACTGGAAAGATAACTAGCAGGAAGATAACATTAGATTTGTGTTTGAGATTACTGTAGCATCAGTGTGTGGGTTGGAGGAGGATTTTATTTTTTTATTATTATTTTTTAAAGATTTTATTTATTCATGAGAGACAGAGACAGGCAGAGACACAGGCAGAGGAAGAATCAGGCTCCCTAAGAGGAGCCTGATGCAGAGCTCGAATCCAGGACCCTGGGATCATGACCTAAGCCAACGGCAGACACTCAACCACTGAACCACCCAGGTGCCCCTAGGAGAGGATTTTAGACTGGAGGCAGGGAGCCAGTGAGAAAACTAGAGACCAGGCTAGAGATGTTGAGGGCTCTGTGTTGGTTGCAGTGGGAATGGAGAGGGTTTAGAGATTTTTTTTTTGGTGTGGGGGGGGGTGGTTAGAGTTTCTTAAAGTTGATAGATTAGACAAAGCCTGGTGGCAAAATATACAGAGAGTGGGACAAGGATCAGTTTGGAATGATCCTAGGTTCCGACTTTAGTGACCAGGTGGGTGGTAATGCTAGAGAAACTATTAGGAGCAAGGGCAGCTTTAAGGAGGAGGATAAAGGGGTTCACACTGGACATGCTCCAAGTTGTGCTCCCCACATCCAGGTTAGAGAGGCCTAGGAGGTCATTCTGTAGGTCTGGGTGATGATAAAAAGTTGAGAATGGAGGAGGTGGTTGAGGTCATGGGATGGAAGAGCTTGCTCTAGGAGAGTTTATTGAGCACTTACTCATGTGCCAAGCAAAATGAGAAGACTGAACTCCTAGGAACACCAACATTGAGAGAGTAAGAAGAGGAAAAGGAATAAAAGGAGACAGAATTTATAACCAAATACAAAAATGAGTATAAATGAAAAGGCACTTGCTAAAGAGCTGCATCTGAATGAAGTTTTAACTTCAGGATCTTACACTCATGATCTGGAGTTGAGTTTAGCTTCTCCACTAGATTGCTTTGTGACCTTGAGTTGTCTTGTAGGCTCCCTGGATTTTAGCACAAGATCAGGTACTTTGATCTGTCCATGAAATGCAGAGAAAATTTTTATTTTCTTTCTTTCTTTCTTTCTTTCTTTCTTTTTTTTTTTTTTTTTAAGATTTTATTTGTTCATGAGTGACAACACAGAGAGAGAGGCAGAGACATAGGCAGAGGGAGAAGCAGACTCCCTGCAAGGAGCCTAATGCAGAACTTGCTCCCAGGACCCTGGGATCATGCCCGGAACCTAAGGCAGAGGCTCAACCACTGAGCCACCCAAGCACCCCGAGAAAAATTTTCTTAAATGTCCTGAATTTCTTACCCTTTTCCTCTGGCAGAACTGGGAAACTAGACCAGGCGTTTTGAAAAAAAATATGGGGATTGCTAATCTCTTGGGCCCTGAAATACATAGAACTTTGTCCTTAGGAGCCCTCATGGATGTTCTAGACAGGCAATGGTATTTTAGACCAAAGGTACTCAGCCTTATTGCTTTTAGGACTCCTTTATGCACTTTAAAACCTCTTCAGGATCTTCAATATATTTTTTAATGTGGGATATGTAATCTTGGCATTTACCATTTTTGAAATAAAAATATTAATTCATTTAGAAATAATAAATACATTATGTTATCGTAAGCAGAATTTTTTTTATGTTTTCAGATTTTAATTATTATTTATTTATTTATTTATTTATTTATTTATTTGAGAGCTCGCTAGCAGTGGGGAGGAGCAGAGGGAGAGGGACAAGCAGAGTACATGCTGAGTACAGAGCCTGACGTGGGGCTTCATCTCATGACCTGGAGATCATGATCTGAGCTGAAATCATGAGTCGACAGTTGACTAAGCCATCCAGGCACCCCCAGAAGCAGAATTTTTAAAATGAAAAATGATACTGTTTCAAAGAAATCAGTGAGAAGAGGCATTGTTTTTGCAAATCTCTTTAATGTCTGGCTTAATAGAAGACAGCTGGATTTTCATATCTCTTTTTGTGTTCAGTCAATTGTAATGTGTTGTTTTGATTGAATTATTAAGTAAATCCAGCCTCACAGACATTTAGTTGGAAAGAGAGGAGTATTTTTAATAGCCTTCCAGATAATTATGGGTATTCTTTGGTATTACACAAAAGTTAAGGGATTGTTTTATGAAGGTTATCGCAATGTGAAATCTGAAATGAACTATTCACATTTTGTTATGCTAAAATCCATTGGTCTGTCTCTCATTTTGACTGTTTTTTTTTTTCTTTTCTTTTTCTTTTTTTTTTTCTTTTTGTTTTTGCTTGTTTGTTTTCCACTCAGCCTTTTACCCAAACCTGATTCTGTAACATTGTGATAGGTATCTGGAAAACACTGGTTTCACTGAATTATGCAGCTCTTCCAAATGTTGCTACATTTTATTAACAATATGAAAAAAATCATTCACATTATCACCACACTTTCACCAGAAAAATGGTTAAATTTGGGGAAGCTGTCAAGCTCATGGTGGCATACAGTTTTGCCCAAATTCTGATTTTCTCTTGGAAGCTGAAGTTTTATCTTTGGCAACAAGTACTGTCAGTTGTTTTTCTTGAATTGACAGACTCCCTTTATTTTCTAGAAAATGTTTGCCAAATGCCAAAGTCTGAATAACCCATCACTTTTGTGTCATTTATTCTTTTAAGTGAACACGGTGTTCCACAGAAAAATTTTGCACTACAAACACACGGCTTTCCTTAGAGATAGCCACCACCTTCTGGATGTCACAGAAGTGTTTGACACGTGCTACTTGTTTTGTCACATTATTAAAAAGATGCACTCCGGAATTGAGATTTAGTATGATTTTTTACTGTGTCATCAAGGACATTCTTGAGTGAAGCTGCTATTCTTTTGCTGTGTGGTGAGGAAGCACGTGGGGGTAAAGGATCCAACTCGGTCCACCAGCACCAACAGTCTGGCCCACCATTGCTTTTGTACCATCAGTGGGAAGGCCAGCACAATTAAAAAGGCAAATCATGGGATCCCTGGGTGGCGCAGCGGTTTGGCGCCTGCCTTTGGCCCAGGGCGCGATCCTGGAGACCCGGGATCGAATCCCACATCAGGCTCCCGGTGCATGGAGCCTGCTTCTCCCTCCGCCTGTGTCTCTGCCTCTCTCTCTCTCTCTGTGACTATCATAAATAAATAAAAAAATTAAAAAAAAAAATTAAAAAAAAAAAAAAGCAAATCATATGAATTTTAATAGGAAAATAGTTTTTTTTGTTGTTGTTTTTAAATATTTTATTCATTTATTCATGAGAGACACAGAGCGAGAGAGAGGCAGAGACGCAGGCAGAGGAAGAAGCAGGCTCCATACAAGGAGCCTGATGCAGAACTCAATCCCGGGACTCCAGGGTCCTACGGAAACTAGCTATCTTAACTTGCAGTACTGTCCCTCCCTTCTCATAGGACTGGGGTAGTGGCCTTCCTTTCTCAGTAAGCCTTCTAGAAGTTCCATTGCCCCTCCACCTTTTTTTTTTTTTTGAAGGGAGACATAGCTAGGGATTTAGCTCATAAGAGAAAACGAGTCTGATTCCTACATTCCTCCCCATTCTGTTTGGTCCCAGGTAAGTCAGTTCTGTCTTCTAAAATAACTCCTGAGCAATTAAAGCAATCCCATTAGAACTCTTTCCAATTGTAGACTCTGAACCATTTCTGATGTCCTGAGTTCCCCTGGTGACCTAGGGAAACACCTAGGTGGAGGAGAGAAAGGAAACTGCAGATCCCAGGAGCCACACACCACTGCTGTAATATAAGAGAGTGATTTAATCAGTAGGTAATGAATAATTGCTTTCTGTAGAAATAGGTACATCATCCAAGTTGGTCTGGACCGGGCCTCTAGAGAGACTTGAGAGTTCGAAACAACAGCCATAGATTTTCTAGCATAGGCTGCTCATCATTCACTCTCGACTAAGGAAGAAACTTGAGGCAAAATTACATCTCAAAGAGTGGAAGGCAGAATGAGAGAGGCAGTTTCCGAGAGCTGTATGAAGATGACAGAGCAGGTCGGTGTGATTCCTGACGCCAGATGCAGAGGCTGTAGCCAGGGATGGTGGTCAGGATTCTACTGCAAGAGTCCTGCACTTGGTCAGGCGGGTGCTTGGAGGGGGTAGGGATTGGGCTGAGCCAGGCATGTAGATAGAAAGAAAGGGATGTTTCAGTCCATTTTATCTTTAGAATGCTCTGCATGTCTTTATCCTTCTTTCTTATCCTTTAGTCAGTTTTTTGTTTTGTTTTAACAGCTTTGTGGAGGTATAACTGACATGGAACATATCCATCACCCCAAGCCAGTTGTTTTTGAAACTTTGTTCTAGTAGGGACCGAGTGTCCTGAAGTTGTTTGGGGAGGAGGCCCAACTAGGGTAGGGGTCTTTCTTCTACCAGATTAGCCTTATAGTGTAGATACACACCTGAATAATGTAGGTACACAGGGGTTCCCTGTGGAAACCATCGTGGAGCTTATGAGGCATAGCCTGTGGGAGAAGAAAACAGTGGTAAGAGTAGCCTTTGTAAAGTATCAAGTTAGAGGGATAAAGAAGCAAGAGATATTATTCATGGAGAGGGTGAGCTTGAGCTGGAAGCTGGAGTTTTACCTGGAAAAGGTAAATGAAATATGAGGATTCAGAAGGAAGAGGTTTAATGGAGTAAAGGCCTACAGGCAAGTTTAAAAGGTTTATTCCAAGAGTTTAGTGTTAAGACCAGAAGAGTTCATAGGGCAGAGTTTAAGGTAGAGGGAGATGGGAATAAGCCTTCCAGCCCAAACTAAGAAATCTGGATTTTATTTATTGACTCATGTGAGAATCATCAGGAATGCTTGTTAAGAATGCAAGTTCCTGGCCCCACCACAGCCCGCTGAATCCACTCTGAAGATGGGATGGGCTCAGGAATCTGTACCCCATGTTTGTTTGCCCTGTTTTTTATTTTATTTATTTATTTATGAGTAGGCTCCACACCCAGTGTGGGGCATGAACTCATGACCCTGAGATCAAGAGTCGCACATGCTACTGACTGAGTCAACCAGTTCGCCCCAGCACCCCATGCTATTCTGATCCAGGTGATTGGTGGGCTACTGTGACACTTAGTGAGGACCCCTGGGAAATTTCTGAAAGGGGAATAACCTGATTAAGTGAAAAATCAAGCAGAGTTAATCTGGATGCTGCCTGCAGGGTGGACTTCGGAAGGGCAGACCCCAGAAACACCTCAGTCTGGGTGTTACTGCAATGGTCCAACTCTGCCAAGGGGGCGGGGGAAGTAAATGGAGGAAGCATGCTCAGAAGAAAGAATCTCTCAAGTTTAATGACTTGGTATGGCTTTGGAGAATAAGGGAAAGGAAGAAGAGTGACTTCAGTGTTCCTCTTAGGTAACTGAGAGAAAGAAGGTTCCACTAAAAAAAAATTGAAGGTCAGGAGTGCAGAGCTAGTGTGACAAGATTGAAGTGGTTGGATATGCATGTGGGAAAGGTGGAACAGACAATTGGTGACTGGGACGTGAAGCTTGAGAGAGGTCAGGTCTGAAGAGTGGCTCTTCTGCAGGTAATGGTTGAAATAGCAAGGGCAGATTGGTTGGATGTGAGAGGGAGGATAAAACAGAAGTTGAGGAGGACTTTGGAGAGGGCTTCATGGGAAGGAAAAGGCACCCCTAAAGGACCTGGGTGTGGCTGTGGCCAAGTTCCTGCACTGTGTAAAGTAGCAACAAGGAGATGGTTGGTAGGAGATGAGCACCTATTTAATTTGAAGAGGGCTCACTGTGGCTGCGCTGGTTTTAGCTGTTGTAGATGCATTTGTGTATTCAGCAAATATTTAATGAGCCCCGATTACATTTCCAGGGCTGGGCACAGACTGTGTAAACAAGGCCCCAGTTCTCAAAGAGCTTTCATTCTGGAAGAGAAGACAAACAAATAATAAAGGAATGTATAAATAATTAAAGTTTTTATTGTAACAATAGTGAACAGCGTTTTTGACTAGGTGATTCATTTATACAGCCCGAAATGAAAATGATAGACAAGGTATACATAAGTAAGTCTCATACTCCATTGGTCACCTTTTTAAAAAAATATCACTTCGTATTTATTCGTCCACTGTTTCTTTAGGCAGTTATAAGGAAATACTAATATACAATAATTTCAGCTAGTTGAAGAATGAAACATATTAGAATAAGGTAATGTGATAGGGAATGATTGGGGGTGGTACAGTATTAGTGTATACAGGTTCTTTGAGGTGGTGATGTTTGCTGAATGCTGAGGGAACTGGGCTGGCCATTGGGAGATCTGAGTGTTTCAGAAGGAACAACAAAGCCCCTGGGAACGCAGGTGGGAACATGCCTTGCTGAGGGAAGAGAGTGGCTTGCATAAGGTCAGAGAGATAGGAGTCAGATCACGTAGGCCTTGGAGCCACCAGATGGCTTTAAGCTACATTTTTTAAAATTAATTAATTAATTAATTAATTTATTCATGATAGTCACAGAGAGAGAGCGGGGGGGCGGGGGCAGAGACACGGGTAGAGGGAGAAGCAGGCTTCATGTAGGGAGCCCGACGTGGGATTCGATCCCGGGTCTCCAGGATCGTGCCCTGAGCTAAAGGCAGGCGCTAAACCGCTGCACCTCCCAAGGATCCCTAAGCTACATTCTTTTTTAAAAGATTTTATTTATTTATTCATGAGAGACAGAGGCAGAGACATATAGGCAGAGGGAGAAGCAGGCTCCATGCCCTATGTGGGACTCGATCCTAGAACCCTAGGATCATGACCTGAGCCAAAGGCAGATGCTCAACCCCTGAGCCACCCAGGCATCCCTAAGCTACATTTTAAAGAGCGTCTCCACCACAGTCTAGAGAATTGATTATAAAGAAGGCGTAAGAGTTCAGGGAAACCAGCGGTGAGAGGTGATAATAATAGTATGGACTAAGGTAATAACGGTGGAAATGGAGAATAGATGGCTCCAGGGATGTGTATTTGAAGCTAGAAAGACTTCTTGATGGATTGAGTAAGTAGGAATGAAGATCTGAGGTCAGGGTGAAATCATTACCCAGGGCATGCTGGGAGTTTTGGTGTTGCATGAACACCTATCCCAGGGACTTAGCGCCTTCTGCTTATATGTTGTTTTTTGTTTTGTTTTGTTTTGTTTTGTCTTTACTGAAGTCTTTTTGTGCAATTGCAGCTTATTTACTGCCCCTGACTCTACAAGGATTAACCTTGGCTCTAAAAGTGAATCAATTAAGTGAGGAATATGACTGATGCATTCTTATCTCAGCCCTGCTCCTGTTGTCCTTAGCGTGACTTTATTAAAATTTGACATTGCCATCTAATTTCAGGGAGATGAAGAGAAAGCATGTTACCTTCTCGAATAACAGGGATCATAGAAAACCTTGAGTTTCCCATATTGTCATCATGATCCCTTTCTCTAGCCAGTCCTTAGCTCAGCCTCTAGGTTCCTGTTTCTCAGCTGGTGCTGGCAGCAACTGCTTTCTAGGTTGAAGTCAACACAAGATAGTGTTTTGTTGGGCAAGGGAGCTTTTCACATAGAATCAGGTTTAAACAGCATTTCTCCCCTAAAAATTGGAGACATCCCCCGAGATTCTGTGTTGATGGGCTCCAGAGAAAGTGTGTTGAACTGTATCTGCCAGTCTCTGGTATTTGCCTTTTTCTTCGAACTCCCCTTAAGCCAAAGTTTGCAAATTCACTCACACATGAGAGCAGAGTATGCTGGGTGGCTGGTTCATATTAAGGTAGCTACACTGAAAAGACTTATGTTCTGGGGAGGCCCTTCACAAGGCATGTGACCTTTGTTCTTATACCTTAGTGATGACAGATGGATCCCCAGTCAAGCCTCCTTCAGGTAATGGAGCAAGGAGTAGGTCGTGCTTCATTTTCATTGGCTGGAATCATTCCCTGGTAAAATCCATTCCTCCCAGTTCACTTCCGCAGAAGAGTTGAAGGTGACTGTATGCTGCCTGCCTCTTGGCCTGAGGAAAACAAAACTCCCCTTTAAGTAGTAGTAATTTTTTTTTAACTTTCTTATTTTGAAATTTCAGACTTGTAAAAAAGCTGCAAAAACAGTACAAAAAAATTCCTATTTACTTTTTACCCACATTTATCAAATGTTGATATATTACCACCCTTCCTTTTTTATTCATATATGAACCGTGAATTGTTTTTTTGAAGTATTTGACAGTAAGTTGCAGGCACAAAATCTCTTTACATCTGAATATTTCCTAAAAAACCCCTAAATGTTTCCCAAACCAAATATATCCTCTTAAATTGCCACAGTATATTCATCAAAATCAGGAAATTAATACCGTAACTATAATGTTATTGCTAGATCTGCCTTATTCAGATATGGTCAATGGTCCTGTCACTGTCCTTTGTTTTAGGAGCACACATTGGACTTGGTTGTCCTTTTTTGTCTCCTTTAAGTGGAATAGTTCCTCAGCCTCTGTCTTTCACGAGCTTGACACAGTTGAAAAGTTCAGACCAGCTATTCTGTAGAATGACCTTTGATTTGGTCTTGTCTGATATTTCCCTGTATTCAGATGGTGCATTTAGGTCAGGGAATCACAGATGTGATGGTGTGTCCTTCAGTGAGTCATAATGAGGTGCATAATGCCAACTTCTGCTGTTACTGATGATGGGAACTTAGATCACTTGATTATGGCAGCGTCTGCCTGATTTTTCTACTGTAAAGTTATGTTTTGTTTGTTTGTTTGTTTGTTTTTTAAGATGTATTTGAGAGCATGCACATGCGTGGCAGGGAGGGGAAGAGGGAGAGAGAAACTAAGGAGACTCTGAGCTGAGTGTGGAACCGATGTGGGGCTTGATCTCACAAACCTGAGATCATGATTTGAAGCATCACCAAGAGTCGGAGGCTCAACTGTCTGTGCCACCCAGGCGCCCCAAGTTCTGTTTTTTTTTTCCTTCATAATTAACAAATATCTTGTGGAGAGATATATTGAGACAATATAATTATCCCATTTTCCAATATACTTTCACCCACCAATTTTAGGATCCACTGATGAGTTTTGCCTGAAGCAGTTATTACCAGGGTGGTGGCCAGTGGTGATTTTCTATTCTTAACAGTTGGAATTCTGTTGTAAGGGAGTGTTGTTCCTTCTCTCCCATTTATTCATTCATCCTTTTCTTTATTTGTATCACTATGGATTCATGGATTCTTGTTTTACATAGTCTGATACTCATTTCTTTTGCTGCTCAGGTTGTCCCAGATTTGGTTAGAAGGAGCCTCTTTTAAGTTGGCTCCTCTGTCCTTTTTTTCCCTTCCACTTTTTTTTTTTTTTTAATTAACTTTTATTGGTGTTTAATTTACCAACATACAGAAAAACACCCAGTGCTCATCCCGTCAAGTGTCCACCTCAGTGCCCGTCACCCATTCCCCTCCAACACCCGCCCTCCTCCCCTTCCACCACCCCTAGTTCGTTTCCCCGAGTTAGGAGTCTTTATGTTTTATCTCCCTTCCTGATATTTCCCAACATTTCTTTTCCCTTCCTTTATATTCCCTTTCACTATTATTCATATTCCCCAAATGAATGAGAACATACACTGTTTGTCCTTCTCCGATTGACTTATTTCACTCAGCATAATACCCTCCAGTTCCATCCACGTTGAAGCAAATGGTGGGTATTTGTCGTTTCTAATTGCTGAGTAATATTCCATTGTATACATAAACCACATCTTCTTTATCCATTCATCTTTCGATGGACACCGAGGCTCCTTCCACAGTTTGGCTATTGTGGCCATTGCTGATAGAAACATCGGGGTGCAGGTGTCCCGACGTTTTATTGCATCTGAATCTTTGGGGTAAATCCCCAACAGTGCAATTGCTGGGTCGTAGGGCAGGTCTATTTTTAACTCTTTGAGGAACCTCCACACAGTTTTCCAGAGTGGCTGCACCAGTTCACATTCCCACCAACAGTGTAAGAGGGTTCCCTTTTCTCCGCATCCTCTCCAACATTTGTTGTTTCCTGCCTTGTTAATTTTCCCCATTCTCACTGGTGTGAGGTGGTATCTCATTGTGGTTTTGATTTGTATTTCCCTGATGGCAAGTGATGCAGAGCATTTTCTCATGTGCATGTTGGCCATGGCCATGTCTTCCTCTGTGAGATTTCTCTTCATGTCTTTTGCCCATTTCATGATTGGATTGTTTGTTTCTTTGGTGTTGAGTTTAATAAGTTCTTTATAGATCTTGGAAACTAGCCCTTTATCTGATATGTCATTTGCAAATATCTTCTCCCATTCTGTAGGTTGTCTTTTAGTTTTGTTGACTGTATCCTTTGCTGTGCAAAAGCTTCTTATCTTGATGAAGTCCCAATAGTTCATTTTTGCTTTTGTTTCTTTTGCCTTCGTGGATGTATCTTGCAAGAAGTTACTGTGGCCAAGTTCAAAAAGGGTGTTGCCTGTGTTCTCCTCTAGGATTTTGATGGAATCTTGTCTCACATTTAGGTCTCTGATCCATTTTGAGTTTATCTTTGTGTATGGTGAAAGAGAGTGGTCCAGTTTCATTCTTCTGCATGTGGATGTCCAATTTTCCCAGCACCATTTATTGAAGAGACTGTCTTTCTTCCAATGGATAGTCTTTCCTCCTTTATCGAATATTAGATGGCCGTACATTTCAGGGTCCACTTCTGGGTTCTCTATTCTGTTCCATTGATCTATGTGTCTGTTTTTGTGCCAGTACCACACTGTCTTGATGACCACAGCTTTGTAATACAACCTGAAATCTGGCATTGTGATGCCCCCAGCTAAGGTTTTCTTTTTTAAAATTCCCCTGGCTATTCGGGGTCTTTTCTGATTCCACACAAATCTTAAAATAATTTGTTCTAACTCTCTGAAGAAAGTCCATGGTATTTTGATAGGGATTGCATTAAACGTGTAAATTGCCCTGGGTAACATTGACATTTTTACAATATTAATTCTGCCAATCCATGAGCATGGAATATTTTTCCATCTCTTTGTGTCTTCCTCAATTTCTTTCAGAAGTGTTCTATAGTTTTTAGGGTATAGATCTTTTACCTCTTTGGTTAGGTTTATTCCTAGGTATCTTATGCTTTTGGGTGCAATTGTAAATGGGATTGACTCCTTAATTTCTCTTTCTTCAGTCTCATTGTTAGTGTATAGAAATGCCATTGATTTCTGGGCATTGATTTTGTATCCTGCCACGCTACCAAATTGCTGTATGTCCCTTCCACTTTTAATGGCTTTACTGAGGTATAATTTACATACCATACAATTGATTCATTCACTATAAAAGTAGAATTTGATCGGTTTTAGTAAGTTTGTAAATTTGTGCAACCATCACCACCATCTGGTTTTAGAGCACTTTCATCACCCCGTAAAGTTCCCTCGTCCCCACTTATAGTCATTCCTTGTTCTTACCCTCAGCCTCAGGCAAGCACTGATCTACTTTCTATCTCTAATTTTGTCTTTTTTAGAAATTTTATAAAAATGGAATCATGGAATCCTACAGAATAGTCTTTCATGTCTGGCTTCTTTTTCTTAGCAGAATGTTTTTGAGGTTAATCCAGGTTGTTGCCTTTTATTGCTGAGCAGAATTCCATTATATGGATATATCATATTTTGTTTATTCCTTTACCAGTTGATGGACATCGGATTATCCCTAGTTTTTGCCTATTAAGAAAAATGCTGGTATAAATATTTGTGTGTAAGTGTTTAGACATAATGCTTTAATTTCTCTTTGGTAGATACTTAGGAGTAGAAGTGCTGGGTCATCATATATTATAGTTTTGAAGAAACTGCCAATCTGTTTTTCAGAGTAGCTGTATCATCTTACATTCCCATCACTAATGTATGAAAGTTCCAATTTCTCCATCTCTGGTCAACACTTACTATTATCCATTTGATTATAACCATCCTAGTGGATGTGTAGTAGTATCTTACTGTGGTTTTAATTGTCATTTCCCTAATGACTAATGGTATTGATCATCTTTTCATGTGCTTATTAGTCACATTGCCTTTTTTTTTTTTTAAGATTTTATTTATTTATTCATGAGAGACACAGAGAGAGAGATGCAGAGACGGAGGCAGAGGGAGAAGCAGGCTCCATGCAGGGAGCCCGATGTGGGACTCGATCCCGGGTCTCCAGGATCACGACCTGAGCCAAAGGCAGTTGCTTTAACCGCTGAGCCACCCAGGCATCCCTCACATTGCCTATTTAAAAATCTTTTTAATTGGGTTTGTTTTCATCTTATTGAGTTGTGAGAATTCTTAGCATATTCTAGATATAAGTCCTTTATAATTGCAAATATTTTCTCCCATTTTTCTTTTTATTCTCTCAATTGTGTTTTTCTAAATTCTTCATTGTGATATAATCCAGTTTACAGCTGGACGGTTACCACATTTTCTCTTAAAATTTTTCCATTGCCCAAGATCATAAACATTTTCTCCTATGTTTCTGCCACAAGTTTCATAGTTTTAGTCTTATGTTTAGCTCTCTTATCCATTTTGAGTTAGTTTATGGTGTAAGGTAAGAGTCTGAATTCATTTTTTTGTACATGGATATCCACTTGTTCTAACATCATTTGTTAAAGGTTATCCTTACATAGGCAACTTTATTGAGAATTAATTGACCATAAATGTAAGGGTTCTTTCTAGACTCTATTTGGTTAAATAGATAAATATATATTTATCTATATTTATCTATCTATCTATCTATCTATCTATCTATCTATTCTTATGTCATTACTACCTTATCTTGATTATTGTAATCAGGTAGTATAAGTTCGAG
This sequence comes from Vulpes lagopus, assembly GCF_018345385.1. NCBI lineage: Eukaryota > Metazoa > Chordata > Mammalia > Carnivora > Canidae > Vulpes > Vulpes lagopus. Next base: position 25,427,341 of record NC_054845.1, read on the forward strand.
GTTTTTTTTGTTTTTGTTTTTTTTTCAAAGTTGTTTTTGGCTGTTCTCGATCTTTTCTATTTCCATATAAGTTTTAGGATCAGAAGAGCCTGCTGAGATTTTGATAGGAGTTGCATTTACTCCATAGATCAGTTTGGGAAGAATTGCCATCTTAATAATATTGAGTCTTCCAATTCATAAACATCTTATATCCCTCTATTTGTGTAACTTTTTAATTTCTTTTGGGAGTTTTATAGTTTTTGGTGTACTTCTTTTAAGTTTATTCTTAGGTATTTTATTCTTTTTGATGCTATTGTGAAGGGAATTGTTTCTTTTATTTCATTTTTTACTTGTTAGTGTAAAGAAAAAATCCATTTTTGTATATTGATCTTGTATCCTATAATTTTACTAAACTTATTTTAATAGGTTTTTTTTGTAGATTTCTTAGGATTTTCTATGTACAAGATGATGTCTCCTGCAAATAAGTATAGTTTTACTTCTTCCTTTGCAATCTACATGCATTTAACTTCTTTTTCTTGCCTCATTGCACAGGTGAGAATTTCTAGAGCAATGTCGAATAGAAATGAGTAGACATCTTTGCCTTATTCTGGATCTTAGAGGGAAAGCATCTAGTGTTTTACTGTTAACTGTGAGGTGAGCTATTTCTATGATCTTACAATATATTTCTATCAAAATTTGAGTATTTCCTTAGTTTTTGCAGCATAAGAGACAGTTAGGCTCATCTGATGCTTTCCCTGCCCCAGTTCTCCAAGGAGCTCCAGTTCCTTGGTTCCTTTTATTGACCAACGGTATGTAGTGATCACTAGGTGAGTAACAATCATTTTTTAACTCTTCACTCAGTGTTTTCAGAAATCCCAACCACCTAGTTATATAAAAACTCTAAACGCCAGAAGCCAGCATCTTCTCTGGGTATATCCTAGAGCACTTTTCAGTTGTTTTTTAGTGCCAACCTGACCTGCTACTGAAAAACCCAGTTACTGGTAATATAATAAATTTCACAGAAGTTTCCAGATAACTAGACTACTGTGTCTTTTTATAAAAGAACATTTGTACTAGCTGAAATTTTGCAGTGGAATACTTGTTGCCTTCTCCATGTGTGTCCCCCTCTCCACCCCTCTTCATGGAAGGTTGAGAAGGGCTGAGGGGAGAAAGTTAGATCATCTGGTGCTGGTAATAATGAGCATGATAACACCATCCCTTGAATGTTTATTGTGGACCATGCAGTGTGCTTTATTTGAATTTTCTAATTTGATTTCACTGCTACCAGTGGGGGTTATGGTACTTCCTCTCGTCTTTTCCCAAACGTTCCAGCTGTCTGGTTTCAGCATTGAATGAATTCACTATTCATCAGAGCTCTGTTTGACATGAGTTATGAAGGAGTGGTAACTGCTGGCCCAGCATGGTTGTGAGTAGTAGTAGTAGTGCCCTGGAGACTCTTGAAATACTTCACTCAAGTAACATGTGGTCGTTTGTTGTTTGTTTTGAAAGATTAAACAAGTAAACTGGAAAAGTGGCCCCTGCCCCTGCCCTATCTTTGTTTCAACCCTCTCCCCGAGATATCCGCCAGACCTTTGGTGTGTGTTTGTTTTGATTTTTTTAAAAAGTAGGCTTGATGGCCAGCATAGAGCCAAACACAGAGCTTGAACACAAAACCTTGAGATCAAAACCTGAGCTGAAATCAAGAATCGGACGCTCAACCAACTGGGCCACCCAGAGAGACTTTCCTTCCAAAGAACTCGCTCCTTGGCTGCTCTGCCCTAAACTAACCTTTCTTTTCAGCTGGCATTTTCCTGTTTGGACCTTGATTGAGGAACTTCACCAGAAACAGGCTTGTTTGCTTCTAAAGAACTCTGTGGGGCAGTAACGTAGTGTTTGTAGCCCCTGTTCACTCCTGAAGTCCTCCTGTTCCCCAGGGATAATGTGTAGGAGCAAGAAAGATGTAAGATTAATAGCTCTATGAAATATGTCAGATTATTCAAAATACTTTTTTCCAGATGAGGTCATTGTGTTGGCTCCTAAAGTAAGTTCCTCCAAGCTCTTGACTGGAGGGTCAACTGATGGTGTATCCTTTAGGCTTAGTCAGAGAGAGTAAGTATGAATTCCCTTGCTTATTTTTAAGTAGTGGCCATATATGGCTAAAAAAAAAAAAAAGTATGTAAATTGGATGAAAATAATGGGATTTGTGAATCTTTTAATTTATATAATCACCAGTTACTCTAGGTTTGCTTCAGTTGGGTGTTTTTAAAACAAGGCTTCCAACCTGTGAGGCCTCCTACATATATAAATACTTTTCCTTCTTGTTCTCTTGCCTTCAGTGTCTCATCCTAAAATATTTCCTGGGAGATGGGCAGCCTGTTCTGAGATTCAAAGGCACACACACATAGACACACCAAGTGTATGTTGTCACAGTGCACTTAGAAATTTGAAGGAGGTGGGGAGAAGGATCTCACAGACATTGTGTCAGGAGCCCAGGGTATACTACAGGGACAGGTTCATGGAAAAACAGCCTTATGAGTATATGCTGTCTGTGGGGTCTGGCCGCAGACATTATCTAGACTTCATCTTTATGGCAGAAACCACTATTCTAGTGTGTTGTATTTTGCAACTATTTTCTGACTTCCTCTACTTCTTATATTTTAGACCTTCTAATACTTTTTTTAAGTTTGTCATTCCTCATTCCTTTAGGAAGATGGGGTCATTCCATGGCACTTGAGTGGCAATGCTATTAAGGGCCGCATGTGGGAAAAGGTGACCTATGGCAGCAATCAGAGGTTCCTGGGATCCAGGTTGCCCGAATTTTCTAGCTAGGTCCTGCTTCCTCTTCACATAGGGTTTTGATTTCATCAAGAATCTCTAAAGAGAAGGAAGAAAGTTTCTTTGAGCAGCCATTTCCTTGTGTAAACCAGACACTACTCCTGAGCCAGAAACTGTGATACCAGGTTGGAACACTTGTATGTGGTACTGTTATGAGCGGTACTCTTTATTTCATGTTCTTGAATCTGCTCTGCGTAGATTATCTGCCACAACAGACTTGTTTTGCTTGGCAGTTCCTGACACAGCCATCTTAGCCATCCTCGGTTGTCTCTTACTAGTGATGGAGCTCTTTCCCCAAAAGAGATTTTTACAGAGCCATCTTCTTGTCTGCTTGATCCCTGTGTCCAGATAATGCTTCTTTAGGAAGACAGATGGCTCTTTCCTAAGTTGCCATCCTCCACATCATGGGGACTCTGAGAGGAAACAAGGAGTGGGAAACAGCCTTTGCAAAAACATACAAGATTTAGAATCTCGTTAGTCAGGAGAACCCACTTTACTTTGGCACTTGCCCAGCTGGCCTGCTTTACACACTGCCTGGGAGCAGGCTACTCGCAGGCTCTGAAGAGGGAAGGAGTGTATTCTTTGCTTCCCTCTTCCTCATTTGGATTCGAAGTCAAGCCAGCCAGATGCTAGGCCACTCACATTTCAATTTTCCTGAAACTGAGGATTCATGTGATCTGATGCAGAGAGGCTGACATTGCATGGTGTGTGCAAAAGGGAGAATGGAAGAGTTCTTTTCACCCAGCCCTGGAGTCCTGTGCAGTGGGCATCCATGACAACAGGGGAAAGTGGAGTTGGATGCAGTGCTAATGAGAACACATGCTTTTACAAGCTTCATCCACAAAGGGCCTCAGTATAAATGGGAGAGTGTTTCCAGCCTGGGTTTTGTCTTGTTCCTGAAACTTAAGGATAATTGAGGGGACAGGGACTAAGCATGTGTTTCATTCCTATTTAAGAAGCATGTGGAGTCAGGCAAAGTTGAGTTTTAATCTAGGCACCACTCATTATTGGTTGTTTAATTATAGAAGAGTTACTTAGTTCTGATTCTTGGATTCATCGTCAATAAATTGAATGTAAGGTTTTTGTGAGAATTAAATAAGATAACAGAAGTAAAGTGCCTACCACAGTACCTGGCATTTTTTAGGTGCCCAAATTAGTATTCATCACTGCTCCTGTGTTTCCCCTTCATTTACCGAACTTCTTCAGTTTATTGATTAAACAGAATATTGAGCACTTACTGTGTTCCACCCACTGCTGGAAACAGCTTGTTGCTCCTGGTCAGTTGAGTAGCACATTACTCAAGTTCAGTGTAGTAGAAGCAATGACGATGGCATGCACGCAGATGAGGCATCCTGTTCAAAGTGGAGAGCCTGGGAATGCTGCCTGGAGAAGGTGATATTCAAGCTGATTACTTTTAAGTCTGAGGAAAGAGAAGGAAGGACTCCAGGGAGTAGCACTTATAGAGGCATGAAGGTCTGAGATAGCGGGATATGCATGAGGAGCCCCGAGGACGGTATTTTTCAGGCCTACCAGTCCATTTTCATTTCCTGGCCCTTTTCTCCTATCACTTTGATGTGTCTGCTGGATTGCATTGGTAGGTAAAATGTGGATTCCCGAAAGAGGAACTATGTGAGTTGGGACTATGAATCTGTTGAGTGTATATAACACACACGTGTGTGGTCTTGTAAAGTCCCTGGCAGGCTTTGACTCTTCTTTTGTGTGTGCTTCCCTACCATAAACACACAGAGTGTAACATCCCCTGCTCCGTAACTCTGTAGTTGGGACATGGTGAGGTCCATTTTCTGTGTCCTTAATTTGAGGTTATTGGCATCAAAATCTAGTCCTAGAACATAGGCTGTTTTTAGCCCACTGTTGTATTGAATATTGGCAGTAATCAGTTGTGGTTTCGTACTCTCTCTCCTTTAGAAAGAATCCATGTAGTTTCCTTCCCAGGAAAAGAGGATGACATCATGTGGCTTCTGCAGGCTTTCTGTGCAGAGACGACACCCACAGTTCCTAGAGATATAGACAGAAATCGGGGGTCTTCCTTGGCAGCTAATCTCATCAAGATACAAGGTCCTCTCCCCATTGAAGTTTGTGTTTTAAAAGTAACTTGAACCAAAAAATTCTCTGCTAATTCTTTCTGCCTAACCATTGCAAAATTGCTTGCTTGGTAAGGATGCCAGGATTCCATTCAGAATTATCCCAGATGAATGACTTCTTATAGAAGAGTCTTGTTTTTTGTCATTTGTGAAAACTGAAGATGGTTTTATGACTTTGATTTAGAGAGTAAATGACCGTGCTTAATGGACTGTTTGGAATTCAGAATTACTGGCTGGTTCAGAGGTTTTGCTTTAGAGGAAACATTGAATAAGGGAACGTGTAAGACAGGCCCTCCCCCCTGAGATGAGCCCAAACTGACATCTGAGGTTTGGGGTGATCTTCCTCTTTCTTCCCTTATGTTCTACTCCCTGAACTCTCCTGGCCCATTGTGGCTGCTGGAAATAAGATCACTTTAAGTAAAATAATGTTTGCATCCAGTTCCATTTTGTTTCTTTTTTTTTCCCCCACCAACATGTGTGATGGGATTTAAGTCCCTATAGCTGGCAAGATGCTTGAAGAGGTGAAATCACTGTCACAGCTTCCAGGTGGACTCCAGAGGTTGGCAGGGGAATTCTCTGCTTATATCTTGACTTGTCACGCTTCGCTATGAAAAGCAGACTACAGCAGGGGCTGCTAAGAGTTGGTCAGGGACGAGTAGATGTAAAATATGTTTCTCTAGTGACCGTTGACCTTTCAGAATTGGTTGGTGAGGAGGAAGATATTGGCTGGTTTCTCTGGCACCCCCAGCCTTGCCTTATTTCAAGCCACACCAGGGTTAGGAGAGAAAAGAAAGCCACTCAGTGAAGTCATGGATGGTGAGACAGCTGTATTGTTCTTTGGAGCGAGAGCAGAGCTCGAGGGAGTGGGGACACATGAGCAGACCCATTAGTAGTCTTAAACTCCCAGTCGTTGATGAAGCCGGCTTTGATGGCCTGAGGGCAGCAGGAAGACCACTGAAAACATGGTAGGGATCTACTGTTCTTCTCTCGGGGTCCTAAGTGACAGTCACGGCTGGTTGCCCAGGAGGGACAGAGGTGTGGCTCTGTTGCTTAGTTGAGGCCCCCAGTAGCACGGCGTCCATCCTCCTGGAACTGTAACATCCCCAGTGACTTCTCTTCCCTTCAGGCTGACGGATTTCAAGGATGCAGCTGCTACTCCTGGAGGTGCGGGGCACCTTCTCCAATTTGGGCCACGAGGCCATGTGGCCATGATGGGGGCCCCTCATGGCCTCAGCGAGAACAGAGCACTACGATATTGGCCTCCACCGGGGAAACAGCTTAAAGCAGAGCGGCCCCTCAGACACGGCGCCTGCCCCGCCACCGGAGAAAGCCTCTGAGGGCAGAGCCTGGGCTCAGGCCCATCAGCAGGTGAAGCCAATCTGGAAGCTGGAGAGAAAGCACGTGGGGACGCTTTCAGCAGGGTTGGGCCCCAGCCTCTTGGGTGTCCCCCCCCAGCCAGCCTATTTCTTTTGCCCGGGCACTCCGTGTAGCTCGGGGCACTCAGCTGTCATCGCAGGCCACGGCAGCTCCTGCTACCTGCGCTCCCTCCCAGACCTGTGCAGCAGCACGCTGCTGTGCCGCCGCTCCGGCCACAGGCACAAACCCTACCAGCAGCTGGAGTCTTTCTGCTTGCGCTCAAGCCTGCCGGAGAAAACACCCTTTTCTCTCCCTCACAAGGGCCTCCCTGTCAGACTCACTGCCAATAAGGCCCCTTTCACGGTGTCCCCCATGGCCCAGCCCATGGCGTCCTCGTCCACAGATCGGTACCTCTCACTGGGAGCGGCTGGGGAGAACCCTTCGGGGAAGTGCCTGGCTGCTGCCATCTCAGGGAAGATCCCATCTCCACTCTCCTCCTCCTACAAGCCCATGCTAAATAACAACTCCTTCATGCGGCCGAATAGCACTAAAGTGCCTTTATCGCAGGCCACAGAGGGCCTGAAGCCAGTATCCTCACCCAAGATCCATCTTGTTTCCTGGCATCATTCAGGGGGCACCGGAGACTGTGCGCTCCAGCCTGTCGAACACAAGGTACCCAAGAGCAATGGCGCTGTCCTAGATGATGCCCCTGCCCCTGGCACCCTCTCTGCCCCTAGCTCCTTAGACACTTTGACCACCAGTGTTGCCTCTCCTCAGTATAAGCGGAGTAACTTAGCCACAAGAGCAGAGCCACATCCTTGTGGCCTGGATGGCAACTTTGTTTCTCAGGCTCTGACCAGGGAGGTTCGGTTCACTGAGGCCGTGAGGAAATTGACCGCAAGAGGCTTCGAGAAGAAGCCAAGGCAAGGCTGCCAGTTGGAACAGTCTCATTTCATGAACCCCAGCTTGCAGTGTGAGCTCCTCAACAGGAACCGGCAGTGGAAACCTCCCACCGTAGGCCAGCAGTTCCCCCAGGAGGATGCTGGAGCAGACAGTAGGACCCTGCCCAGCCTCTCGGACGCCCTGGAGCTGGACGGTACAGTCTTCTGTACCAAACGCATCAGCATTCACCTCCTTGCCTCACATGCCAGCGCGCTCAACTGCAGCCCTGCCTGTGGATCTGCCATTGACTCCCCACCACCTGGAGAAGACAAAACTCCCGAGCCACCTGCTCCTCCTCAGCCCCTGGGTGTAGCTGATGTGGCCACCCGCCTCTCTTCCATCCACTTGGGCCAACTTGGGAAGGAGGGGCCTACGGAAGCCAGAGGGCCGGACTTCCCTGCCAGGGATATCGGGTAAGTTAGAGAAAGTTTATGATTCATTTAGAGCAGTAGAACATATATGCCGTAATTTGGTGGCACTGAACCTAAGTCTCTGAAGGTTTGGTTTTATTTTTTTGGCTGTCCTGGAATTTTGGTTTTCACTATAGGGCAGAGGTAGACAAACTAGACCAGCATGTGGGCCAAATCTTGGCTGCTGCCTGCTTTTATAAATAAAGTTTTATTGAAACACAGCCTCACGCATTCATTCACTGCTAACTGGGGCTACTTTCCTGTTACACACGGGTAGGGGTGCATAGTTAAAACAAACTGGCCCACAAAATTGAAAAGATTTACTACCTAGTCCTTTAGAGAAAGAGTTTGTTGACCCTGCTTTAGGTTATAATCAGGAAGAAATAATACCAAACATGTTGGGGCCTGTGACTTTTCTTAATTCCAAACCAACTCAGACTCTGTCATTCCTTGTTTGACAATCATTTCAGAGTTAGGGCATATACAAACTGGGTTCCTTCTCTTGTGCCTTGATACATCTCTGGAACCTTGGTCCACCGAGGCCTTGTTTTGAATTCCCAGAGGTTTAGGGACCCTTGAAATCAATGACCACTCACTAATGGTGTTTCGCATGTAGAATTTTGCACTGAAGTGCTATGAGGGATTTCAGAGAAGATGGGAGACAGAGTGCCTCTCTGTACAACAGGGGCTGTAGAGCTGAAGAGCTGTGACTAGACCTAAGCTCCGAGGCCAAAAGGACTTGTGAGATCCAGGCAAGAGGCAGCAGGTTGGCAAGTGGGGGGAGATGAACACTGGCAGGTGACGAAGGAATGAGAGTCTAACTGACTTCTCTCATGGACTGGGCGGGGGCATGATTCTTTCTTATAGTTCAGCTGCAGACCTCCAGCCAGACCTGGGTGAGGCTGAAGATCTAGAAGAAGAGCTAGTAGATGGTTTGGAGGACTGCTGTAGCCATGATGAAAATGAAGAGGAGGAAGGTGAGTAAGGGACTCTCTCCCCTCCAGCTGGGAAGTGGTCACCACCTGAGATGGAGGGGGGCTGACAGTTATATACTGACTGGGACCTTGACTTGCTTTATCACCTACCATCCCCATCTGCTTGTGGGTCTTAGGGTGGTCGTGGTTTCTGGGGAGTTGATTCGCTAGCCCTGCTGCCCACCAGTGTCGTTTTCTTCGTGCTGCTGCCAAGATCACAGAAGGTGGTACAAGGTGGCAGGGTGATGTTCCTGGCTCTTCAGGAAGGCTGAGCCAAATGTCCCAAGGAAGAGCTGCCTAGGCTTGGTGAGTTTGAGTAGCAGCCTCTCCTAGTGGAACTTCTCTGCTCTCTCCCCTCCAGGAGACTCCGAGTGCTCTTCGTTCAGTGCTGTCTCCACTGGTGAGTCAGTAGCAGTGATCTCTCGGTGAGTACTGTCCATCGTTGGTACAGACTCATTTGCAGTCTCTTTAAGATTATAAAGAGAGAGGCACTTGGGTGGCTCAGTCAGTTGAGTGTCCAGCTTTTGGTTTCAGCTTAGATCATCATCTCATGGGTCATGGGATCAAGTCCTGTTTTGGACTCTGCACTCAGCGGGGTGTCTGCTTGAAGATTCTCTCCCTCACACACCCTCTACTCGCTCGATATCTCTCTCTCTTTCAAATGAATAAGTAAATACTTAAAAAAAATTATGAAGAGATTAATCACCTAAGTCATTAATGGCCCTGTTAACTATAACTCATTTTTACCACATTTTTACATTCGGGACTTTATTTCTCAAACAAGGACCAGTGGAAGGGACCAGAAGCATATTTTACCATTTGGGCTTAAAAATAGGACCATGTTTCTTAGGCTGTGGTTTGGCCTTTAGTTTCCAAGAAATTGTTCAAGTAAAAAGAAAAGGATTTCAAGAAGTGCTTAGAAGATTGATAAGCAGTCAATGGAGAAACATGATATTTGGCCACCCACATGAGGGTAATTGCCACCTTGCATTATCAGCATGCCCCACTGTCAGACGCAGTTCTGAGATACGTATGCCCCTCACTGGAGCTTTTTGAAATGCTTCCTTCTGAGGTTAGTGTTATTAGGGGAAATAAGGTTGACATTGACCTTAATAATAAAATTGAATTGAATTGAATAAAATTGAAATTGAATTAAAAATCCTCCAGCTTAAACCTAGATTATTTTCTTGACGACTCTTGGTCGAGTCTGAGCAAGATCCATCTCTCACTAGGGAACCAAAAATGCCAGCCTCTTCACATAGGCCCTTCTTTTACAGAAAAAGTGGCTGGAGCCTGTTGCATGACTGAGATGAGGGTTGGGGGAGGGCAAGGAATGCAGGACTGTGAGGAAGTTACTATGAACCAGGGTACGTCATTGTGCTAAAGATCTTTGGAACTTGCCGAAGGGTCATAGATGCCATCTTTCAGGTATTTAACACCCTTCAACATAATCTTTATTGTTCCCCTCACTATTTCCAACCTTGCCTCATTGTCTTCTATTAAATACTATAAAGAACCCCCCCTACACACACCCGCCCAAAGTACTAAACATTAAAGTTTTTTTTTTTCTTTTTAAAAATAACTTCTGGAAAAACAAAATACAAGTATTGACCATTGGTGAGTTTCGTTTTTCACACAAAATAAAACTCTAATTTCAATGAAAAGCGTACGTGTCAGGGCTTACATACACCTGTCGTACACAGCACTTGGCTGGCTTTTCTCTTGTGTCTGCTGTGTCTCAGCTGAAGTGAAGGGGATCAGGAGCCTTCCGTGCCTTGGTTAGTGTGGACGAGGCAAGCTGCAGCCCTGTGCGTGTGATGGCAGCGGCTGCACCAATGTCAGAGCTCTAAACCAGTGAGGGGAGAGAGCTCTTTGGAAAGTGAAGAGACACTTTCTAGGTCTTTCTAGACATTTTCTAGGTCTTTCTTTGAGGGTGGGTAGAAGTCCTGTCATAGGTACCTTGAGTCTGGTGCCTCAGTTCTGTTACTTTGAGCACAGTAACCTGTCCTCCTTCCAAAAAACAAAGGTACATCTGAATGTTGACTCAGGACCTCTGCTGTCCATAAGAGAAGGACATTTAACATGTGATTGACTTGGAGTCTCACCTTGGAGTCTCACCTCTCATACTTACCAGTGCTCTAGGTTTGTCTTGAGACCTACTTGGAGACAGCTGCCCAACCCTTCACCTTACCTTTCTAACAAAATTCACAAAAGGTATTTGCTTATACTTTGTTGGTTAATTTAGCTCTTACAAGATGTACAGACTTTCTTTTCTATATAAGGCTTAAAACATGGATTTTCAGTCAAATGGAGGTCGAGGAATTCCAAACTACTTCACATTTTAAAGATCACTAAAATCAAATACTTTTGGATTGTTAAAATCATTTTTTCCGAAATTGTGAGGGATTTATGTATTTTATTATAGAAAAGTTGACAATTACAGAGAGGTCATTGAAAACACTATCTCTGTTTATCTAGTTTATTGCCTTTCCTGTTTCATATTCTTTTTTCTAAGAATCACTTAATTTTAGAACTGGGGGTCATTAAGTCCAGTCTCTTTTTTCAGATGTGGATAATTAGGACCAGAGAAGTATTATGGGGTCATAGTTTCCAACACTGCTAGACCAGAAGCCAGGCCTCTTGAAGATGATAGATAGGTCCAGTACTCTTGAGAGGCAGCGAACAAAGATTTTCCGCCCTTTTTTTTTTAATTAAACTTTTTTTTTTTTTTTTTAAGATTTTATTTATTTATTCATGAGAGACACAGAGCGAGACACAGGCAGAGACACAGGCAGAGGGAGAAGCAGGCCCCATGCAGGGAGCCCGACATGGGACTCTATCCCGGGATCATGGCCTGGACTGAAGGTGGCGCTAAACCGCTGAGCCACGCGGGCTTCCCTAAAATTAAACTTTTGATTTTGAGACATTTTAGATTTACATGTAGTTGTGAGAAATAATACAGAGATCCCTTAAACTTTTTACTCAGTGTCCCCCAGTGGTGACATCTGGCAAAACCAGTACCATATAGTAGGACCCAGATACTAATGTTAGTCAAGATACAGATATGTCCGTCACTGCAGGAATCCCTCCAGCTGTCCTAATAGCCACCCCTACTTCCCTCCTATGACTATTCCCTCCTTGATGTTTGGCAACTACTAATTTGTTATATAATTTAGTCATTTCAAGAATATTTTTTTTTAAAGCATTCTTTTTTTCTTTTTTTTTTTAATTTTTATTTATTTATGATAGTCACAGAGAGAGAGAGAGAGAGGCAGAGACACAGGCGGAGGGAGAAGCAGGCTCCATGCACCGGGAGCCCGACGTGGGATTCGATCCCTGGTCTCTAGGATTGCGCCCTGGGCCAAAGGCAGGCGCCAAACCGCTGCGCCACCCAGGGATCCCAGGAGTGTTTTTTTTTTTTAAGATTTATGTATGTATGTATGTATGTGCAACAGGCAGAGGAGCACAGGGGAATGGGTGAGGGGGAAAGAGTTCCAAGCAGACTCCACACTGAGTGCGGACCCTGATGCAGGGCTGAATCTCACAACCCTGAGATCATGGCCTAGTTACTGACTGAGCCACCCAGGTGCCCTGCATGTTTTTTGTTTTTTGAGAAACTTCCAAAACAGTTTTCCAGAGTGGCTATACCATTTTACATTCCTGTTTTGTCTTTGTTTCTGAATCTTACCTCATTCTCCTTGATTTTCAACAATCTTTAATGCTCCATAAATTAAAAGTCTTTGAAATAAAATATTTTGGAATGAGGAATTAAGAGTTGAATTCATTGGAATTATTTAACTGAAAATTAGTATTTAACCTGACCCAACAGCATTCTTTAAAAATCTTTGATATTTTATTTAAATAATAAAAAAAAAAAACTTTGGTATTTAAAACACTGAAATGTTTTCCATACTAGTGCCTATTTCTGTTGTGCTGCAAAATAACAGGCAGAATGGCTCTTTATAAGCTAAAGATTAATCTTTAAATACTAATCTTTGTAGATCAGAACAGCTCCGTAAAGAGAATAATAAGTGCTATTTTTTTTTTTTTTGAATAAGTGCTATTTAAAGAAATGCCAGTGCTATTTAAAGAAATGGTTGGGTCTCTGCACTTATACTGGGTACGGAGTTGAGATGTCCATTTTTTAGAGATCCCTTGAGCTAGTCTTGGCCGAGCCATCATTGGAGCAACAGTAGGGACTCCATGGCCTACTGCCCCAAATTCTCAGATCTGTGTTACCACAGTGTTACATAAAAAACCCATGTCACAAATCATTTCCAAAACGGAGAAGAGCATTAATCATCTGCATATCTTCAGATTAACCTAAATATAAAATGATTTGGAAGGATCACTTTCTTTTCCTTCTGTTGTTTTTTTTTCCTTTTTCTTTTTAAAACCTTCTGTACAAAAAAAATAAAAAAATAAAAAAAATAAAACCTTCTGTACGTCTTTGGTCTTTTCTGCTCTTCCTTCTTTTTAATTATCCATACCATTTGTTTTCTCTTCTCTTTGTTCAGTCACACACCTGCTCTCAGAACCGCTCTTTTCCAGGGGCTTCCCCCACCTGTGGCTTCTCACCAGAAATGTTGAGCTATATCACAGAAGGGGGTATTGGGAAATCTGGTCTTTAGGTGACATTTAATGGAGTTAATATGGATTACTGTTTGTGAAATAGTCACCAAGTACTTGTCTTTGTAGAATCACGATGTAGAAGACAGCATCTCGAAAAAAAAATGACCTAGTAACAGCACTTGAGGGCTGTGGCCTCCTCTTTCTCTTCCACACATCTGTCTGTCTTGCATCCTAGGAGCTGTGCAGAGATTCTGACCAAACCCCTCTCCAGTGAGAAAGTGGTCCGACCAGCGCTCATCTACAGCCTCTTTCCCAACGTGCCCCCTACCATCTATTTTGGCACCCGGGATGAGAGAGGTAAACCTGACCAAGTGTCTAACTAAGCCCAGGAGTGCCCCCAGGAGAAGGATGCTGGTGAAGTTGGGAGGAGGTGGCAGTAGGGTGGAAGGGGCTTTCCAGAATGGCCTTTTTGGTACTCACTGTCATCCTGCCTCCTTCATAGTTCACCAGACCAATAGAGGAGACTTTTCCTTGTCCTTCCCTGAGCTGACCCTTGTCAGCCCCATAATCTCATGCTGCATTCTTGCCCTCCAGCCTTGTCTCTTCTGCCTTTTAACCTCCCTCCTCTCAGTGCTCCTCAGTCCCATGCAGCGCCCTTTTTTCCCCACTAAGAAAACTGGGACTCCTTTGAAATTCTGGCCTAGAACAATCCTTAGTGACTTGTCTGCCTAGTGACTTGTCTTGCCTAGGATGCCAAGCTCCTGCGCAACAATGCCACCTTTCCTCTTCTAACCCAGACTCTCCTGCTCTTCCCCCCCCCCCCCCCATTTCCTTTCCCCAGTGGAGAAACTTCCCTGGGAGCAGAGGAAGCTGCTCCGGTGGAAGATGAGCACAGTGACTCCCAACATTGTCAAGCAGACCATTGGACGGTCCCACTTCAAAATCAGCAAGAGTGAGTCACCTGCCTTACTTCGATCCTGTCCTCTGCCCCAGTGGATGGGCTCTGGGCAGGAGGAGACCCTAGATACCTCCTGCTGTGTGGGGATCCTGTTCTGGAGTTTCTACTTAATAGGAAGACGTAGCTGAAATCTCTCTGGGCTGGAGCCTGTTCCTCAAAATTAGAAGACAGAGAGCTGTTGTTCTCTTCCTGACCCTAGGGTTTCATGTCGGACAGCTCCATGGTGACTTTTAGAACACTGGGAGCTGAGCCCAGGCCCAGTGGTATTTCTGGGGCCCCTAGGTCTCTCTGTCCCGAAGTCTGAGCTGCTAGCAGGACTGACTCCGTGATGTGCCTTCTGCAGGAAATGACGACTGGCTGGGCTGCTGGGGTCACCACATGAAGTCTCCTAGTTTCCGATCCATTCGGGAGCATCAGAAGGTAGGGGTCCTTTGTGGGGAACTCTTCCCCTGGACTTTGGACTAGGCAGGAGGAGGTTGGTGTGGGCAGTAGGGAAAGAAGAGGATGACTGTGAAGAAGCCAGGAAGGTGTGCAGAGTGGAGGTGGTGCGAGAGGAGGGGGCAGTGGGGCCCTTGTGGATCACGTACCTCTAGCAGCGCAGTGGCAGTGCTCCAGGCCCCCCAAAGACCCGTTCTCCTCTGATGTGTCTTGAGATGTGGCATCTGTTTCTTTGAATTGTGCTTCTCCTGTGACTACTGTGCATTGCCTCCGTGCCTCCAAGCTGGATATGCATAAAGAGGACTCTGGTCTCATGTTGCAGCAAAGGAGTCCCTGTCCCCAGACTTTAATGAAGTCCAGGTGCCTTCCTGTCTTTGCCCTGCAGCTGTCACGGCAAAAGACTTCAAACAGCTTTTTCTTTGCACTTAAGGGAAATATCATGTCTGACTTAATCACTGTTCTCTGGCTGTTTGTGAACTGTCAGCTTCTTGGGGTCACTACAGTTTGGTGTATTTTATTTGTTTTAATCATCTGTTTGTGAGTGCTCAGAGTACTACTATCAGATGGTGATGGTAAGATGGATCAAGAGCTCATGATGTCGCTGAGAAAGTTGGAAAGGCACTGTGAATCTTGCTCTCTCCCTCCTGGCCTCACCCAAGCTCTCTCCCTGCTCTCACCCTTTGTCCCTTCTGTAGCTAAACCACTTCCCAGGTTCCTTCCAGATTGGACGAAAGGACCGACTGTGGCGGAACCTGTCTCGCATGCAGAGCCGCTTTGGCAAGAAGGAGTTCAGCTTCTTCCCCCAGTCCTTCATCCTGCCCCAGGATGCCAAGCTCCTGCGCAAAGCCTGGGAGAGCGGCAGCCGCCAGAAGTGGATTGTTAAGCCTGTAAGTGGATCCCAGTGGGTGGGGGCCGTGGTCTGAGAGTGGGAACAATGCGTATTGGGCCAGCAGCAAATCTCACCTCCTTTCCACTTGACTTCTAGCCAGCATCAGCCCGGGGCATTGGCATCCAGGTCATTCACAAGTGGAGTCAGCTCCCCAAGCGAAGGCCCCTCCTGGTACAGAGGTGAGCCTGTCTCCAGCTCTCATCCCACCGCTCATTTTCCTGTGGCCTCAGCCTGGAGGTTCTTTTTAGAGTGTTCTTCTGCCCTTTGCCCTCCCAGCCATTGACCTCCTTCAGCAGCTGTTTGAAGGTCTTTATCTCTCAGACTGCTCACTTGCTGACTTTTGCTATTTTACCCACTGAGCCCTGTCTCATCGAGCATGTCCCTAAAGCTGGCCTTTCCCTATTTAGGTATCTACACAAACCCTACCTCATCAGCGGCAGCAAGTTCGATCTGCGAATCTATGTTTACGTCACCTCCTACGATCCCCTCCGGATTTACCTCTTTTCAGATGGACTCGTCCGCTTTGCCAGTTGCAAGTACGTGATAGTGGTGAGGCTCACCCTGATGGCTCTGGGTTTTGTTTTCCTGAAAGAGCGAGAAACTGGAGGATGCCAAGCAGAATAAAAGCACATTTTGGTGGGTTTTGTTGGCAGAGGAAAAGGAGCGGTGTTTCCGGAAAACCCGATCTTCCTTTCCTCTTCTGTGTCTCCTTTTACGTAGAACACCACTTCACTTCTAAACTTCCAGTCACCAAACGTGTGGGGCTTTTCCCCACATGAAGCAGTTCTCTGGAGTACCAGCTGGGTATCCTGCATTGTCTACCTGTGTTACCCTAGCACTGTCTACCCCCCGGGGGTGTGGTCCCACAGGTCAGGGCTCAGTCTCACAAGGTTGCCCCTTCCTCCTGCTTCAGATGCCAGTCCCAAGTCCAGGTGCCACCTCTGCTCCTTGCCTGGTCAGCTATAAGTCAGAGGTTCCTGGGACCCCCTTCTTAGGCTCCATTAATTTGCCGGAGCAGCTCATCATAAAAGGAGATGGTAAGTTTGGTTACAGGCGAACAACCAAGTGGAAGAGAACAGGGTAAAGTGTCAGAAGAGGCAATGCACAGAGCAATGTGTGTGGGAAGGGGCGCAGGAGCTCCCCTGCTCTCTCTGGACACCACTGTCCCAGCATATACCACATGCTCACCCACCCAGAACATGAGCCCCATACTTTTGGGATTTTATGGAGACTTCATCATGTGGGCATGTTGCTTGGTAATTCTGTTTTTAGCCCTTCTCCCTCTTAAGGATGGGGGCGGGGTTGAAAATTCCAGGCTTCAAATCATGGCCTGGTCTTTCTAGCCATCAGACCTTCTCCAGGAACCCATCCGGAGTCACCTCATTAGAACACAAGACACTCCTATCACCCAGGAAATGACAAGGGTTTCAGGAATTGGGGTCAAAGACCAAATATTAGTCAAAAGATGTTCTTAATGCTCTTCTCACTGAGGAAGTTATAAGGGATTTAGGAGCTCTGTGCCAGGAACCAGGGGCAGACACACACGTGTTAAGTTTCTTATTATAAATCGAATTGTCACATGGGGAATAGGAAGTGAGAAGTTCCTCTACCTCGCTGAATGTGGGGTGCGTCTTCTTGCCAGAGGTGGGATCGAAGAGATGAGTCCCACATATCTTGCCCCACGCTTCTCTTCCACTTGGCTGTTCATCTGTATCCTTTATCATATCCTTTGATAAGATGCTAGTAAACATAAGTAAACTGTTTTCCTGAGTTTTGTGAGCTGCTCAGGATAAAGGAGCTGTGCTGTTCTAGAAACCTTGCCAACAGACATACTGCTCTGGCTCTTGTGCATCTGAAAAGATTGGTCTACTTGGCCTTTATCTCTTCTGGATTTGGGAAGATGTTTCGGCCTTTGTCCACCTGCCGTGTCTCCCTGTCTCACCTCTGCCTTTCTCCTCACTTGCAGGTATTCCCCTTCCATGAAGAGCCTCAGCAACAAGTTCATGCACCTGACCAACTACAGTGTCAATAAAAAGAATGCCGAGTACCAGGCCAATGCAGATGAAACGGCCTGCCAGGGCCACAAATGGTACCCAGGCTGGGTCCCCATTGAGCGGAGGCCTGGAGGCACACAGGGTTCTGGGCTTTGGGGAGCTTTGGGGGCATGGTCAGTGGAGGACTGGTGAAAAACCCAAAGGTTGCATGAGCCCTGGGCAGCTCAGAAGCAGTCTACTTCCATCCATACTTCTCTCTTTCTTAATTTAAAATCTAAGAAGAGACATGGAGAAAATTACTTTGGTCCTCTTACTTCTTCTTTTTTTTTCTTCATAACCCATTCATAGAATATAACTCCAGAAACCCCCCTCCCCTCCCCCGTTTTGCAGGGCGCTGAAGGCTTTGTGGAACTACCTGAGCCAGAAGGGAGTCAATAGTGATGCCATCTGGGAGAAGATAAAGGACGTTGTTGTCAAAACCATCATCTCGTGAGTCACACTGCCACCCTGGCTGTGGGGCTTGCCACTGGACCCCCTTTTCTCATGGGCCTCCACACTGCTGTGTCCCAGACGTTGACTGCACTGTGTGTCAGTTTCTGAGAACAGGGAGTAGGATGGAGTGGCTAGAACTCTGCTCTTCTACTGAACTTCCTCTCCAGAAGCTGGCTCCAGATCAGAGGCATCTCTTGGGAGCTGTTTCTGTTCTCCCATCTCTGGGCAACTCCCTTGCCAGGGCAGCTCTAGGTGGGTCCCTCTGGGAAGATCTGAGCTGAATACTTGGTCTTCCCTGTGACCAGGTCAGAGCCCTATGTGACCAGCCTACTGAAGATGTACGTGCGGCGGCCATACAGCTGCCATGAGCTCTTTGGCTTTGACATCATGCTGGACGAGAACCTCAAGCCCTGGGTCCTGGAAGTCAACATTTCCCCGAGGTAACTGGGCTTCTCACGGTGCTCATGGTAGAGCCCTTCCTGTAGCCTCATGGTCCTCTTTCCCTTCTAATGTTGCAACTTGATCCCTCCTGCATGCTTTTCCCTGGCTGGCAAATGAAAGCCTTAGGAACCACCCTGGGTGAGGTTATTCATGGTCTGTGGGGCAAGAAGTCCCCATGCTGGTGCTCAGGAGCCCAGAAGGCAGGCTGTTCACAGGGATGGTGCTGACTTTGGGCGCATAGCCGGAAACAGTTTGACTCCTCCCTGTACCCTTTCCCCAAAGCCTCCACTCCAACTCTCCGCTGGACATCAGCATCAAAGGCCAGATGATCCGTGACCTTCTGAACCTGGCAGGCTTTGTTCTGCCCACCGCAGAGGATATCGTTTCCAGCTCTGGCAGCTCCAGCAGTTCCAGTGCCAGGTTAGCCTCCTCACTTGGCTGTGTCTGGGCGGACAGTGCAAACGGCCCCGTGGGGATTGTGGGAAGGAGCGGTGCCGGGGTGCCCTCTCTGTCTCGTGCTGCTCGGTCTGTCCCCATGGTCTTCCCACACACCTCTCCCACGTCAGTGCCTCTTAAAAGCGTTGCTGGTGATACTGCTTCCAGATCAGGAATCTCCACAGGGCCAGGGAATCAGCTTTTAACTCCTCACAGGGACATTTGAGGCCCCAGCCTCCTTTTCCCAGACGCCCTCTTCTCTACTGCTCCTGTGCTCTGACAAACCAGTTGCTCCTAGAGCCTCAAAATTGAAAGGCTCAGTGAGTTGAGTCTTTTCTCTGAAGTGGGTATGGTTTCACTGTCCCTCCATAGTGTCCCCTTCTCTGCTCATGAGCTTTTTTCCTCCTGAAATTCTCTTCCATCAGACCTCCCTGTTGTGACCTTACCCTGCCATGAGAACCTAGTTGAAGGCAGCATGTTCATGAAGCCAGCTCCCTGTGGGCTCTCTGTACTGTAGCCCCAAACCTCTTGGAACCACTGCTGAGGAAAGGGAACTAATTTTTAGTCGGTACCTACTGTATGTAAGGAGGCACCTGTAACATCTCCCCCTCAACCCTGTGAGGTTGGTACTAGTATCCTTAGTTTACAGATGAGGAAAGTGGAAATCACTGGAATTAGGTAGCTCACCCATGGTTATTCAGCTACAGAGTGGTAGAGCTGGGAATCCAATCCTGATTTTCTGGGAACAAAACTTGCTTTCCCCACCATTCCTTGTAGACTCCTGTGTGGCTCTGTGCTGTGGTTGTTATTTGACACCTGCCATCTGTGAGTTCTTTGGAGGCCATGTACATGTCTCTCAGCAGCAATCATAGTGATGTGGATGAAGAAACTGGGCAGGGAGTTCGTAATGTGCCCAGGGTCACACAGCCAGTGCTGAGCTAAACTAAAACTGATGTATGCAGCGATTATTTCAGGGTCTTTTTTTTTTTTTTTTAAACCACTGAAATGCAACCCAGTGAAGGTACCTTAAACTCTTTGAGTTCTTCCATGGTACTTGATCTTTGATGCTCAGACAGGTTACTTGAGTAGAGTACGTTACAGTCTGATCTACTCAAGTAACAAACATCTGTCAAAACTTCTTTGTCTTCTCTTGAGATGGGGGTGACTCCCTCCAACAAACCATTTAACCTTGGTGCCCCAGTGAGTCCGTGGCCCCAACTAAGAATGTCTTTCTCCTCCAGCCAAGCTAGGGGCCCTGGGCTGGACCGTCTCTCCACATGTCCCCGGGATGTGAAGCTGTTGACCTTACCCTCTGCTTCTTTTCCATCCACTGCACTAGCTTGCCCAGCTCCCCCAAGGATAAATGTCGAATGGCTCCGGAGCATTTCACCGCACAGAAGATGAAGAAGGCCTATTATCTGACCCAGAAAATTCCCGATCAGGTAGATTACCCTCCGCCCCCAAGTGCCAATAGAAAGTTCCCTTGGTTAAACAAACATCTGGGAGCCTAAGGCAAGCGATTTTTTCTCTCGCTCTAAAATGGCTTCCTAACCCAGCTCCGTGATCCCTCAGTGTGCAGGGATCTGCGGGCTCCGTGTTGCTCCAGGAGAGAGTTGCTGGCCTTTGTCCCACGATCAACTGCTGCTCTCAGCAAAATGCTCTACTTGTTATCAGAGCTGTAGACCCTTCGGGTTTCTTCCCTTGAGGTACAGTGAGCCCCAGGGAGGCCTGATGACTTTTTGGAGCAGATGAGAATAGTAGACCAAAGGCTGCTGCCAAATCTCAGCTGCAAATTCTGATCTTGACTCCATCCAGCAGACCTCTTAAAACCTCTGGGCTCCAGGGGCTCCCCTACGCAGACTAAGAGTATCTTCTCTGGACAGCAGAACAGACGAGGTCCCCAGCCGGACTCACTAGTCGGCCTTTGCTGTTCCCTTTGGGAGTCCTGGAGCCCGAGGACTTCAGAGCCATGCTTGCTGTCCCCCAGCTTCTTAATTCTCTATCTCCAGCCCACACTCTCTGTCACACCCTCTTCCTTTCCGTTTTTGGGCCTTAGGACTTCTATGCATCTGTGCTGGATGTCCTGACGCCAGATGATGTTCGGATTCTGGTTGAGATGGAGGATGAGTTTTCTCGCCGTGGTCAATTTGAACGAATTTTTCCTTCTCGAATCTCTTCTCGCTATCTCCGCTTTTTTGAGCAGCCACGATACTTCAACATTCTCACCACCCAATG